>NC_083887.1:11440378-11743409 GCF_032452875.1 Bos javanicus | reverse complement strand
AAGAGGAAAAGTGCATGCCAAGTCCCTGAAGCAAAAAGGCACTCACCACATCCATAAAACAAGACAGAAGCTGCAGTGGTGTGAGAACAGCAACAGGGGCGTTGGATGGGCTCACCTAGCTCTGGTGAGCAGTGGAGGGTGATGTCCCATCTCCCCCAGCTCTGTTTGCACCCACTGATTGCCACTGGGCCTGAGGAGCATCCTGAAACTGAAACCTGTTCACCCTGGAATTCAGTCACCGGTGTGTCAGCTTATTGAGGTGGTCCCAACAAGGAAAAGAAATCTTTGAAAAGTGAACGGAAACCAGAGGCAGGCTTGAGCATTGTGGGAGAGTGACAGTTCCAGGTTATACATGATAAAGGACTCCACAAGTTATCTTGACCCAGACACCCTTGCATTGTTTTTGGGAAGAAAGGTATGTGTGTTCACGGAAAGAAATGCAGCATTAGGTACATGGAACTTTGGCTATAGTCTTTGAATAGTCCCAGTTGGCTACCAGGACTCAAATAACCTTACTGAGAACCCCTCCCCAGCACCAAGCTTAGCTTAAAACTGAGTGTCCCCTTGTCACTTTGCAAGAGTGGTGGCAAGATCTCCAGCCTTAAGGCACAGTCACTGTCCAGTTTCTCCACCGTGGGCACCATGAATAGGAACCTCGAGCTTACAACTCTGTGAAAGTGGCTCTCACAGTAGCTTTAACTTCAGAGATTCCAATGCACTGGTTTGGTTGGCTATCAATGGCAAGATACAGCAAACTCTAATTAGGGGGCACGTGAGTATCCTGGTAAATTTCTGGAAATATTTAGAGAGGGATCTATAAGACTGGTCTTCTCACACTTTAGAGGTGGGAGTTAAGAACCGCCATGTACATTTGTAGAGTAACATTAAAAAGTGGTCACATTTCAGACAATTTTAATTATATTTTTATATTCATATTTGAACTGAGACTCATTAGATGGATGAAAACTATCAGGCCATCTTATTTCCATTTGAAAACAAGCAATTTTCTAATCTCACCTTCAATTTGTTTCCTTACTGGACTTCCTAGAAAGTGATAATGAGAGAATAAAGGCTGAGGTTTAGAAAATAGACCAGAAGCATGAGAGCCAAGGTCTCACCCTCTCATCTGAATTAGATGGAGATGGGCAGAGTGAACACGACTTTGCTTCTGATAGAAGCCATCCCAACCCTCCACTCAACTCCTACTCTTGTAATCTAAGACGAGTTTAACATACCTGACAGGGCATGGAGATATGTTTTATTGCTCTTTCTTCAAAAATTGCTTCTCTGGCATCACTTACCAGTTACCCCTGACCCCTAGATAGACCTCAGTGGGCGTGTTTTCACCCATAAACAAGTACATGATTATTAGGGTATTTTATTTTTAAGAGTTGAGACTGCTTAACTCATGTTGATCAAGTAAAGCTTGCTTGATAACACTTTATGCTGTATTTACAAATCCCTTTCATTTATTTATTTTTTTTACTTTTCTTTAATAGCAGATGAGAAAGAAGACAAGCAAACATTATCCTTAATGGTGGTTTAGTCGCTAAGTCATGTCCAACTCTTACAACGCCATGGATTGTAGCCTGCCAGGCTCCTCTGTCCATGGGATTCTCCAGGCAAGAATACTGGAATGGGTTGCCATTTCCTTCTCTAATCCTTAATCAATAGATGAATAAAACTGACTTTCAAAAGGTTAAGGGACATGCTCAAAATCTGACTACTAGGAAATAGCAGAACCAGAACACGTATCTACATTTTCTGCTATAAAATTCTCATTTTTTTGCATAAAGTTTTTTGCACACGTATCCACCCAATTCAAATGACCACTGTCATTCCCATAGGGACTTCCTGAGAGGTGCATGACAAATGCCACTCCAAGATCCTTACGTTTTATTCTCAACCTCTCATCCCCCTGCTCCTTTCCAGAATAAAATACCATACTGATGTGATATAACACAAACAGCTCAGAGCTGGAGGTAAGGAGATTGAGGCTTTTTTTACAGGGTCTTCACAAATGGCACATATAAAGTACAGGACGTATTATTTTTCCTAGAGGAACTTACAGTCTAATCTTCTCATTGTTCGGGGGTCTAATGAAGCAAACTCTGCAGCTGTCTAAAATGTTGGCCCATGATGGGCTCTGCAGGGGTAAGCAGCAGTCCAGGCAAGCCACACCACCCTCAGAGTATGTTCTCTCATCTGTGAACTCATCAGATCCTGAAATGAACGGAAGCAACAAATATGCAATCATCATTACTGCTCCCTTTGGCCCCTAGTTTGATCTTTTTTCTGGTCTGTAGTCCCCTCCTGGCTCCAGACAGACAACTCCAGGACCCCCCCACCCCCATCAATGCCCCATCCAGACACCGCAGATTTCAACCCTGAAGCAAAGTAGGAAAGGCCATGGAGACAAGTGAAATGTCGCACTGCTACCTGAGGCCTTTTCTTTTTTAAAATTTTCAACAGGGCTTGAATGTACACATAGAGATTAATTGGACAATAGGTTTTCTCTCTGTGGAGGCTGCTTTGAACAACAAGAAGGAGTTCATTGCCAAGTTCGTGTGGTGAATTTAGGGGTAAGTGGGAGAAGGGAAAGATAGACCGAGTCTCATAAAGTGCGATTTAATTTTAAAAATGCTTATGCTGCTTTTTATACGAATAGCTGTTTAACTGGATTTAACTGGATTTCTTTCTTGCTGACAAAAGAAAGACAAAAATTGCCGTATATAAAATAAATCTGATTAAAACTCTGTGTCTGTTCCAGTCAAGGTGAAGGATACAGACCCCAGAACAGCACACGTTTGGATTCCTAGTGTGTGCAAATGATTGTTTATGGGATGTCAGCTTGCCAAGACCCGCAGAAAGCTCTTGTGCTGCCCCGTAAAAGTAGAGGGAATGGAAAGCTTTTCATGAGGCATAAAAAGTTTATTTTATTTCTTATTCTCTTTCACAGTGGTAGCTATTACATTGTAATTTTCTTGGCATTTTGTTGGCAGCCAAAAATGACAGAAATAATAGCCCTTGCTTACACCGTTTAGTTCCGATTCATTTTATCTCAGGTTGCCTTGTGTGATAAAGGCAGCAGCTGCGAGTCCTTGTGCTGAGGTCTAGACCAGAGCAAGTTTCTTTGAGCAAGTCCTTAAGCAGAAAGGCAGAGCAGGTTCAAACCCTTCCCTCTCCTTTATCCTAGCAGGGATGTAGAGGGCAGAGAATAGCAAGAAAGGAATACAGCTTTGGTAATCACCATTGAAATCTTTTCTCTGCAGTGTCCAGCTGAACAAACAACCTTTATCAAGCCAGTCAAGCACCATTTCATACAGTTATATCTGTGTGATACTGTTTGGACAGCAGGCTATCATGAGTCTCAGACACAGATCAAGGTGTGGGGCTAAAGTGTCTGAGAAGGGATGCAGTCTCCCAGATCTGGGGCAGTTGTGAGGAGTCGCCAGAATCCAGGGACCATTAAGTTGATGGTGTAGTCAAAACATGGAGTCAGAAATCCAGGCAGGAACACAGAGGTCTGGGCATGTGTTCCGTACTCAATAGAAGTGGTAGCCTTGAAACCAGGAGGCACAACTGCCAACAGATAAGATTGCTGAATCTGGGAGCCTGTAGTAGTCGACAGATAGTGGACAGCAAATGCAACATGAGAAAGGCTTGGCTTCTATGTTAGAAGCCACCTCTCCACAGTCAGGAGGACTTTCATCTGCTGCTTCCATTAAACAAAGAAGCAATAGGCTTGTGCAGCTTGCCTGGAGCCTTCAGATGCTAACAAGCACACTGGATCACTGATGTGGGACGTAGCACTGGGTGGAGAAATGCCTTCCTGAAAATGTAAAGCACTAATTCGTGCCCTCTTTAGCTAATGAACTTAGTGAGTCACTAAATAACGCAGAAGTCTAAATACAAAAATGCCATGGCTTGCTTTGGATGTGGCCATTTTTCAGGTGAGAAAGCTGAGACTCAGATAAATGCATTGACTTATCCAAGGAGACTGAGTCAGGCACAGAATACATGGCTTGGAATCCATGTATTAAGTCTTGAGTCAGCTCAGTTGATTCTGTTAATCCAGAATCTTGAGCATCTGTGTCCAAAGTATCTACCTTTGGTCAGAAGGTTTTCAGTTCCTGTCTGAAGGGTTTATTTTCAGTTGGTGGGAATCTAGGGCTGGAGAACTCGGTCACCAATGCTCTCATTCCCAGCTCCTGTTAGGGCATTCCTAAGTCTAGCAGGAAGCCTGGCATAGAGAGCCTGCGAGTTGTACTCAAAACAGTTTGAGCTCCAGATGTCATGGGTGCCCTGGTATTAGAGAAAGTGGCACAATGGGTCCCAGATGCAGCAATTGCCATCTGGACAACAGAGAGGAATAACAGATAAAGTTTCATAATTGTGCACGATGCTTATAATCTTTCAAGATAGGTAGTTATCTAAAGAGATCTAGAGGTATTTTGTGGATGACATTGGGCAATTAAATGATACTGGTGATGAGGAGGTTTATGAGAGTAGTAGTTTTGATTAGGAGGAGGAGATATGTATGTACTAATTTATATACAAGGGTTCAGTTCAGTCAGCTCAGTAGCTCGGTCATGTCCGACTCTTTGCGACCCCATGGACTGCAGCACACCAGGCTTCCCTGTCCACAAACTCCCAGAGCATACTCAAACTCATGTCCATCGAGTTGGTGATGCCATCCAACTATCTCATCCTCTGTCATCCCCTTCTCCTCCCGCCTTTAATCTTTCCCAGCATCAGGGTCTTTTCCAATGAGTCAGTTCTTTGTATCAGGTGGCCAAAGTTTTGGAGTTTCAGCTTCAGCATCAGTACTTGTAAGGGTTAAAGAAGCTAAAATGTATTTTTGGCCTATGATTGGATGACTCCATGAGGGCAGGGACCAGGTCTGTCTTTTTCCTCACTTTATGCTCAGTGTCTTTCTCTATTCTTAGTCCTGCAGGGCTGTGCTATTATTAATATTTCAGGACTGAATGCACTGATGGCCATAAACCCATGGCCATGCCAGGGATGACGTGTGATTGGTGTGAATTCTGCCTCACTGGGTGACACCCTTTGGGTTACAGCCTTGAGATAAGCTGTGATTTGGCACTCGTCCATTCCTAGTTCATTTATTTTTTGAGGCGGGCATTTTTTGCCTCATTGATTTTCACTGCTCATCAAGTTCCATTAACCTACTCATTAGTGATGGCTTCATTCCCTCCTCACATATTCTGTCTCCTCAGTGACACTTCTCTGTGTCATTAGTACTGACCACGATTGCTGGGTATCAGCAGAACATGGCATTAACAGCAGGGGCTGCTGGCTGCAAGTAACACCCTTCTCTGTCACATTGGTACCCACGGGAAACAGCAGTTTCAATGACAAAGAACTAAGAACATTGGGTTGTCACACTGACATTAGAATTCTAGTTTCTCTCTCTCATGCACATACACACACACACACACACACACACACACACACACTCAGTAGATCTGATTCAGTAGATGTGGGGTAAGTGTGCAAATCTGAGAATCTGCATTCTGACAGGACCCCAGGTGATGTCGATGCTGCTGATGGGGACCATGCTCGGAGTCAGTGCTCCAGGCAGCACTTGTTTAGAGCACTTTCTCCTTAGGCACACTATTTCTCTGTAAAGACACTCCTGCATTACATCTAGTACTTCCAACTCACTTGCCTAAGTATGAACACATTATTATATCCCCAAACCTTTTCTTCCGCCTGAATCAATTTTCCCGCTGGAATCACTCTAAACCTGTCAGTCCAACTAGAGGCAGACCCATCTCTGACTTTGCTCTGTGTTTCTCCACATCTGACCAGGCACCCAGGTCTACCCATGCCTCCAGAGGAGCAGCTCTTGGATCCTCCATGTCTCTCCTCTGCCACTGAGCCCACGCTACTATAGCCCTCTGTTAGCTTTTGTACATGCATGCTAAGTCAGGTCACTTCAGTCATGTCCGACTCTTTGCAACCATGTGGACCATAGCCCGACATGCTCCTCTCTCCATGGGATTTCTCCAGGCAAGAATACTGGACTGGGTTGCCATGCTCTCCTCCAGGGGATCTTCCCAACCCAGGAATCAAACCTACATCTCCTAAGTCTCCTGCATCGGCAGGCAGGCTCTTTACCGCTACTGTCACCTGGGAAGCCCCTGTTAGTTTTCACCTGGACTCAATTCCAGCTGTTTTTCTGGGCTCCAGATATTTCCATCCTGCCCGTTCCTCTTCTCAGGGCATAGTGAGGGTGCACAGTGTCTGTGGGAAGGAATAAGGGAAGACAGACTCCCAGGATGGCAGAGAGTACTAATAGTAAGTATTTTTTCCAGAACATTCATTGAGCACTTTCTATGGGGCACACGTTGTTTTCTTAATATTTACATGATTTTACTTAATCCCCACAAAAACCTAAGCTACAAAGATATAAGTATAGATCACATTGCTAGGAGCGGCAGATCTGGGACTGGAATCTGGAGTTATTGGACTCCGAAGTCCACACCGTTTCTATGGCAGCATCCTTCCTTTCTAGTTGCTCTAGATGAGAAGTTGAGAATCACTTGGAGGGCTTGTGAAAAACATACTGGTGCCCCCACCCCTGGGGTGAGTCTCTAAATCAGTAGATTTGGGCTAAGCTTGCAAACCTGAGAATTTGCCTTTGTAACATGATCCCAGGTGATGTTGATGATGCTGATGGGGACTGTGCTTGGAGTCATTGCTCCAGGCGGTGTTTGTTCAGTGCATTCTCTCCTGGGGTGCAGCACGTGCAGTTCAGAATTCAGATGTCAAACTGGTTTTCAGTCCTAGAATTGTGTCTGTGGGCCATCAGATTTAAACTCTCCAAGCTTCTGTCACCCATTCCATAAAATAGGGGAGTTTGAGGACTGAAAATCACATAACCAAAGCTCTGAGCTCTGCAACAGGTGCAGAGAAAAATTCAGTAAATACTGTTTATGTTTCTTGTACTCTTAAGTTGTGTCCAACTCTTTGTGATCCCATGGGCCGTAGTTAGCCAGGCTCCTCTTTCCATGGGATTTCCCAGGCAAGAATACTAGAGTGGGTTGTCATTTCCTTCTCCAAGGGATCTTCCTGATCCAGGGATCAAACCCATGTCTCCTTCATTGGCAGGCAGCTTCTTTATCACTGAGCCACCTGAGAATCCCCCTTGTTACTATCTTAAGTGAGCCTTTTTAATCTGTTTCTGCTGTTTTGCTGTCTGTCTCTCACTGGCTTAGATACTTTGAGCTCCCTCCTTCTCAGCACTCAGTTTTACATGAAATGGTCCACTCAGAGGCTTGGAGCCTGGATGAGGGAGCCTCCAAGCACATGAGCATTTTTTGGTAGGTAGATTTTTAAGTATTGATCTAATTTCTAGAATGATTTTAGAACTGTTCAGGCTTTCTATTTTTTTTCTATAATCTGTCTTAATTTTGGCTTTTAAGATAATGATACACTTTTACCAAGTTTTCAAATTTCTTGGCATAAACAAATTCATGGTACAATGTTTATATACTTTTAATCTTCACCCCTCAGTATTTTAACCCTTGCACTTCTAATATTTTTTGTACCTTCTCTCTTTTTTTGCTGATCATTCTTGCTGAGTTTGGTCTCGTTAATTAGTCCTAAAAAAAACTTTCTGATATTATACTTGCTTTCTGTTGATTTCTATGGTTTATTTCATGTCTTCCTTCTTCTATCTTACATTCTCCCCAGCTTCTAAGATTGGATGCTTAGGTCTTTATCAGTGCTTTTCCATTTCTTCTGTAACCATTTAAAACTATAACTGTCTATTAATATCACATATCTCACTTTCATGCTGGTTGTTTTCCTATATGTCTTTCAATATTTTTGAGCAACTTAAATCTGTTGGAATTCAGAAGGGCCTCGGTTCACCTCAGCAGAGGGTTTCCTTTGGCTTCAGCCAGGTGCCCAGGGCGCTCTCCATTTTGTGTCAATTTCTCTGTTTCAGGTTTCCCAGATCACGCAGGTGGTACAAATTTAAACCTCAAACCCACACAAGGGCAGGGCTATGGTGGTCAGTGCTCAGGAGGGATCATTTTTTGCTTCTTCCCAGATTGAAAACCAAGACAAAAGCTCTCTGCTCATCTCATTCAGAAGGTAGGTGGAATGGTTTTTATTCCATGTTTACACTGAGTGGCTAGCCCTTCAGGGGCCCTGAATTTGCATAACTTTTTAGTTCTTGAGCTCTGCCATCTCCTCTAACCCTGAAGCCTAAAATGCCATATTGGTAGGCGGCCTCAGGGTGATTCAGTGCTAAGTATTATGTGAAATAATTGCTTACCTTTTATATTTGATCTGTATGAAGTTTCCTCACTTTCTTACTAGTTTGGCTATACTTTCTAAAAGGAAAAAAAAATGTGTATTCATTACAAACTGTGTATGTGTGTTGCATTATTAAAAAAATAAAAAGACTTTTAAGACTAGTCAACCATATTATCAGAAATTGCAGTAACCTTGTCAGTCTTTAGGATTATCTGTTATGGTCTCTATAGTCGTCGTCAGTACCTGAATTTATTTATCTATGTGTTTGTTTTTTGTGCCTCATCTTCAAGTTAAATATGAGTAATTGGATGCCTGGGACTCTGCCTTGTGCACTGGTCACTATGAACTGTTGTTGGAAGTGTCAGGGTGGACAAGTGGTCTAAGGCGCCAGATACAAGCTCTGCTTCCTTGTCTAGAGAAGTCACTGGCATTGAATGAGACTCAGTCAAATTTGCCAATTGACCTGCAAATAAATTATGTATTAAATCATGTATGCTGCTGCTGCTGCTAAGTCGCTTCAGTTGTGTCCGACTCTGTGCGACC
Source organism: Bos javanicus (assembly GCF_032452875.1). Taxonomy (NCBI): domain Eukaryota; kingdom Metazoa; phylum Chordata; class Mammalia; order Artiodactyla; family Bovidae; genus Bos; species Bos javanicus. The sequence goes on along the minus strand of NC_083887.1, from coordinate 11,734,574 downwards.
CCATAGACGGCAGCCCACCAGGCTCCTCTGTCCCTGGGATTCTCCAGGCAAGAACACCGGAGTGGGTTGCCATTTCCTTCTCCAATGCATGAAAGTGAAAAGTGAAAAGTGAAAGTGAAGTCGCTCAGTCGTGTCCGACTCTTAGCGACCCCATGGACTGGAGCCTACCAGGCTCCTCCATCCATAGGATTTTCCAGGCAAGAGTGCCATTGCCTTCTCCGTAAATCATGTATAAATATATATATATATATATATATATATATATAAATTCAGTATTCATACAGTAGACTCTATCCTATGCAAACTTTTAAAATAATTATTTATAGTCAGCCATTAATATGAAACATATCAATGAGATACTAAAGTAGAAAAGCAGACTTTAAAATAGTCATGTGTAATATGACCACCCATTATAAAATACATGTGTGCTTGTGTGTGTTCATTTTATGTGTGTTTGTTTAAAACTATCTGGAAGGATATATGATAAAAGTCATCTATTTCTGGTTACTAGGGTTTTACAAAATTTCTGTTTCATCCTAATGTTTTATATTGAGCACATGTATTTATAATCAGACACATGGAAAAAACATCTTTTAAAGTTCTCGGGTATTTGTTTCCTAAGTTTTGAGGTGTGTATTATAGGTAAAGCTTCTTTTTTTCTTTCTTCCTAAGGATTCAGCTTGATATTATATATGCTTGTTTCTACTTTTCTTGAAAGCAAAAATAGGCCATTTTCAGGCTTGGTATGTTTTCTTTAACAACATTAGTATCTTTTAACTTACTACACACTCAAGATTAGAGTGAGGCTCTGTCAGGGCTCAGCTCAAGTCTGTTCTAGATTTGAAGCTTTATCAGCTTCGTCTTGTTCCTTGTTTTGTGGGTAGGAAGGACACCATGATATGTCCCCCTCTGACCTTGTGAGAGGAAAGTACACCATAGGGCCTTTTTCTCCTCTACACTATAGTTTTTGTGATTATACATTGTGACCTACTATATTATATGCTAGGGATCGCCTATCTTTGTTTGAACAGCCCAGAAATATTCTAATGGATCCCCTGTCTTCTGAACTGCTTGTGATTTACATCGATGATAAAGTTGGGAGCTGGGAGCAGAGAATGAGTAAGAATCAGCTTCTCCCATTCAAGCCCATAGATTTGTTTAAAAACATAGTAATAATGTTGGAAGTGTTATGTGTGAAATGCTTTCAGAATTCAGAGAAGGTGCTTGATGGATAAGTGAAGATGAGACAATAATCTCCCTATTGTTTATTTTTCAGCCTTATCCACCATTCTTAATAATTTTGCTCCAACCATTGTATCTCTTATACTTTTTTCCACTAACATCAGGCCATGCATTATGATCTTACTTGTACTCTTTACCTGGAATCTCCTTTTCCATCTTCCAGGCAAATACCTACTTACCCTTTACAGTTTGGATCAGGCATCAACTCCATTAGAAACTCTTCCTAGCAGCCCATCCCTAGGCAGGCAGATGCTATGCATTGGCTCATTCATTCAACCAGCATTTATTGAGCATCTGTGATGCACGCAGTAGTCTCTATGCCAGATCTAGAAAGGCAGTGGTGGAAAGACATGCAGTGCACTGTGCTGGGAGTTCTTATATCCTAACGGGGGTGGCGGGGAAACGGCTGATGAACAAAAACCAGCCCAAAATAAAAGAAAGGTGCTCTACAATCACTGGTGAAGAAAATAAGCCTGAAGTTCTGAAAGAACTCCGGGCCTAGAGATAGAGAAGGGTGTGGTCGTGCACAGATCAAGAAAGCATATTTAGTAGACAGTCTTTGAAGAACTGATGCATGAACCAGTCGCCTTCTATCTTGCAGCTCTTTCAGTTTTTCAGTTGGCTCCATCTGCCAGCTGGGAAAGGGAGAGAGGGGAAAAAAGGCAGAGAGGAGATGTGATTGGGCCCAATCCTGAACGGAACAGGACTGGGTCAGTTTTGCCCACATTCTATTGGCAAGAATTCAGCCCCAAGGTCACACCTAACTGCAGGGAAGGCTGGAGGATGTAGACTCGCCGTGTGCCCAGGAGAAAGAAGACATGGGTTTGATGAATGACTCCTTTGCAGGTCTCTGCCACATTTGTCAAATACAAAAGATGGTTCCTCTGGTAAGAAGTGAAGTCATTCTCTGGACATGTGGGTGGCTCCAGAGCAGCCATTACAAGTGACTAATGCTTCAGCTTTCTCCTCAACAGCAGACTAAGCACAGTGAGGCCACTTCCAAGACATCAGTTCCTGTTTAACAAATATTTCCTTGAGGAGAGTTCAAATACTTAATTTGATATTGTGCTTTTTTTTTTTTTTTGGTGTATGCCCACATGGTTCTATTGATACCAACAAGGAGTTGGGAGGATAAACTCTGAAGTATTGGCAATCACTATAATTCTTCTTATAATAATATATAATTACAGCAAACTCAATATTCTCAAGTATCGGGGCTTCTTTCTATCATGTTTTTCCATATTGAAAGAAATAAATATATAAGTTTTTCATCAAGTAATTCTGGGGGACATATTTATTCTGCCTCATTATTTTTAAATTATTTTTAACTTAAGCTCTCTATATTTAAGAAAAATTGTAACTTCTATTTGTAATTAGAGAGTCAATATAACATTACAGGTGAAAAATGAAATACTCTGTGATGATAATATTCCCTGGACTCATGATTTCTCAGTTGGTGATGAAATTTTTACTACTGATAATTTTTATTATTGATAATTTTTATTACTAATAATTTTGATCATCTGATATTGAGATTCATGTCCACTTACGTAATATAAATTCCTAGCAAGGTAGAAAATATACCATTCCTTCTGCTATAATCTTATATTCTAGCTTCACCAGAAAATGAAAGCAATTAAATGGATGAGGAAAAGAATAGATAAAACAAAATCAATTTTGTTGTTAGAACGTGGCTATCTTGCCTCAAGTATACCCTGAACCCTCTTGTAAATATTCATCTCTGACTGTAAACTGTTTCTGGGTAGAACTCTTATTCTTAGCTGTACTGTGGGTGTTGACTGTGGTTTTCAACTGGAACGCAATGATGAAGGAAGGCAGAAAAATGGCAGGCAGGAAAGGAAATATTGAAAGAAAATAGGTAGTCCAGTATGTTTAACTTGACATTTAAATCTAGACTTTAGGAAGGTAAATATCTAAGAAAACTTAACAAATTCTCAAAGTTAGGGTATTTTACCTTTGAAACTGGAACTCTCTCTCCAGCATTAGATATAGTTAGGACCCACTTAATGAAATATATGATGCATATTCAGATCAGATCAGTCGCTCAGTCGTGTCCGACTCTTTGCGACCCCATGAATCGTAGCACGCCAGGCCTCCCTGTCCATCACCAACTCCCGGAGTTCATTCAGACTCACATCCATCAAGTCAGTGATGCCATCCAGCCATCTCAACCTCTGTCATCCCCTTCTCCTCCTGCCCCCAATCCCTCCCAGCATCAGAGTCTTTTCCAATGAGTCAACTCTTCGCAGGAGGTGGCCAAAGTACTGGAGTTTCAGCTTTAGCATCATTCCTTCCAAAGAAATCCCAGGGCTGATCTCCTTCACAATGGACTGGTTGCATCTCCTTGCAGTCCAAGGGACTCTCAAGAGTCTTCTCCAACACCACAGTTCAAAAGCATCAATTCTTCGGCGCTCAGCCTTCTTCACAGTCCAACTCTAACATCCATACATGACCACAGGAAAAACCATAGCCTTGACTAGACGAACCTTTGTTGGCAAAGGAATGTCTCTGCTTTTGAATATGCTATCTAGGTTGGTCATAACTTTCCTTCCAAGGAGCAAGCGTCTTTTAATTTCATGGCTACAGTCACCATCTGTAGTGATTTTGGAGCCCCAAAAATAAAGTCTGACACTGCTTCCACTGTTTCCCCATCTATTTCCCATGAAGTGGTGGGACCGGATGCCATCATCTTTGTTTTCTGAATGTTGAGCTTTAAGCCAACTTTTTCACTCTCCTCTTTCACTTTCATCAAGAGGCTTTTGAGTTCCTCTTCACTTTCTGATGCATATTAGTTATATGTAATTGTAAGTGTAGAGAAATATTTAAAATATACAACAACAACGTAACAATGATTTCATTCGGGTGATGGATTTAAGCTGATTTTGGATTCTGTTCTTTATATCTTCCTGTGCTTTCAAAAGAGTTGTTGCAAAGAGTATCTCTTTTTGTATCACAATAGAAAAGTAAATGTCATTAAGGAAGGAAAAAGAGAGGCACTCTTCTTCCCAGCCTGCCTCATTTCTTCTTAGAATATTATCCTGATTTCCTCTCTCTATACCTAAAGCAGCAGTAGCACAAACTCAACCCAGACCCGTGTGTCCACCATGCCTGTCGGTAGTCCCTCTCTGGACCAACAAACTTTGTCCTTCCTTGAAACCCTTACTCCCACATCTTCCTTTTGGAACTGGGATGCACATTCTAAAGTATATCAGTAGAGTCTGAATTACCTGATATCTCTCAAGTATAATTGGCCCATTAATAACTGAGAGCCTTTTTTGTGAGTGTTCTAAATTCTAAAGGCCTTTTCATGAAACTCTGGAAAGCTTCTGTGCAGGAGGTAGAGATCTACCCTGGGTCTGATAAGCATCAGGACTTGGTGAAAGTGATGTGTGTAGGTTCCTCCCTAAGTTGTTGCTTGCATTACCAAATAGGCGATGATGTCATTATGGAGCTGTGAAAGACGACTGGCTTTAATCGGAAATGTTGGAAGTGGAGTTCATAAGACCAGGTTTATACATAATGAAGTTGAAATGTCTCTAGGAATTCAAGAGAGCATTTCATGTAGGCAGATGGATGTATGAGCTGAAGTATCTAGCCTGGAGATTCAAATTGATGCTTTATTTGCAAGTGGGGATAACTGAAGTTATTAGCTTGGGTGATACCTGAGAAGAAGAGAGCACTGAAGAACTGAAAGGAGCTGAGTACACAACCTGGAAAAATTCCAGCATCTAATGGCAGGTTATAGAAAAACAAGCCTGCAAGGGAGACAGAGAAGAAGCATCCCAAAAAGTAGCAGAAAAGCCATCAGACTATTAGGTCCCAGAAGCCAAAATGAGAAAATGTGTAAAGGAGTATGTTGTCTACAGTTCAGAAGCTGCTGAAAGGTCGGATAAGATAAGAAATAAAAAATATCCTCTGGCTCTAGAAACAAGTAGTCACTGGTAACCAGAGAAAAAGATGAAAAACACATATAATGTTGGGCCAGAATTCATATTAGAGTGGATTAGACAGTAAATGCTGCTGCTGCTGCTACTAAGTCACTTCAGTCATGTCCGACAGAAAATGGGAGGTGAGAAAATGAGCTGATGAAAAGAGGTGACTTATTCTAGTTCTTTGGCTGTGAAAGGGGATGAGAAAGATAGGAAAGAGATGGCCAGAGATGAGGAATCCAGTAAGAGACTTGGTTTGGTTTAATTGTTTGCAATGTGAGAGACTCTAGATGACGTCTGAAAAATTATTCAGTATTTGGAGAGATTACTGGGGGTACTTTCAGTAGAATGCTAGGCTGCACTTTTTACAACTTTCTTGCAGAAGGTGGAGATTTTTTTTTTTTTTTTACCCAGGAAAGAGACAACTAATTTCTGACTGGAGTGAATGGGCTGTTAATGTTAGCGGCCTGTTGAACACCAAACGAATGTTGTATGCAACCCCGACAGCTTATCCTGATATTTCTTTTCTAAATTGACAATAGGGTAGTATTTCAAGTGCTCTTTGGGCTGGTTTTAATGTCTTATAGACTCCTCTATTAATTGATGAGTTAATTAGAATCCTTGGTGTTTGTTTTATATGACCCTGAGAATCATGTTGTTTACCATTTTGAAAATTATGCTTGAACAGTTGTCAAGCCACCTGAAAGAGGAACATTGAGAGAGCACACCAAACACATTGGAAGGAATACATTCAGAACAGCATGGGCGGTAGAGCCATAGAAAGGAGAAAGGAGTCTGCGCTGAGACGGTGAGGAAAGCCTAGTAGATATATGCACGTCTCAAACACAAAACCATACTATCTGGGGTTTCAAATTTGAAGCATACAAAATTTGCATCACAAATTCATTTAAGAAAGATTAGTTGTTACTTATTTTAACTGAATGAAGTAGAAAATACAGAGAATTTCACCCAGAAAGAAAAACTGAGTAAGGTAAGGGGCCTTCGGATACCTTTGTGAACGGGAATCCAAATGCCATACATTTTTACCACAGCTGTCTTTATGATTCCAAACCAGTAGTTTGTTTCTGAGCAGAGTACTGCAGCTTCGTGCAAGTATCTCGCTCACTCTGGAGCCTCACCGCTCACCAATGACCGCTCACCCGGCACTAGTGTAGGCCCTGCTCCACACAGCCCGGGGATGAAGCGGCCATTAGGAAGTAGAGCAGATGTGATTAAAGGCAGCGGCACACCGTACCCAAACCTCCCAAAATAAACTCCCTTACGTAACAGGCAAAAACTCCCAATCACTCCCTCAGGTTCTCTTGGCAGAACAAGCTGATTTCCACCGAGAGGAAATATTCCATGATCCAAGATAAGGAACTCCATTCACTAGTATTTTTGTCATTCCTCCATTAATTCTCTTCAGGAACTTCCGTCAGAAAGGTCTTTTTTGAACCATTTCACTACACAGCAGCTGTAGTTGTGGGAATCAAACTGGTCAGCAAAAACAAACAAACAAAAATGATGCAACAGTAACTCGCCAGCTTGTTTTCTCAACAAGGGTCTGTTTACCTTGCGATCGATCGGCTCCTCCTACGAAGTCATTGTGAGACTCCTAATTTGGACAGTGTTTTAGTCAGAGATGTTCAGCCTCTTGTTTTATTCAAGAGTGTCTCACCTCTTGTTCATTTTGGACAAGGATCTGACTATTCACACATTTTGCCTGTTGAAGTGTTCTTTCACACAGAAAGCAAAAGTAGGATTTTTGGTTTCTTTCTTTCTTTTTTTTTTTCTTTTGAAACAAGAATAACAGTGATAAAGACACGAAGGCTCAGAAACACGTGGGGAGTTCTTGAGGTGGCCCAGGCAGGAAGCCTGCTTGTAGTCACGGCTGGTGACAGAACACAGCTGTCGAAACTGTACTGTGTACAGCTGACAGATTCTGCCTTGGCTAGTCCTAGAAGACAGGCCCTTCCTGACTCTAAATTTCTATGCATTGCAAAAGACTGGTGAGTCTAAAAATACACTTACAGTGTCTGACTGGTTTGAAAAAAAAAAGTGTACTTTCCTCATTGGTTTTTCTCTTTCTCGGTATACAATCCAGATTTCCTTATCATATTTTATCACTTGTTATTATTATTGCCACAAACATAAGAAGGCCAAACTGTTACTACATGTGCTGCTGTATAGTAAGGACTAAGGAGAAAACTCCTGGTGAGCACCTTTGCTGCAGCCAAAACCACATACGTATCACCAGGCACCGCAGAGCCCTGAGAGGGAGGAAGGGATGCCTTAGTGAGAAAGACTATTCCTCCAAGGGTGTGGGAAACCACAGACAGGAAATCGAGAGCCCAAACATTGTATTGGCTGCAGAGGAAATGGCACAGCATCAATTCATCATCTTCTGCCAGGAGGAGCTCCAGTCACCTTTTACTGCTGGGACAAAGCAGAGGGGGCGGAGTGCACGGGGAGGGGAGATGTAAGGAGATTGCTGCTGCTGCTGCTGCTAAGTCACTTTAGTCGTGTCCAATTCTGTGCAACCCCATTCTGGGGTGGGGGCCATTTCCACAGGTGCCAGAGCCCCCTGGGTAATAATAGCAACAGCACCATTTATGAATACATGATGCATGCCCATCTCTGAGCTAAAAGCTGTCTGTACTCTTAATTCAATGCTTATAACACCCCTTATGATAAGGTTCAGACTTAAATTGAAGAAAGTAGGGAAAACCACTAGACCATTCAGGTATGACCTAAATCAAATCCCTTATGATTATACAGTGGAAGTGAGAAATAGATTTAAGGGCCTAGATATGATAGATAGAGTGCCTGATGAACTATGGAATGAGGTTCATGACATTGTACAGGAGACAGGGATCAAGACCATTCCCATAGAAAAGAAATGCAAAAAAGCAAAATGGCTGTCTGGGGAGGCCTTACAAATAGCTGTGAAAAGAAGAGAAGTGAAAAGCAAAGGAGAAAAGGAAAGATATAAACATCTGAATGCAGAGTTCCAAAGAATAGCAAGAAGAGATAAGAAAGCCTTCTTCAGCGATCAATGCAAAGAAATAGAGGAAAACAACAGAATGGGAAAGACTAAGGATCTCTTCAAGAAAATCAGAGATACCAAAGGAACATTTCATGCAACGATGAACTCAATAAAGGACAGAAATGGTATGGACCTAACAGAAGCAGAAGATATTAAGAAGAGATGGCAAGAATACACAGAAGAACTGTACAAAAAGGATCTTCACGACCCAGATAATCACGATGGTGTAATCACTGACCTAGAGCCAGACATCCTGGAATGTGAAGTCAAGTGGGCCTTAGAAAGCATCACTACGAACAAAGCTAGTGGAGGTGATGGAATTCCAGTTGAGCTAGTGCAAATCCTGAAAGATGATACTGTGAAAGTGCTGCACTCAATATGCCAGCAAATTTGGAAAACTCAGCAGTGGCCACAGGACTGGAAAAGGTCAGTTTTCATTCCAATTACAAAGAAAGGCAATGCCAAAGAATGCTCAAACTACCACACGATTGCACTCATCTCACACGCTACTAAAGTAATGCTCAAAATTCTCCAAGCCAGGCTTCAGGCAATATGTGAACCGTGAACTTCCTGATGTTCAAGCTGGTTTTAGAAAAGGCAGAGGAACCAGAGATCAAATTTCGAACATCTGCTGGATCATAGAAAAAGCAAGAGAGTTCCAGAAAAACATCTATTTCTGCTTTATTGACTATGCCAAAGCCTTTGACTGTGTGGATCACAATAAACTGTGGAAAATTCTGAAAGAGATGGGAATACCAGACCACCTGATCTGCCTCTTGAGAAATTTGTATGCAGGTCAGGAAGCAACAGTTAGAACTGGACATGGAACAACAGACTGGTTCCAAATAGGAAAAGGAGTACGTCAAGGCTGTATATTGTCACCCTGTTTATTTAACTTCTATGCAGAGTACATAATGAGAAACGCTGGGCTGGAAGAAGCACAAGCTGGACTCAAGATTGCTGGGAGAAATATCAATAACCTCAGATATGCAAATGACACCACCCTTATGGCAGAAAGTGAAGAGGAACTCAAAAGCCTCTTGATGAAAGTGAAAGTGGAGAGTGAAAAAGTGGGCTTAAAGCTCAACATTCAGAAAATGAAGATCATGGCATCCGGTCCCACCACTTCATGGGAAATAGATGGGGAAACAGTGGAAACAGTGTCAGACTTTATTTTGGGGGGCTCCAAAATCACTACAGATGGTGACTGCAGCCATGAAATTAAAAGACGCTTACTCCTTGGAAGGAAAGTTATGACCAACCTAGATAGCGTATTCAAAAGCAGAGACATTACTTTGCCAACAAAGGTTCGTCTAGTCAAGGCTATGGTTTTTCTTGTGGTCATGTATGGATGTGAGAGTTGGACTGTGAAGAAAGCTGAGCTCTGAAGAATTGATGCTTTTGAACTGTGGTGTTGGAGAAGACTCCCTTGGACTGCAAGGAGATCCAAGCAGTCCATTGTGAAGGAGATCAGCCCTGGGATTTCTTTGGAAGGAATGATGCTGAAGCTGAAACTCCAGTACTTTGGCCACCTCCTGCGAAGAGTTGACTCATTGGAAAAGACTCTGATGCTGGGAGGGATTGGGGGCAGGAGGAGAAGGGGATGACAGAGGATGAAATGGCTGGATGGAGTCACTGACTCGATGGATGTGAGTCTCAGTGAACTTCGGGAGTTGGTGACGGACAGGGAGGACTGGCATGCTGCGATTCATGGGGTCGCAAAGAGTTGGACACGACTGAGCCACTGATCTGATGATAAGGTAGGTCTAATTAACTTTTTAAAAAATGACTTTTTGGTGATTTTTCTCTCTAAAACACATTAGTCATTCATTTAAATATCTGATTTCATTAGAAACCATATTAACACCTTTTCTCCCCCTTGCCATAAAAATACACTAAGAAACTGGCTTTAGAAACAAACAGCTATGAGCAAATATTCCTGTTTCCTCTGACTTAATGAATGTTTACCTCAGTGATAATAGTCTGTAAATCAGTGAGACAGGAGGCTGAAGACTGAGATTCAAATGATCTTCCTCTTAAAAGTGGTAAAAAGCTATGGAACTCTGTTCCTTTCTTCACCATAGCCTAACATATGTACAACTCTTTAAAATTAATTTTTATTGGAGTAGAGTTGATTTACAATGTGTGTGTGTTTCTGCTATACAGCAGAATGAATCAATATAAATATACATATCCATTCTTTTTTAGATTCTTTTCCAATTTAGGTTATTACAGAGTATTGGGTAGAGGTCCTTGTGCTATCAGTTCAGTTCAGTTCAGTCACTCAGTCATGTCCGACTCTTTGCAACCCCATGAATTGCAGCACGCCAGGCCTCCCTGTCCATCATCAACTCCCAGAGTTTACCCAGACTCACGTCCATCGAGTCAGTGATGCCATCCAGACATCTCAACCTCTGTTGTCCCCTTCTCCTCCTGCCCCCAATCCCTCCCAGCATCAGAGTCTTTCCCAATGAGTCAACTCTTCGCATGAGGTGGCCAAAGTACTGGAGTTTCAGCTTTAGCATCATTCCTTCCAAAGAAATCCCAGGGCTGATCTCCTTCCGAATGGACTGGTTGGATCTCCTTGCAGTCCAAGGGACTCTCAAGAGTCTTCTCCAACACCACAGTTCAAAAGCATCAATTCTTCGGTGCTCAGCCTTCTTCACAGTCCAACTCTCACATCCATACATGACCACAGGAAAAACCATAGCCTTGACTAGACGAACCTTTGTTGGCAAAGTAATGTCTCTGCTTTTGAATATGCTATCTAGTAGGTCATTATCTATTTTATGTACAGCAGTATATATATGTCAATCTCAGTCTCACAGTTTATCCCTACCCTCCACTTACCCCCTCAGTAACCATCAGTTTGTTTTTTATATCTGTCACTCTATTTCTATTTTGTAAATAAGTTTATTTGTGCCATTTTTTTTTTAGATTCCGCATATAAGCAATATCATACAATACTCGTCTTTCTCTATCTGACTTCACTCAGTATGACAGTCTCAAGGTCCATCTAGGTCATGCAAATGGCATTATTTAATTCTTTTTTATGACTGAGTAATATTCCATTGTATAAATGTACCACATCGTCTAGATCCATTTCTCCATAAGTAGACATTTAGGCTGGCTTTATGTCCTGGCTATCATATATAGTGCTGCGATGAACATTGGAGTGCGTGTATGTTTTTGAGTTATGATTTTCTCTGGAGATATTCCCTGGAGTGGGATTGCAGGATTATATGGGAGTTCTCTTTCTAGTTTTCAATGAACCTCCATACTATTCTCCATAGTGTCTGTACCAATTTATATTCTTACCAATAGTGCAGGAGGGTTCCCTTTCCTCCACAACCTCTCCAGCATTTATTGTTTGTTTTTCTATGATGGCCCTTCTCACTGGTATGATGTAATACCTCACTGTAGTTTTGACTTGCATTTCTCTAATAATTAGTGATGTTGAGCATCTTTTCAGTGATCTTTTTACAGATTAGGAAACAGCTTTAGAGAAGTTAAGAAGCTTGCCTCAGTCATGCTGCTGAAAGTTGAGAAGAGTCCATATTCAAATCTCAGGCCTGTTTGACTCCATAACCTCCCCCTTCATCATTACACTATGTTAATCCCATAGAAAGTTAGCAGTTATTTAGCCTCGTGTAGTCCAGCGTTTTATCAAAATCACAAATCCCTCTGATAACACACTCAATATAGGGTCATCTGTGACTGTAACCTCTAGTAAGGGAGCAGCATTGGGTATCCTGGTGTTTCTCAAACTGGATACCTGTGCCTGCAAAGTATGTACATTCAGAATAGCCATTTGTATTCAGGAAACAGTCAAACATGGTCTAACATGCCTTCACTTCTGGATAGTTAAATATATTTAAAGGCTTGAAAGATTGAAGGCAGGAGGAGAAGGGGACAAAAGAGGATGAGATGATTGGATGGCATCACTGACTCAGTGGACATGAGTTTGAACAAATTCCAGGAGATAGTGAAGGACAGGAAAGCCTGGCGTGCTGCTGTTCAGGGGGTCACAAAGAGTCAGCACAACTGAGTGATTAAACAACAACAACAAAGGCTTGAAAGAGAAATTGTATTTTTAAGTAAATGTAGTAGGGGATTAACTGCAACATCATCATTCCTTTTAAGGTAAAACATGAGACCTTAAAAATTAGCACCAGAAACTGCAAATCCCATCTGCACCCCCTACTGCCACCCTGCCAGGGTTCAAATTGTCTCTTTGCTTAGAAGGATTTCAAAGCAAAAGTGTAGGAAGAACTAGGTTAGTAGACTACTTTATATTCTTTGGAACCTGCTTCCAAGGCTCATATCCCATCACTACTACTGTTATCAGCCTAGTATTAGGCAACTTACTTAGCCTCTCCGAACTTCCATTTTTTTCTTATCCATAGAATAAGAACAACAGTGCCAGCTTCTCAAAGCATTTGGGGGGTTAAACAAGGTGACAAGTGCAACGTCTTTAGCACATTCTGTCATAAGTGGCCAATACAATTTCTGCCCCCCTGCACCCCGCCACACTGTTCACTAAAACCCACCCTCTTAAGTGGCATCAACTCTCTTGACATCACAGAGAGGCTCCTCCTTGGCGCTGATGTTTCTTGAACCTGTACTTACCCCACCCTCACAAGACTCAGTTAATGAACCTTGCTATAGTACGCTATGCTAAGTCGCTTCAGTCGTGTCTGATTCTTAGCGACCCCATAGACGGCAGCCCACCAGGCTCCGCCGTCCCTGGGATTCTCCAGGCAAGAATACTGGAGTGGGTTGCCATTTCCTTCTCCAATGCATGAAAGAGAAAAGTGAAAGTGAAGTTGCTCAGTCGTGTCCGACTCTTAGCGACCCCATGGACTGCAGCCTACCAGGCTCCTCCATCCATGGGATTTTCCAGGCAAGAGTACTGGAGTGGGGTGCCATTGTCTTCTCCATGAACCTTGCTAGAGAACAGCTAACATGACTTCAAGATCTTTCTTCTGCTCACCTCTTTCTTCTGTCCTCACCTGGAATTTTTCTGGAGGGCTGGCATTCCCCCTACCTTTGAGACCTGCAGACAACGGGCATGTCTGATGGCCTGCTTCTCTCTCACTGTCAGCAGAAACCCCAAATCAGAAGACATCTTAGGTACCTGAGTAGGAACTCATGGAGCTCTAAAGCTGTCAGGTGGTGGGATTTTTCCTATAAGAACTACTTTATCATGTTAGCAGTAATTTTCCATTGTGGACAAATTGGAAGAAAGAGATAGCACCTGGATCCTAGAAATACCACCATTACTTGGGGCTATTGCAAATTGTTCACTTTTTTTTTTTTTTTGATGGGACCTCCAGTTCCTGACTCAGGGCAGGGGGATACATTGGTCACTTTCAGGGGTGTTGAAAGGGGGTTTGCAAACAAGAACCCGCACCTCTTCCGCAGATGCCTCTAATGAAAATTGCACCCAGACGCTCTGAGCTCTCCTTACACTGACAGAAGTGACAAAGGAAACAAAGGGTCCAGGTGGACCTCAGGCTGTGCCTGTCTCACAGCTGATAGCTCATCTTTCTGAATCCCAGGGTACTGCTGGTTGGGGTGGCCTGATGCGGAGAAGGCAATGGCAGCCCACTCCAATACTCTTGCCTGGAAAATCCCATGGACGGAGGAGCCTGGTAGGCTGCAGTCCATGGGGTCGTAAAGAGTCCCACATGACTGAGTGACTTCACTTTCACTTTTCACTTTCCTGCATTGGAGAAGGAAATGTCAACCCACTCCAGTGTTCTTGCCTGGAGAATCCCAGGGACTGTGGAGACTGTGGGGCTGCCGTCTATGGGGTCGCACAGAGTCAAACATGACTGACGCAACTTAGTAGCAGCAGCAGCAGCAGTGGCGTTATGGGGTTGGTGAGTTAAAAAAAAAAAAAAGGCAAAACAGATTTTACTATGATAATGGTTGTTAAAGGAAAGTGAAGGGCAACCATTCCTTGGGAGTCATTTTGACAGCACTGTTACATGTGATACTTAAAGAAAGCATTTCCCTTTTGCTCAAGAAATGGCCAGATACGCAGGTGGTGCCTGGGTAAGTTTTCTCCACCAGCACCTTTTTGATCTGATGAGGGAGATGGTGACATTGTAGGTGTCTGTTGCACCCATCAACCTCCTAGTTCACACTTGATTTGACTCCTCGCCTGCATCCTGTATCCCCGGAGCACAGGGTCAGTATCCTCTGGACTCGGCTTCCCAGACTGGAAGGAAGGCACCTAGCTGAGCTGCCATGAGGTCATCCTAGTCTTGTACAGGCTCGGGTGACAGCGGATATTCCACTGTCTCTGGGAGGGTGCAGCCAGAGAGAGAGAGAGCTGTGTGCCTTGGGGGGAGGGGGTGGATCTGAGGAATAGCTCAGCCTCACTCAGCATCAAAAATTTTAACCTCACTTAAGCCAGTGTGCTCTCCTCTGTCTCTCTCAATTGAGCTAGAAGCAAAGCAGAAAGTCACTATGCAAATCCAGGAACTGCGGACCTGATAAAACTCCTCTCTCTGTGGCAAGGCTGGTGATTCCTTCTGCACGTTGCTGGTTGGAAAACTCTATCCATGGTGAAAATCAAATGTCCTGGACATAAATAGGTGGAGTTGATAGGCCTGTCAGATTTCTCTTATCATGTGGGGTTTTACGTCTCAGCACATTATAAACCGGGAAGAGTTTACAGGCTGAAGAGTTAAATAGCTCTCTATAAGTTCATGAATCTTGGGAACTGAGGAGAGGTTCTGCTGGGGGCTAAGGCTGTTATGATGGGGTGTGTGCTCCCAGAGCACCCTTCTTTTTTAATGTAAACATTTCATTTTATTTTGTTAATTTTTCATTTGGCTGTGCCAGGTCTTATTTGTGGCATGTAGGGTCTAGTTCCCTGACCAGGGATTCAAGCCGGGCCCCCTGCATTGAGAGCATGGAGTCTTAACCACTGGACTACCAGGGAAGTTCCTCCACATTGCTCTTCCCTGATTCATTTTTTTCTCTTCTTTTTTTTTTTTTTCCTGATTCATGAGCTAAAGCTTCAGGACGACTCTGTCAAAGGCGTTGACACCACAGTGCTCAGTCTCTTATCTGTATTCATAAAGTATCAAGGGAAGATGTGATACGCTAGGGTTCCTGGAGACTCTCCCTGGACTTGGGACTTGAACCATTAGTCCTCCAAGCAAGAAGGCAGACTAATCTTCCTCAGCTTTTCCCCACAAGTCAGTCACTTGCCCCTGAACTGGGCTCCCCTCTTGACTCTGTCTGCTCATTGTGTTAGTTACTCAGTCGTGTCCGACTCTTTGTGACCCCGTAGACTACAGCCCACCAGGCTTCTCTGTCCATGGAATTCTCCAGACAAGAATACTGGAGTGGGTTGCCATTTCCTTCTCCAAGCTATCTGCCCATTAACCATCTCTTATTTACACATCTGTTTATTAGATCCTGTTTTAGAAGTGATGCAAGGCTAAAGGAGAATTTGAGAGAAAATATTCATAAGTCATTATATCCTCACCAGATGGAAGGAAAATAAAGAAACATTTAGGAGGGTTTTTTTTTTCTTTTCATATGAGTTGAAAGAATGTCCCTGTGTGGCTTGAATAGCAAGAAAAGGAAAATATTCCTCTTTCAGTAGGTACTTCCTCTACTTTAAGCTGGCAAGAAATGTTTCAATAACAGGTTGTACAGAATGTAACTTCAAAGACCTGGAATTGGCACGCTGGGTACTCTTGCCACAAACTGCATCCAAAAATGATTTAACTTCCCCAGCCAGTGATGTGTACAAATGGCACACACGCTGCTAACCACACATGCACGCAATGTATGAATTCCCACATTCCTGATTTCTCATTCCAGCCAGCGAATATTTTTTTCAGAGCTAAAAAGACATGAATCAAGTTGTAAAAGGATATGTGTGGAAAATGCCAAAGGAAAAATGAAAATCAGATGCTTTGAAAGGTGAAAGGCTCTGCTGAGATGCTCTGTGTCCTTTCCCATTCTCTCATCAGAGGTGACCAGGGGAGTGGCCATTACATCCAGTGGACTTAGGGGGTGGAGGGTGTGGGAGGAGGCAAGTCATCCATCATTCTTTAAAACAGTTGTGGCATAGCTCGATACTTTGAAGGAAAGGTATTTCAAACTAGTTCTTATGGACATAACATCTATGCAGCATAAAGTATTTTTTCTGTATCATTGCTGCTCTGCTTTCAGCTGGTATGATTCTTGAAAAAGAAAAAAAGCCATTCCCAGCACAGTGAATCCTCCATTAGCATGACCAGGCATAGGAATAAGGAAAAAAATACATATATTTTTTTCAGTCTAGTGCATTCATAGACTCACAAAAAGATTTACTGGGGACAAGGAGAGGTTGGAAGGTAATATTTTGAATCCCATTTTTTATCTTGATAAATCCCTGATGTGAATTCCTGTGCTCTGAGCCAGTTTCTCATCAACAGAATTAACACAGTCTCTGCTGTTCCTGTCACAGTACAATATTGATCACAATGCAGAGCAAACTCAGCTGCCTTCTCCGCAAATGGCTACACACGGGACAGTGTAGATATACTGACAAGATAACTGCTGGCCTTGGGCGTATTCTGTCCTTGGTGATCTGGGATATTTCATGTATGCCACTGCTTAAGAGCCCTTTTATTGGATGAGATTTAGAAGGTCTGTTAACCAGTGGAATATCAAAGCCCTGCCCTAAACATTCATCAGAGGCATAATTTATGAATGCCCTGTATACTATAGGGTCTTTATGCTTTTCTCTAAGTCATTTGAATGCTAACTGTTTGACTGGGGGCATGTATATACCATGTGGGCTATTGTCATTTTTTATTTGAATGGGGCATTGTGATTACTCAAAGGAAAGACAGATTTGAGTAGGGCCATAGAATAGGAATGTGATAAGTAGCTAGATAAATACATTATCCATATAGGCACACAACAACCCCCATTTTTTATAAGGAATGGCAGTGTCAGCAGGTATTAAGCCATGCCTTGTACACATGGCAATCTCTGCTTGACTAAAATTAAGTAAAGCAGACATCATGACTTAGATAAACATGGCAACACAGAATTGGAAAGAACCGACACCACACAAAAGACTCTTTCTCCCCTTTCCCGGTCTCCCCAGGATCACAACACTACCTAATATTGACAAGTCTCATTCTGGTCAATCAAGTACTCTTGTAGTGTGATTTATGGGAGAAATACTGGGTTTGCATCATCTTTTTAAGGTTTTTCAAATTGCTTTTGGAACTGCCTCTTCCCACCATTATTCTTATAAATACTGAAGGAGTCCTAAAAGAACTACTATCCTTCCTCTTCTTCAAACAATCCATTGTATATTCTATCTGGCCTTAGAGATCAAACCAAACTCTGAAGTTTGAAAGTAGAAATGGTATTATAACAGACAACTGAGAAGAACCATCAACACTGGGCCAGATACTAAAATTTGGTTTAAAATAAGAGATGAATATTAGCAACCGATATTTTTCAGTATTGTCATTTTGCCATTGAGCTTGAGCTTAAAGAAATTGCAAAGGTCCTTTGTGCTCTTTCAAGAGTTACTTTATCATATTGGTTTTACAGACGAGAGTTCAACTTCAGTTAAGTGACTTGCTCAAGGAACTGAGGGGAACTTGAGGGGAATTTGATGCATTTCTTAATAGGGTCTTAACTTTGTGCTTCCACATCTGTCCTTTTCTGAAATCCCTTTTACTATCTGATCTCTTTCACTATCATGATTCCTTTTACTATCTGGAGAATTCTGATCACATGAGTGGGTGTTGGAAGACAAGATGTCAAACCTATTTTTTCTGTAGAATGTGAAATACATACATATAAAATGTATACAAACAAATGAGTAGAACTAAAAGTGCTTTACAGTATTACATAAAGTATTATAATCACCATGTCTTCATTTGCAAGATGCCATGAAATGTAGGATGATGTATCACCAGGTAAATGACTTTTCAGGGAAAAAAAGAAATTCTATATTCAATGCATAAGATGCATTTCATTGTTTAAAAAAGTGAAAATATGAAGCATATATATGTTATAATAAGAAGTTACCATTATATCTCCCCAACTAAAATATACATTCTTTTAAGGCTATTCAATTTTGAATGCAGACAATCTATTATCTTTTCTGTAACTAACATTGCATTTCTGAAAAACAAACTTTGATATAGTAGGAATGAAATATAAGAGGTGACATGTCTTGTATTTAGAGCTCCACAGAAATGGTGCAGTCTCTGCTTCTAAAATTAGAAAAGAAAAATTTGTCTCATTACCTTTCAGCATGTGTTTGGAGAGAAATTATAATTTCTTCCAACTCAAAACTTCTATTGTTAAAATTAAGAACAAAGTAAAATGTTCCAATTGATACAACTAATCAATAATAAAGCTCTCATTGGTGCCTTTACTCTAAGAAATAAAGAAATGTACTTGAACAATGATCAAATGGAATGACCTTGAAAGAAAGTAGTTGATAGTGGTTTAATCACTTTATCCTGAACCACTGAAAGTGAAAAGTAAAAGTGTTACTCGCTCAGTTGTGTCCAACTCTATGCAACCCCATGGACTGTAGCCCACCAGGCTCCTCTGTCCATTAAATTCTCCAGGCAACACTGGAGTGGGTACCCATTCTCTTCTCCAGGGGCGCTTCCTGACTCTGACCCATTATTTTTAGCTAAATCATTATAATAACCAACAAGCTTTTTTACTTATTAACCCCGTAAGAACTTTAAGTTTTGCCTAGAGTGGACAGAAGTCATCATTGGCCACCAATGATCAGTTCCCTTGAAAATAACAGAAATTTTATCAATATAAATTGCCTATAGTCTTTGTAAAATCACCTGAAATTTTGACAGAGAGAATCATCTTCATCATCATAAAGAGAAACAGCAGCAGTAATAATAGAAAGCTAACAAGTTGCAGAATGTTTGTCAACTAAAAAAAAAAAGCACGACCTAAAGTTGACAGCTCTTGCTTTACTCAGCAGGCTTTCTGAGAACTTCAAACCCTGGGTGCATCCTCTCAGATCGCTCTGAGGGACTGCTCTGAAGAAGTAAGGGAGGAGCCAGGATATATAGGAGTTTTTTCAACAAAGACCAGGTACTCAGAACATCAGAAGATTATTTAAAGAAAACTAGATATCTAAGTTAATGAATTTAGAGTTTTTCCTCCTATGGGAAGATGCAAGAGTCTAGGCACATTGAAATCATTCCTTTGATATGCACCTTAGCTGCCTAGGGCCAGTATCCTGTTCTTTCCCATCCTGAGTCCCCCCCCACCCCCACCAGGATGCATCATTGTAGGTGGTTGCAAAGGCGAAATGATTGACAGTAGACAACCCATTTGTCTCCATCCTACTCCCCTCCGGGCTTACCACTGGGGCAGCTGTAGTGGCTGACGGCTTGCTGGGCTCAGCATTCTTTGTTTGCTGATACGGCAGAAAACATTTTTATCCACATGTTAGAGAAACCTGGAATCCCTGGGTTTGGTGATGAAGTGAGCAAGCCTGCTGCAAGCCTGGGATGGGGATTGCACATGTGCTCCGCTTCTCCCCCTATGGGCCCAGGCCAGCTGAAATGGTAGGTTCTCCACTCTTCTACTGAGATGTTAACTCTGATCTCAGAACTACAAACCTAGGGATGTGGCTTAATAATTGGCCATGTTTCCAAGTAGAAAATGAAAGAGTCATTTGCATCTGGTTTGGAGCTTAATAGCATGCTGAAAACATTTAGATCATGTTCCACTATTGAGGAAGATTTTGGGAGAGACAGGAAGAGAAATGAAAAGAGAAAGAAAGAAGACAGCTTTGCACCATCCTGATGCATATCTGGTCTGTAACTCTATGCCAGGGGCCCTCACACCAGGGTGCTGAAAGGATGTTCTCATTACCTAATGCGGAAGACCATGCCTTTGTCCTCGGCCACTGTGTCTGAAAGACCCAGGTGCGAGCCAGAGAACTGTCCTGGGAGCAAGAGGCTTTTGCAGTAGCAGAAGGCACTATGGAAATGAAGGTAACTTGGGACTGTCAACTCAAGTTACAGGGAGCAGTAACAAAAGTCAAATCACAAGTTATTGCTTCCTTGCCACTGCTGAGTACTGCTGAACATATGGAAGCTTGGATTCTCTCTAGCCAAAAAAAGAAAAAGAAGGATAATAAGGATCCCATCAGAATAAACGCCATCTTCTCAAGCAAGAAAGCATTATTAAAATTTTGTTTTGTTGGTTTTCAGCAAAATCTGTTAAAGAGAGACCTTGGGCATCTTTGCTAAAAGTCCAGCTGGCCAGAGAAGTCTTGTGCAAGATAGACTAGTAGCTTTTGGTTTTAAATGCCTGGAAATGTCTAGGTTTTACCAAAGCTTCAGATCAAAGGAACAATTTGATGATGAGTTCCGCGAAATGTGGAAGTTTGCCTTATACTGATTCCCTTTGGGCAATTTTGTTAATCTTTTTGGGTCTGTATTTGAGATTGTTTTCCTGGCCAATTGTTTGTTTAACTCATAAAGGAGAAAGCAGGAGGTGAGGGGTGAGGGGTCCTGGGCTTTCATTTCTTGTCAGGACCTTTAGGCAAATCAGTGACTTGACATTTTTCTGAGCCTCCATTTCATCATAAGTTGAATGAAAGATCTGAATGTGCAACATTAGGCTTCTTTGCTGTTTTAAAGACCTAATTCTTTGGTTTATTAACCCATACCGTCATTGCTTGTGTGCTTAGTCACTTAGTCATGCCCAACTGTTTGCCACCACATGGACTGTAGCCCACCAGGCTCCTCTGTGGGGGTTCTCCAGGTTCCTCTGTCTGTGGGCGTTCTGCAGGCTAGAATCCTGGTGTGGGTTGCCATGCTCTTCTCCAGGGGATTCTCCCAACCCAGGGATCGAACCCAGGTCTCCCGCATTACAGGCAGGTTCTTTACTGTCTGAGCCACCAGGGACCTGATTCTTTGATTTATTAACCCTCATCTTCATAGCCTACTTACTGACATCTTTACCCTCTTTTGTAGAGACTATAGTGCTGAGTTTTCCTCTCCTCTATTAGAAATACGATCCCAATTCTTCTGTCTGTCTTCCCAAGGACTATTTCTCTATGCTTTAATAACTTTGTTCTGATAACTGAAAAAATGCACAGCCTCAAAGTTGATAATTATGTTTTATTTGGCAGTCAAAACTGAGAACTTAAACCACTCTGAGAGACTACTCCGAAGACATTAAAGGAGAAGCCAGGATATGAACAAGTTTCGTAGCAAAATCAGGCAGTGACAATATCAAAAGATTACTATTAATTAAAGAAAACCAGACATCTCAAGTTAATGGATTTAACGCTTTTCCTTTTATGGGAAGATACAAGAGTGTGGGCCCCCTGAAACCATTCCTTTGATGTGCACCTCAACTCTCTGGGGCCAGTATCCTGTGTTTTCCCATCTTGAGTCTCCTCCTTGGGGGTGTGTGTAGTAGCTGATGATTTGATGGTGGACATCCTGCCTCTATCCTGCCTTCCCTCGGGGTTCACTGTTGGGAGGGCTGTAATGAGATGCCTTGATGGCTACAACATCCTCTGTTTACTGATACTATTGCAGGAAAGGGGACCCCTTCCAGGGACCGAAACCAGGCTCTTGTCTAACACTTGGAAATGAACTGTCCAAGGAGACACATGTGCTGATAAAGCAAGAGATTTTATTGGGAAAGGGCACCTGGGTGGAGAGCACTAGGGTAAGGGAACCCAGGAGAACTGCTCTGCCACGTGGCTCGTGGCTCACAGTCTCGGGTTTTATGGTGATGGGATTAGTTTCCGGGTTGTCTTTAGCCAATCATTCTGACTCAGAGTTCTTCCTGGTGGTGAACGCCTTGTTCAGCCAAGATGGATGCCAGAGAGGAGGATTCTGGGAGGTGGTCAGACATGTGGTGTCTCCTTTTGACCTTTCCTGAACTCTTCCAGTTCATGGTGGCTTATTAGTTCCCTGTTCCTTACCAGGACCTCCTGTCGTAAAACAACTCGCGCAAATGGTTACTACGGTGCCGGGCCGGGGTGGGCAGTTTCAGTCTGTGTGCTTCCCCCAACAATATGGCAGACAGCACTTCCCCAGAGTTATGGCTCAGCGGTGCAGAGCAACACTGAAGAGAGGGCTCCAATAAAAGCCCACCTGGTGCTGAAGTAAGAGGGGCACCAGGTTATCCATCACTGTGTCTGACAAATCTAAGCATCTGACCCCCTGCACATCTCTCTGTGCACCCACCTATCCCTGGGATGGAGAGGGAGCCCTGGGCTGTGAGAGCAAATCTGACCCCAGCCTCCCTCAGCCACCAGTCACCGCAGCCAGTGCCCTTACCCCAGAGACATGCCCTGTTTTCAGCTCAGCGCCTGTTTCAACTAAAGAAAAGGATTGGGTCAGCTGCCTGGGCTCTTTTAGCTCCATGAGAAATCTTCTGAGATGACCACATCTTTGAGGGCCGTGTTTGCTTCAAGCAATTCTGACTGCGTTTCACATTTGTGCAGTTTGTTTTCATTTTTTTTCTCTTAATACGGAACAAAGAAACCTCTCCTTTTGAAGTCTATGCTAGAGGTGTCCTGGTTCATTTAAAAATAGCTCACTTTGTGTTTAAATCTTATTCTCCAGAGGAGAACTACTACCATTCAGATTAGTTGTGAGGCTGCCCCTCATTGGCAGATCATTAATAAACCAGTTAATAACTAAGACTGGGCCAACACTGTACTTGAGGAATTCAGTAGGAACCGGCAGGCTCAGGTTGACTCACTGGTAAGGGCAGATTTGATTCATTTTAAGTAAAACAGATTGTGAGAGAAAAACAGTATTTTCAGGTGTGGAGAATTAGCCAGACCAAATCTGTAAAAAATTTGAGAGAAATTTTTCAATATCATTTTTCATTTCCTAGAAATAGTTACTGTTATTATTATTATCTATTCTTTCAGACACCAATATAAATGTTTTTTTATCTGTAATACCTCATTTTATTTAACAATGGATAAGACGGGACAAGAAAAGGATAAGACATGATAAGAAAGGTCTGTCTAGTCAAGGCTATGGTTTTTCCAGTGGTCATGTATGGATGTGAGAATTTGACTGTGAAGAAAGCTGAGCACCAAAGAATTGATGCTTTTGAACTGTGGTGTTGGAGAAGAC
Organism: Bos javanicus; assembly: GCF_032452875.1. NCBI lineage: Eukaryota > Metazoa > Chordata > Mammalia > Artiodactyla > Bovidae > Bos > Bos javanicus. The sequence continues at coordinate 11,711,190 of NC_083887.1, read as the reverse complement.
TCTTGAGAGTCCCTTGGACTGCAAGGAGATCCAACCAGTCCATTCTGAAGGAGATCAGCCCTGGGTGTTCTTTGGAAGGAATGATGCTAAAGCTGAAACTTCAGTACTTTGGCCACCTCATGCGAAGAGTTGATTCATTGGAAAAGACTCTGACGCTGGGAGGGATTGGGGGCAGGAGGAGAAGGGGACGACAGAGGATGAGATGGCTGGATGGCATCACCGACTCGATGGACATGAGTTTGAGTGAACTCTGGGAGTTGGTGTGCTGCGATTGATGGGGTCACGAAGAGTTGGACACGACTGAGTGATTGAACTGACTGAAGACAGAACAGGTAGCTAAATTGACAAGTAGAAGGATTCCCTAACTATATTCTAATAAACAGATGAATGCTACAGAGCCTCCTGAGATACTTAGTCTTCGGCAGGTATTAAGAAGTCTCCAGGATGGGGACATTCACACACCTGAGTGAAGAGAGCTGAGTGTGAGACAATAGGAAATGACGAGGGCTTTAGAAAACTGAGGACTACATTCTGTAGCTAATTATTGCCAGGACGTGGATGTCTTTCCTGATCTTGTTTTTTGTTGTTGTTGTTATTTTTTTCCAATAAAATTTGGAAATCTCAGTATGTATGTGACATTCCCTCTTGTTTTTAAAGCACAGACTAAACAAGAAGCAGCTGAGAGACAGATTTCTGTCCTTGGTATCCAGCTCATGACCTTTGTACTGTACTGCTCATTCATACACATCACACACTATCTTGTCACAGGGAATTTCCTAGGATGTATACAGGGAGTCCCCAGCTTTGAAATGCCTGACATGGATATCTCTTCTTTACAAATGACTGCTATGAATATCCACTCTGACTAGGGACTTATTTCCCTTCTATGCGACTCTTACAGTGCAGTGCAGGAGACCCCAGTTTGATTCCTGGGTTGGGAAGATCCACTGGAGAAGGGATACGCTACCCACTTCAGTATTGTTGGGCTTCCCTTGTGGCTCAGCCGGTAAAGAATCCACCTTAAATGCAGGAGACCTGGGTTCGATTCCTGGGTTGGGAAGATCTCCTAAAGGAGGGAAAGGCTGCCCATTCCAGTATTCTGGCCTAGAGAATTCCATGGACTGTATAGTCCGTGGGGTCACAAAGAGTCAGACACGACTGAGATACTTTCATTTAAATAATTTCAGTTCATTTAATGTGACTCTTTATTTCCAGTGCCTCCAAAACCTTCTCTTAACAACCAACTCAGCTATTCCATCCTCCTTGAGATAGTTTTCCCTCAGGCATGTTTTCCCTTTATTGCCTCATGGCCAGTAATGACACGGCATCCTTGAAGCTGCAGACCCATCATCCCTGGATACATTCCTACAGCTAAAGACCTTAGCCGTCATTACCATTTATCAAGAACCTGCTAAGTAACCTGATCTTGTTCACCATGCCCCAAGACTTTACTTTCCACCCTAACTGCAAAAGACTTGAACCCTCTCCAAATCTTGCAAGACCTCTACCTCAGTCCCTTTTCCTGCTACCTAAGATCTTCACTCAAGAACCATAAATTCCCATTTCGCCCTGCTCAGGAATCTCAATTTGGTTTATCCTCCACTGTTTGAGGCAGACAAGTCAAAGTGTGAAGGGGCAGTAGGGCAGGGATGGGAGTAGTGTAGACTCATCTCTGTGCAACTAACATCCAAAGCACTCTCGTCGCATAGCAACAGTATTGAACTTAGAAGATTGGTTCTGAAGCACCGTTTTGTACATACTGCTCAGGAGCAGGATGAGAGATGATTAGATTTTCCTGCCCAAGTGTCTGTCAGAGGGCAGAGACTGTGTAATCCCCTCATTTCCACAAATTCCTCTCTCTGTGAAATCTTTCTGAAGATGTATGACTTAAAAGTTTATGAGCATTTTGCATTTTATTCCCTGCTCTATTTACCTAAAATTGAGAATCTTAGATGATGTATATGCATAAAAATAGCCACTTCCAAAATATCCATATTTATAATAGGTTGCCATAAATTTTATGTGCTGTTGCATATACTTGGCAATATATGAGCCCAGATTGAGAGCCATAGGGCAATATTGTAAACTAGACTTCACAGACAGGTCTAAAAATATACTAATTTTCATGTGTAATACTATTCTCATGGAGGAATTTTATTACGAATGGTCTATCTTCAATATTCATCCCTTCAGTGCACATTTGTTGAAAAGGCAAAAGAAGTCAATCTTTATTGAGGGCTTAGAAAGTACTATGTACTTTAAATAATTTATCTCCTTCAAAGTAACATTCTAAATTGTGTGTATATATAATTTTACAAATGAGAATACTAACTAGAAAATGGCCAAATTGATAATGGGGATGTGTTCACAAAGTCAGCAGAAAAGAGCAGTTGAAACAGATCCTAGGAAAAGATGTGGAAAATGGTTTTTGGAATTAATAGTTTCATTTTATGTGTCAACTTGACTGGGTCACAGGATGCCCAGATGTCTGGTGAGGCATTGTTTCTGGGTGTGCCTGTGGGAGTGTTTCTGGAAGGAATTAGCACTTGAATGGTAGACTGAGTGGAGCCCATTGCCATCCCCAGTGTGTCTGGATATCACTCAATCCATCTGGGCCTAAAAACCAAAAAAAAAAAAAAAAAAAAACAGAGAGAGAGAGAAAGGGAGGGTTCACCCCTTATTGTTGGCTTGGTTGAGTTGGGACATTGTTCTTCTGATCATGGATTGAAATTTACACCATCAGCTCCCCTCTTCTCAGACCTTCAGACTTAGACTGGAATTATACTACCCACTTTCCTGGGGTTTACAGCTTGAAAACGGCAGGTTATGGGACTTCTCAACCTCTATAATGGTGTGAGCCAATTTTTTCTCATAATGCATATGTGTATCTTGCATTATATATATATTTACATATATATATCTATATATATAGGTATATATATATCAGATCAGATCAGATCAGTCGCTCAGTCGTGTCCAACTCTTTGCGACCCCATGAACCGCAGCACGCCAGGCCTCCCTGTCCATCACCAACTCCCGGAGTTCACTCAGACTCATGTCCATTGAGTCAGTGATGCCATCCTGCCATCTCATCCTCTGTCATCCCCTTCTCCTCCTGCCCCCAATCCCTCCCAGCATCAGAGTCTTTTCCAATGAGTCAACTCTTCACATGAGGTGGCCAAAGTACTGGAGTTTCAGCTTTAGCATCATTCCTTCCAAAGAAATCCCAGGGCTGATCTCCTTCCGAATGGACTGGTTGGATCTCCTTGCAGTCCAAGGGACTCTCAAGAGTCTTCTCCAACACCACAGTTCAAAAGCATCAATTCTTCAGCACTCAGCCTTCTTCACAGTCCAACTCTCACATCCATACATGACCACAGGAAAAACCATAGCCTTGACTAGACGAACCTTTATTGGCAAAGTAATGTCTCTGCTTTTGAATATGCTATCTAGATGGGTCATAACTTTCCTTCCAAGGAGTAAGCATCTTTTAATTTCATGGCTGCAATCACCATCTGCAGTGATTTTGGAGCCCAGAAAAATAAAGTCTGACACTGTTTCCACTGTTTCCCCATCTATTTCCCATGAAGTGATGGGACCGGATGCCATGATCTTCGTTTTATGAATGTTGAGCTTTAAGCCAACTTTTTCACTTTCACTTTCATCAAGAGGCTTTTGAGTTCCTCTTCACTTTCTGCCATAAGGGTGGTGTCATCTGCATATCTGAGGTTATTGATATTTCTCCTGCAATCTTGATTCCAGCTTGTGTTTCTTCCAGTCCAGCGTTTCTCATGATGTACTCTGCATAGAAGTTAAATAAACAGGGTGACAATATACAGCCTTGGCGATATCCTCTTTATCTGTTTCTCTGGAGAATCCTAACACAATAGTAAAAAATGTGTTCACAACCAAAAATGCTGCTGCTAAGTCACGTCAGTCCTGTCCGACTCTGTGCGATCCCATAGATGGCAGCCCACCAGGCTCCCCTATCCCTGGGATTCTCCAGGCAAGAACACTGGAGTGGGTTGCCATTTCCTTCTCCAATGCATGAAAGTGAAAAGTGAAAGTGAAGTCGCTCAGTCGTGTCCGACTCTTCATGACCCCATGGACTGCAGCCCACCAGGCTCCTCCGTCCGTGGGATTTTCCAGGCAAGAGTACTGGAGTGGGTTGCCATTGCATTCTCTGACAACCAAAAATAAGATTCAATAAAATGGAAGCAGAGAGTTCTAAAAAATCAAGCTTAAGAAAAAGAACCAGACATATGCTGTTGAAACAAGTAAAGGACATGTAAATGGGAAGTAGAGTGAGAGAATGTCTTATCTTTCAGATGGGCTCCTTTTTCAGCCTTTTATTACACATGTAGTCAATAATAATAATTTAAAAATCCCAAAGCATTTTTCCCTTAAGATTCTTGAAGTGTGCTAGGAAATCAGAAGCATTTTAATATTATTTTAAAAATACTTTCTCCAACAAGAAAAAGAAAACTTTTATAAAAAGATTGAACTCTTATTAAAAGGTATAAGTTAGTTTCCAATTGCATTTATTAGACTAGACTGTCTTCCAGTATACCCATAAATACTCTGAAGCTTCTATCTAGAATCTAACAGGTTAAAGCAAAGCACTACATCATCTCAGAGGCCTGAATTACAGTGGTAGACCTTTGAAATATGTGCATTTTTTAAACAGCTTTGTCAAGGTATAATTTACATACCATAAAATTCACTCATTGCACGTATACAATTCAGTAATTTTCAGTGAATTTATAGAGTTGTGCAACAAACCCCACAATCCAGCTTTGAACATGTCTACCAATATAAAACATTCCCTCATACCTGTCTGTAGTCAATTCCCATACCCAGCCTTAAGCAACCACTGACTACTTTTTTCCTCTATAGATTTATGTTTTCTAGAAATTTCATGAAAATGGAATAATGTGATATGTAGTCTTTTGAGGCTGGCTTTTTCTACATTGCATACTATTTTTGAGGTTCATTGATGCTGTAGTATGTATCAAAAGTTCATTTCTATGTGTTGATGAATAGTATTAGATTGGTTCCATATTTTGCTTATTGGTTTGAATCACTTTCAATTTGAGGCTACTATGATAAGGCAATGGCACCCCACTCCAGTACTCTTGCCTGGCAAATCCCATGGATGGAGGAGCCTGGTAGGCTGCAGTCCATAGGGTCGCTAGGAGTCAGACACGACTGAGCGACTTCACTTTCACTTTTCACTTTCATGCATTGGAGAAGGAAATGTCAACCCACTCCAATGTTCTTGCCTGGAGGATCCCAGGGATGGCGGAGCCTGGTGGACGGCCGTGTATGGGGTCGAACACAGTCGGACACGACTGAAGTGACTTAGCATAGCATGATAAAGCTCTGATAAACTTTTATACGCAAGTTTTGGGGTAGACATAGGTTTTTATTTCTCATGGGTAGATACCCAGGAGTAGAATTGCTGGGTTGTATGGTCATGGACAGTGGAGCCTGGAGGGATATGGTCCATGGGGTAACAAAGAGTCAGATACCACTGAATGACTGAGTGCACACATACAGAGTAAATGTATGTTAAGTTTTAAGAAATTACTAAACTTTTAAAAATGGGAGTATACCAATTGATATTCCCACCAGGAATGTGTAAGTGTTCATGTTACTCCATAATTTCTCTAACACTTATTGTCATTATTTTTATAGCTATTCTAGTGAATATGCATTGGTCTCTGTGTGTGTTAGTCACTCAGTCATGCCTGACTTTTTTCAGCCCCACAGACTGTAGCCTTCCAGGCTCCCTTATCCATGGAATTCCAGGCAAGAATAATGGAATGGGTAGTCATTCCCTTCTCCAGGGGATCTTCCCAACCCAAAGATCAAACCCAGATCTCCTGCATTGCAGGCAGATGCTTTACTGTCTGAGCCACCAGAAAAGCCTATGTGTTGGTCTGTGGTTCAGATTTTAATTTGCATTTCCCTACTGATCATTTTTTATGTTGCATTAAGCCATTCATGTGTCTTTCGTGGAATTTAATTGCTTAAATTAATTTTTTGGGCTCCTTTACAGTCAGGAAGATTATTCTCTTATAGCAGTGGTCCCCAACCTTTTTGGTACCAGGGATTGGTTCTGTGGAAGACAATTTTTCCATGGACCAAGATAGGGGGTTTCAGAATAACTCAGTTCAGTTCAGTTCAATCACTCAGTCATGTTTGACTCTTTGCACCCCATGGACTGGAGCACACCAGGCTTCCCTGTCCATCACCAACTTCCAGAGCTTGCTCACACTCATATCCATTGAGTCGGTGATGCCATCCAACCATCTCATCCTCTGTCTTTCCCTTCTCCTCCTACCTCCAGTCTTTCCCAGCATCAGGATCTTTTCCAGTGAATCAGTTCTTCACATCAGGTGGCCAAAGTATTGGAGTTTCAGCTTCAGCATCAGTCCTTTCAATGAATTTTCAGAACTGATTTCCTTTGGGACTGACGGGTTTGATCTTGCAGTCCAAGGGACCCTCAAGAGTCTTCTCCAGCACCACAGCTCAGAAGCATCAGCTCTGCAGCGCTCAGGATGATTCAAGCATGTTGGATTTATTGTGCACTTTATTCCTATTATTATTATGTCAGCTCGACCTCAGATCACCAGGCATGAGATCCTGGAGGTTAGGGACTCCATCTCAGATCACCAGGCTTTAGATCCTGGAGGCTGGGGACTCCATCTCAGATCACCAGGCTTTAGATCCTGGAGGGTGGGGACTCCATCTCATAAAATAATAAGAGTGCTTTTAGGTTCTAATTTTTTTTTTCTAGTGTGTTTGTTTGTCTTTTCATTTTCTCAGTGATGCTTTTTTAAAATTCAAAAGTTTTTAATTTTGAAACAGTTCAGTTTCTTTAAGATTTTGATTTTGGTGTCATGTCAGTGTCCCTTTGTAACAAAGATTTTCTTCTAGAAGTTTTATAGTTTTTGTTTTTCATGTCTGGATGTCCAGGGTTTTTTTAATCCATTTATCAAATTGATGGACACTTGTGTTTTTTCCACCTTTTGCCTATTATAAATATCGGTGCCGTGTACCATTTGTGTACACACTCTTTTGTGGTCATGCTTTCATTTCTCTTGGGTATATACCTAGGAGAAATTCCAGGGTTATAAGATAACTCTGTGTTTTGAGGAATTGCCACAATATTTTCCAAAGCAACTGCACATTTTACATTTCTATCAGCAATGTATAAGGGTTCCAATTTCTGTATATCCTCACCAACCCTCATCTGATTTCATTTATTATCTCCTTTCTATCTAGCCATCTCTGCTGCTGCTGCTAAGTCACTTCAGTCATATCTGACTCTGTGCGACCCCATAGACGGCAACCCACCAGGCTCCCCCGTCCCTGGGATTCTCCAGGCAAGAACACTGGAGTGGGTTGCCATTTCCTTCTCCAATGCATGAAAGTGAAAAGTGAAAGTGAAGTCGCTCAGTCATGTTCGACTCTTAGCGACCCTATGGACTGCAGCCCACCAGGCCCCTCCATCCACGGGATTTTCCAGGCAAGAGTACTGGAGTGGGGTGCCATTGCCTTCTCTAGCCATCTCAGTGGGTATAAAATGGTATCTCACTGTAGTTTTGACTTCTGTCTCCCTGGTGGCTAATAATGAGCATCATTTCATGTGCTTATGGGCCAGTTTTTATATCTTCTCTGGAGAACTATCTATTCAGATCCTTTATTCATTTTTAGATTGAGTTTTTTATGCTTTAAGTCATAAAAGTTTTGTGTATAGTCTAGATACAAGTATCATAACAGACATGCTATTTGCAAATGTATTCTCCTATTCTCCTCCCTGATAGCTCAGTTGGTAAAGAATCTGCCTGCAGTGCAGGAGATCCTGGTTCGATTCCTGGGTTGAGAAAATCTGCTGGAGTAGGGATAGGCTACCCACCCCAGTATTCGTGGGCTTCCCTTGTGGCTCAGCTGATAAAGAATCCACCTGCAATGAGGGAGACCTGGATTCAGTCCCTGGGTTGGGAAGATCCTCTGGAGAAGGGGAAGGCTCCCCACTCCAGTATTCAGGCCTAGAGCATTCCATGGACTGTACAGTATGTGGGGTCGCAGAGTCAGACACGACTGAGCGACTTTCACTTCACCCTCCTATTCTCAAGGTTGTCTTCTCGCTTTCTTTGTGGTGTCCTTTGGAGCACAGAAGTTATTTTTTATGTTTTTGACTTTGATGTTGTTCAGTGTATCTTTTCTTTTGTTTCTTATGCTTTTAATGTCATATCTAAGAAAGTTTTGTCTAACCTGAGTTTGTGAAGATACACTCCTATAATTTTACTCCTTTCTTTCCTCTAAGGAGGGATCCAGCTTTATTCTTTTGCATACAGATATCTAGATGTCACAGAATCATTTGTTGTAAAGACTATTCTTTCCTTCTAGAATTGTCTTAACTTCTCAGATTTTTAAATCCTTACATTTACTGGGAAAAAAAAATATTGATCTAGCTTTGTTGACATCTTTGCTCTTTAAAGAGAACGTGCAGGCCAAGTAAGCATGAGATCTGTTTCCATGGAGAAGCCAACACTTGTCTTCTCCCTTACCAGGTATCTTCCTGTGTGTTGAGTCCACAAGCTTTGGCCCGCTGAATGGCACCCATTATTTCTATTCCATGCTATTCTCCCTACTTCGACATTAGTACTGAATAATTCTAAATAAAACACCACCAATTAACACCTGGGAGCAACTCTCACTTCATGTTTCAGGACAACATATTTTGGGTGATGAGATCCTTGCAAAAGCGAGAGATTGCTATTAGATAGGATGCATGATCAAGAACCAAAATGGATGAGACCAACACTGTACTATAGAAGGTCAGAAAAAAGCTGAGAGCAATTGACCTGTGACAACTCCTAGGATTCAGACCTGTTTCCTGTTTTACACAGATGCAGCCACCAGCAGACCAAGGTGCTCTAGTTATAATTTATTTACATTTATTTGTTTTCATAGAGAGGACTCATTAATGACAATGATCCTCCCTCTCTCACCTGCAAAGAGGGACAGTTATGCTAGGAAAAAGTGCCAAATCATTTTCCTGTTTCTGAAGCCCCCGGGTGCTTACTGATTCCAGGTTAAAAGTGTTTACCGGTGGCCCTGTTTGCACAATTTATTTTACCAGTAACTTCCTAGTTTTTGCATTATTATAAATGAAAACTTCTGACTGAGAGGTTACACAGGAAAGAGAACAAAAAGATGATTCCTAAGAGAAGCCAGAGTTTTTTCATTCAGTATCTATATTGCCATCCAAAAAGTAGTGATTCAGTACAAGCTATTGGTTAATACTGTAGTGACGATAGGGTGTACCCACTGACTTGGGACCGTGTCACCTCACTGATGAGGTAAAACACTCACATCCCAAACAGTTCGGATTTACCACAAGGTAGCATGTAGGTAGCACAGAGTCGGACACGACTGAAGCCACTTAGCAGCAGCAGCAGCAGCAGCACGTAGGTGGGCGGGGCCAAGATGAACCAGAAAAGAAAGACTGAATGAGAACTATTAGGCACAAAGCCTGGAACATGACTAAGGTTAGTATAGTAAGTTTCCATTATTAATACTGATGAGAACAAGAAGGACAATAGTGTATCAGAAGGAAAGTGGTATTTGAGACTACTCTGAGCTGAACTGGAAGGAGAAATTCTTCTTTAACTTCCTGGAAGAGCATTTGCGAAGATTATTTCCCTCTTGAGGACACTTAATTGATCCTATAAAACTATTTAAAAAGAAAGAGCTACAAAATCTAGATTACTGGAGTATCCGAAGTTTATATTTCACAGGCAGTTGAGAGAGATTTTAAAAGCCCCCGACCATAAAGTTACACCCTCCAGCTTTGTATCCTTCTTTTTCCACATAGTATCTTTTTTTTAAATTGAAATAATGTTAATTTACAATGTTGTGTTAATGTCTGCTGTAGAGCAAGGTGATTCAGTTATACATAAATAAATATATATATATATATATATATGTACACACACACACATACATATATTTTTTTCAAAACTCTTTTCCATTATGGTTTATCAAAGAATATTGAATATAATCCCCTGTGTTATGCAGTAGGACTTTGTTTATCCATTTCTATATATAATGGTTTGCATTAGCTAACCAAACTCAATCCATCTCTCTTCCCTCTCCTCCTACTTGGCAACTGCAAGTTTGCTCTCCATGTCTGAGTCTTGTTTCTATTTCATGGATGGGTCATTTGTGTCATATTTTCGATTCTAAATCTAAGTGACACCATAAGGTATTTGTCTTTTTCTTTCTGACTTACTTCACTTAGTATGCTAATCTCTAAGTCTATCCATATTACTGCAAATAGGATTATTTCATTTATTTTATGGCTTAATAGTATTCATGGGGTCGCAGAGTCAGATACAACTGAGCAACTGAACTAAACTGAGTATTCCATTGTGTATACGTACCACATATATGTATTATCTTTATCCATTCATCGCTGACACACATTTAACTTGTTTCTATGTCTTGGTGCTGCTACTGCTAAGTCGCTTCAGTCGTGTCTGACTCTGTGCGACCCCATAGTCGGCAGCCCACCAGGCTCCCCAGTCCCTGGGATTCTCCAGGCAAGAACACTGGAATGGGTTGCCATTTCCTTCTTCAATGCGTGAAAGTGAAAAGTGAAAGTGAAGTTGCTCAATCGTGTCCGACTCTTAGCGACCCCATGGACTGCAGCCTACCAGGCTCCTCCGTCCATGGGATTTTCTAGGCAAGAGTACTGAAGTGGGGGGCCATTGCCTTCTATGTCTTAGCTATTATGAATCATGCTGCTATCAACTTAAGTGTACATGTATATGTTTGAATTATAATTTTGTCTAGATTATGCCCAGGAGTGAGGTTGCTGGATCATATAGCAACTGTATTTTTAATTTTTTGAGGAACCTCCATTCTGTTTTGCATAGTGGCTGAACCAACTTGCATTCCCACCAATGGTGTAAGAGGATTGCTTTTTCTCCACACCCTTTCCAGCATTTGTTATCTGTAGACTTTTAGTGGTAGGCATTCTGACTGGTGTGAGGTGGTCACTCACTGTAGTTTTGATTTGCACTTTTCTGATAGTTGTGTTGAGCATCTTTTCACGTGCCTGTGGGTCATCTGTATGCCTTCTTTGGAGAAATGTCTGTTTAGGTCTTCTGTCCATTTTTTGCTTGGGTTGTTTGTCTCCACATGACATCTATATGCTTAATTTTTAATCTTAAAGTTGTAATTCTTTTTCTTTAAAACGGGAATAATTTTTTTTCTTATCTCCTAGAATTCTGTGAGATTTATTAACATATTATGAGTATGTTGCTCACATGTTGTAATAAGATATAATGACTAACATCTACTAGATATGACTAAATTGCCAATGAATATGGAGGTAATAGTAGACACAATTTTTTTCTTAGCTTATAGTTTCTTTTACTGACTGTAGAGACAGCTAATCAACACTAAGACTAAACAAGACAGCTAATCTACACTAACAATATCATTACCTTTTGCTTCAAATGATTTAAATTAGAACCTTGACTGTAAAGAAAAGTCAACTGCATAGCAAATCTGTCTGAAGATATGAATGAAGTTCGATAATTGTAAATAACAAATATGTCTCACTTAGAACCGGGAAAGTGCTTCTAAAAAAAAAATTCCATGGTCTAATAACCTTCCCCCAAAAAGCTACTTTGGGGTCACTCTGTAATAAAAATGCAATGGCACACAGCATTGCAGTGAACAATTGACAAATTTGAACTTTCCCCATAATGGGGAGAATTTCTTTGTTTTTGAGTACTTGTATTTTTATGTCTAGAGGCAGTCATATGCCCTTGGACTCACCAGTAGGCATGTTGAAATGTCTATCTGGAAGTCAGTAACATGAAGAAGCAGGCTTCCCTGGTGGCTCAGAGGTAAAAAATCTATCTGCATTGCAGATCTGCATTTCAGGAGACTGCCTGCAATGCTGGAAATGCAGGTTTGATCCTTGGGTTGGGATGATCCCCTGGAGAAGGAAATGGCAACCTACTCCAGTATTCTTGCCTGAGAAATCCCATGGACAGAGGAGCCTGGCGGACATGACTTAGCAACTAAACCACCACCACCAACAGGTAGAAGCAAGAGCCACAGAAAGGCACTTGGCAGTTGTGCTGGATCCAGATTGTATGCTCTACCCAGATTCACTCGTCCATGCAGTAATATAATGAAAACTGTTACTTGGTTTTTGTTTCCAGTAGACTTATATCTATGCCAGGGGTTCAGATTCTTTGGGCATAGAGCTTCAAAAAACCTTCCTGAGTGATAGAAGTGTCAGTAAGACCCTTTGGACCGCATGTGAGTTTATGTTAACAAGGCTCCTAGCTGTCTTTGGGATGGAGGTTAATTGCCAGAAACAAGTCCTACCCCCTAACACCCAGAGAGGGAAGCGTGGCTGGAGATTGAAGTCAATCAAATTGCCAATGATTCAATCAATCTTGCTTACATAATAAAAGCTAGATTAAAAACTATGAACAATGAGGCTCTTTAGCTTCCTGGATAGTGAATACATTAACATACCAGGAGGGTGGCACTCCCTGGTGCTATAGAGAAAAGATGCCCCCTCTCCCGTCTACCCTGCCCTGACTTCCGACTGTGTCTCCAAAGTTTGGCTGATCCTGAGTTGCATCCATTATGATATACCTGTAATTATAAAGTGCAGCATTTTCAGTGAGTTCTGTGAGTCTTTCTAGAGAATTATGAAACCTGATGGGCATCATAGGAACACCCACTTTGGAGCCAGTTTGTCAGAAATGTGGGTGGACCCCAGGACTTTCACTCGTCTGAGGTGAGGACAGTCTTATAGGACTGAGTCCTTAACCTGTGGGATCTTATACTCAATCCTGGTAGTTCTAGAATTAACACCTTGCCCTTAGCTTGTAGGATTTGGGCTAACTCTAGGTCATTAACATCAGGCCTGAGCAGAATTGTAGCATGCCCAGGTAAAGTGGGCAACTGGAAACCACGTGCCTTCTCCAGGACTCAGATTCTGGCTTATTCTGTCCTTGAAACACCCCCAGTGATGCCTTACATTGCTCCTGCTCCCTCTACCAGTACTCCTCCTTATCTCTGCCTTTCCCAGTAGTGCACACTGGGTTCCAGCGTGGCCTCCATCTGTAACCCCTCCCCAGTGAGTGCTGCAGGAGCATTGGAACTTGGATTCAAACCTATCAGACTCATGAAAACTTTGATTTCTCTAGTGGTTGCATGGAGGTTCTAGATAATACAACCTCAGTGTCTTTCAGGATGTCTTTCACCAAGAAGGATTAAGCAGGTAAACCACCCATGCTGCCTGCCACCAAGGAATTTTACAACATGCGGTGTTTGCTTATAACCTCTCTAGAGACATCCCATGTATTTAAATAAACACTGAGGCTCTGTGTGAAATTTTAGCCAACTCAGCAATGCACTGTGTGCTCACCCACTGAGTCATATCCAACTCTTTGAGACCCCATGGGCCGTAGCCTGCTAGGTTCCTCTGTCCATGGGATTTTCCAGGCAAGAATTATGTCTTCGGCATTGGCAGGCAGATTCTTTACCACTGCAATACCTGGGAAGCCCCACTAATGCACTGCTCTCCTGTTTTTCTTTTCTAGTCCTGCTTTCCAGGATTGCACCCACCCTTACTGCATTAGAATGTAAGCTTTTCCTTAGACTTTGTTTTCTAGGAAACCTGAAATAAGACAGATGTGTAGTTAGCAAAATCCTGCATTAAAAGGATCTGTGGCTGCTGGTCTGCTTGTTGTATCCCATGTCTCGTATCTGCAATGTGGACTGTGTAATACTTGTGCCAGCTTCAGATACAGGGTAGGCTCAGGTGGAATCATCTGAAAGTATATTTGGGCATTATCCCTGTTTGTATAGCACACAAACATGTTTTTATGCCCCTTTTAGAAATGTATTTGCAGCTAATAATCCTATCTCATATAAAAATAATTTAAAATTACATGCATTATAAGTCACTAAAACCTTCCTATTTGGGAGGTGATAGGATGTCTTTATTATGTAATGATAATAATGGTTGATGGCTGATGTGTTTGTTTTATTTGACAAAGTAAAAATTGCCCTGATTTTCTAAAACAAACTGCCTCCCCCCAAAAGTGTTTATCAAATTCAAAAGCTCTTGAAACCACTAGATTTCCCCATTAAAGGACAGGTCCTAACTATCTATTCTTTGGCTTTTCTTTGACCCAAATATAAGACCCACTGAGCCTGCCATTTTCCACAGCTATGAAAGGAGTAATTAATTGGGGGCTTAGGGACTGTTAGTGAACCAGTGAGGGTGAATAGGTTTCTTGTTAGATACTCATTGGGGATACAACAGGGAAATTATTCACTAGATTGAGACTATGAAAAAAAATTATAGAAGACATCTTTTTCACACAGCCACCATCTCTTCCTACATAACTCATGTAGAAATCAGTTACACTGTAAAATATCAGATAATCAGGTCACCTGTGTCTAATGTTAATAGGACAGTACATTTTCTGAGTCCATATCTTCCAGAGCTCTTCTGCTAAATGAGACTATAATTGCTTTCTTAAGCACGCGCGCACACACACACACACACACACACACACACACTTATTGGGGAACCAAAGGAGGGAGATTTCTGGCCATAGTGGAGTGAAAAGTAGGCTAATATTTTCCTAACAAAAAGCATAAAACTGGACTAAAGAATGCAACCATTTCAGTGCTCTGGAAATTGACCGCAACAAAGGCAAATGACAAATTGAAAAGGGTTTCTTTAGGGAAAACTGCTAGAACTTCAAGTGAGAACAGTGGGAATCTTCAGTTGAGATGCCTGTAGCTGTACCCATCTACTCTCTGGCTCCAGCTTACTTGGTGCTAGTGTATTATCTGGAGGCAGCCAGCTGTAAAAACCAGCAGCCATGGTTGGTTGACATGATTTGGAGCAGAGAAAGTCCATACCTCGCAGTGTTGTCCGGAGAAGGCAATGGCACCCCACTCCAGTATTCTTGCCTGGGAAATCCCATAGACAGAGGAGCCTGGTCAGCTGCAGTCCATGGGGTTGCGAAGACTCAGAAATGACTGAGCGACTTCACTTTCACTTTTCACTTTCATGCATTGGAGAAGGAAATGGCAACCCACTCCAGTGTTCTTGCTTTGAGAATCCCATGGACTGAGGAGCCTGGTAGACTGCCGTCTATGGGGTCACACAGAGTCGGACACGACTGACACGACTTAGCAGCAGCAGCAGCAGTGTTGTCAATGAAAGAAAGAAACCTGGTCAACAACAAAAGAGCTCTGCTTGCCCGAGGTTGCAATCTCAGTGAGAATGGTAGACCAGCCATAAATTTTAAAAAGAGCTCTTAGTGAAAGTCATAGAAGAGATTTAAATGCTCTTCATACATCCTGTATTCATACTTTTCTGACCACTGCTCCAGCACTCGTGCCTGGAAAATCCCATGGATGGAGGAGCCTGTAGGCTGCAGTCCATGGGGTCGCTAAGAGTCGGACACAACTGAGCGACTTCACTTTCACTTTTCACTTTCATGCATTGGAGAAGGAAATGGCAACCCACTCCAGTGTTCTTGCCTGGAGAATCTCAGGGACGGGGGAGCCTGGTGGGCTGCTGTCTCTGGGGACCCACAGAGTTGGACACGACTGAACTTAGCAGCAGCCATGTACAAGAGAGACCCGAGAGGTCCTGGCAGAGGATAGAATCTGAGGCAGACTTCATAAAGCCTGAACTTTGAATGCACTTGTTAATCCACATACAGATCCACAAGGAGAGGGTAGGTGCCTTATAATGGACATTTAAGCACAGCATCTGCTCCATCACTGGCTGACCAGTCAACAAAAGAGATACTATGCAAACTCAGGAACAACTCTAAGTGAAAAAATAAGAATAAAAAATTTAAGCAGAGACATCAGTGACTGCTCATAATTGGAGAGATCAATTCCACAAACTGAATCCAGGTGAGTTAAAAAACAATCTCCATGAATCTGAATCCAGATTTGCTACAGTGTTTTATATAAAATTTTCAACTTTCAACAATAACAAGAACACAAGCAAAACATTCAAAAGAAACAAAAAAAAAATGTAAGCCTTACTTGCTATATTGACATTAGCAAAGATTTAACTTATATGCAGAGTACATCATGAGAAACACTGGGCTGGAAGAAGCACAAGCTGGAATCAAGATTGCCGGGAGAAATATCAATAACCTCAGATATGCAGATGACACTACCCTTATGGCAGAAAGTGAAGAGGAACTAAAAAGCCTCTTGATGAAAGTGAACGCAGAGAGTGAAAAAGTTGGCTTAAAGCTCAACATTCATAAAACGAAGATCATGGCATCCGGTCCCATCACTTCATGGGAAATAGATGGGGAAACAGTGGAAACAGTGTCAGACTTTATTTTGGGGGGCTCCAAAATCACTATAGATGGTGAGTGCAGCCATGAAATTATAAGATGCTTACTCCTTGGAAGGAAAGTTATGACCAACCTAGATAGCATATTCAAAAGCAGAGACATTCCTTTGCCAACAAAAGTTCGTCTAGTCAAGGCTATGGTTTTTCCTGTGGTCATGTATGGATGTGAGAGTTGGACTGTGAAGAAGGCTGAGCGCCGAAGAATTGATGCTTTTGAACTGTGGTGTTGGAGAAGACTCTTGAGAGTCCCTTGGACTGCAAGGAGATCCAACCAGTCCATTCAGAAGGAGATCAGTCCTGGGATTTCTTTGGAAGGAATAATGCTAAAGCTGAAACTCCAGTACTTTGGCCACCTCATGCAAAGAGTTGACTCATTGGAAAAGACTCTGATGCTGGGAGGGATTGGGGGCAGGAGGAGAAGGGGATGACAGAGGATGAGATGGCTGGATGGCATCACTGACTTGATGGACGTGAGTCTGAGTGAACTCCAGGAGTTGGTGATGGACAGGGAGGCCTGGCGTGCTGCGATTCATGGGGTCGCAAAGAGTCGGACACGACTGAGCGACTGATCTGATCTGATCTAACACTATAACGAATATTATAAATGCATTCAAAGAATTAAAGGAAAATATCAGGACAATGTGAAAACAAAAATACCCAGCACTCAGATCTTGGTTTCTAATACTCTTATTCAGTTAAAGGATGCAGGAATCATTAGAGCAGTGGCTGAGACTGGAAATATACAAGATGAGCTTGGAGGAACTTGTGGTTTAAGAAAGTACTTAAAAAGCAAAAAATACTCTCAGGGATTCTAAGTTCTCATACACAGCCTAGGTTAAGCCTCCAAAAATTCATTAGACGATCAGCTGGGTCGTATGGTAGTTAGACCCAGGGATCCCACTACTGGGCATATGCCTCAAGAAAACCACAATTCAAAAAGACTCATGTACCCCAGTATTCATTGCAGTACTATTTACAATAGCCAGGCCATGAAAGTAACATAGGTGTCCATCAACAGATGAACAGATAATGAAGATGTGGTACACATGGGCAATGGAATGTTGCTCAACCATAAAAAGGAACAAATTTGAGTCAGTTCCAGTGAGGTTGATTAACCTAGAGCTTGAAAAACAAATATCTTATATTAATGCGTATGTGTGGAATCTAGAAGAATAGTACTGGAAAACCTACTTGCAGGGCAGAAATAGAGTTGCAGACGTAGAGAACAGACTTTTGGACATGGAGAGGGAAGGAGAGGGAAGGACGAACTGAAGAAGTAGCATCGACACATATACTGTCTCGTGTGTAAAACAGATGACTCGTGGGAGGCTGCTCCAGAACACAGGGAGCACAGCCTGATGATCTGTGATGACCTGGGCAGAGGGGAGCGGGCCAGGGAGGCTCAAGAGGGAGGGGATATAGATATAATTACGACTGATTCACACTGGTGAATGGCAAAAACCAACACAACACTGTAAAATAATTATTCACCAATTAGAAAATGTTTTTTAAGTTCAGGTGTTTTCTTCTTCTCCTTATCTGTGACTCTTTTCTCCTCTCTGTTCTACCAAACATGAAAATCGCGATGGTCCTCATCTCTCTTAGGAGGAATTTGTCCACTTTTTGATTTCAGTTTGTCCAATTGCTTTGCATTCTCAGCTCTCTGACACATAAAATGATAGTGATTTTATAAATTATCTTACTTTTTAGTGGGAGTAACATTTTCTTGTGACTGTCCACATCCTAAATAGAGATGAACTTTCTCTACATATTTGAAATAGTTCTCAAATTCTTATCAAAGTGATCTCCTAAAGTTCTGTAATTCAGGTTTTTCTGCTGGAATCTTCTCTCCACTTATTTGCTTGGAAATTTCCACTTATTCTTCAAAACTTCAGTTACCTTTTACTTCTAAAAGAATTCATGGTTTCTCAACTTCTGTGGACATCTAGGGCCAGAGAATCCTTTGTTGTGGAGTCTCTCCTGCGCATTGTAGGGTGTTAAGCAGCATCCCTGGTCTCTAAAAACTAGGTGTTGGTTGTACACCACACTCCTTCTCTGATTGTGACAACCAAACTGTCTCCAGACACCCCCAAATGTAGAGAGCAACAGGCATGCCTTGATCCTTCTGGGATCAGCGCAGGGGGCAGTCCTTATTTGCTCTCATTCTCGTGTTATCTTGGGTCTACTTATCACGTTAGCACTTATATTTTGTTTTATGTGCCTGTTTCCTCTCTCTGTCTCTAACACACACATTTATATCAGGTGAAAAGTAATTATTATTTCAAAACCTCGGATGCATTGAAGAAGGTGAATGTTAAGAGGTAGAGAGGTAGGGAGAGAGTTGATGGCTGTGATGATGTAAATAATTTGAAAAGGCTGGGGGAAAAAAGCTAAAGATCTGTATGCAGGAAAAGGGAAAGATCCAGGGGAAAGTTTGTGTGTATGTGTATTTGTGCATATGTGTGTGTTGGCATGGAAATATGATGAGGAGGGAATAACCCCCTTCCTGGAGAGGGCTTTGAGTTGGAGCCAGAGAACTTAGAGAAAGTAATGGAAAAAGGATGGTGAGGAAAATAATGTTTGGCAGTCAAAGTTGTAATTTGAAGAAGTTAAAGAGGTCTAGTCAGGATTCTTGTTGAGTTTTGCCATTTAGCATAAAACTGATATTCTCATTCTACCCAAAAAATCGTTATCATTGTGGAGTTGGATTTGCTTTTATAAGGTTGCAGAGGAAGTTCCAAGTCCTGCTTTGAGGCAGACAAGATGTTGGTAACAGTGCTGGAGTGGTGTGATGTATACAGTCACCTGTTCTTACTTGGTTTTTTGTGTATAGTCTTCATGCTTTGGGTGCCAGTTGAAGGCAAGATGTGCCCCTGGTATAGAGCAGAATTCACTGCAGATAGTAGACTCTCAGGATCTGTTGTGCAGGACCATGGATGAGAAGTAGCTTCTCTTTGAGGGATAATGCAATGATCAGTGAATATTATTCTCCTAGCAATGGAGAAAAGTAATAACCTGCCCATGCAACCAGGGGAAAAGAACTCCTGAGTATTTCTCATCCTCAGATATCAGGCAAGGACTGGTACTCTTGGGATATAAGGTAGTAGTGGAAGAAAGAGAAGGAGTAATATTTATTGAGAATTTACTAACACTATATCAAATTTAAGATTGAAAGATACACCCATAAGTATCAATGATAATTTTAATGTCAATCATCATTTCTAAAACACATGCAAATTTTATAGATTTAAATATGAAATAAAAGTTAATATTAGAATTGGAAATTCTGGTGAAAAATTGTTTCTGAAAGATATAAGGACAGAAGCTGATCAAAAGTATCTAAGAAAGAATGAGTGGGGTGAACCTGAAAATCATATTCTAGAGATCTAAATGGGGGAAGAAGAAAAATAAATAGATGTCTCATTCCAAAGTATTCCATGATGTTAACATAACCCACAAACTGTGAGGCAGGAACCAATTAAAACATTCTAAAGTGCTGACAAGTCCTTCTGTACCAGGGCAGCAGTTTGAATGGGTGCCATACTGTTTGAATACCAAGCAAGACCACTTCCCTTTTGCTATACAGCTGTGGTCAGAGAGGAACAGTTCCATGGGGAAGGGAGTGGAGGAGGGGATATAGAGAAAGAGTTTGTTGTTCCTGAGAGGACAAAAATCTCAGCATGCTGGAAGTCTTTCCATCCCTCCCCATCTCCACCCCACCCCACAAAAGCTTGGGAACACCATGCTGAGAGGAGAATCCACAAAGAAGATTAAGAAGAAGGAAAGCAGACAGGGGATTTGGACATCTGATGGAGGAGAGTGAGCAAGGGTGGTTAGAAATGTGGATTTGGAAACAGGGAGCTTGCATGTGATGCCTGGTTCCATCCATTCAGCCGATGTGACTGGGGCAGCTACGTAGCCTCCCGCAAACCTCAGTTTTCTCTTCTGTGAAACACAGATGATAGTACTATCTGCCTCACTGGGATGGCTGTAAGATTGTCAGCCTACTGACTGGCACTAACTTAAGTACAAGATAAGCATTAGTTGTGGTTATTCTTAAAAAAGTAGCATGCCTCTTAGAAATGGATAGAGATATTAATATATAAAGTAACCCTGTGTGCATGGCTGAGGAATGTCTATATAATTAAAGAAGGAAGGCAGGTAACCAGATGCAGAAGACATGACAAGCACATTTGTTGACATGTGGCCAAGAAGCCAGGACAAACTCCCCTAGAACAAGATTTTGACCCTCTTTGGAAGAATGCGGTGGCAAGTCATGAATAGCTAAGGGCAGAATTACAACTGGGCTTCCCCAGAAATTGCTTGTCAACTGCAGTAAGTGACTATTTCTGATTGGAGTAATATTGCACATAGACATTATCCTTCAGTGGTGTACCCACCAACATCACTGTTTTACAGAAGTGATTTTTGACTTTGCACAACAGAATCATCTAGGGAGATTTTAAAATTATACAGATTTCTAGACCCTACTCCAGACCAATTGAATTGGAATCTCTGGGAGATTCAGGCATCTGTGTTCCAGTGGGCAACTAGAACTGAGAATCGTTGCCTTAGAGCTGTGGGTCCCAAGCTGAAGTGTGCGTCATGACCATGTGGAGTGCCTATTAAAACACAGGATGCTGGACAAAACTCCCAGACCTACTATTATTCATTAGGTCATCCTTCTGTTATTCATTATGCTGAACTCCACCCTTAGATCTACTGTTGTTCTTTAGGTCTAGGGTTGGACCCAAGTGCCAATGTCCTTCAGCCAAAGACCACCAGGAACACAGCTGTAGTTAAATAAGTTGGATTTATTATTTGCTGCCAGGAGGAGAAACACACACCTCAGGGAACCATGGATGTGTCAGGGAGAGGGTGCTCAGAAGACCCTGCTGTAGGCTGTGGGCTTCTGTTGAAAGACTTGAAGGAAAGTTCAAGCAGGAGTGAGTCTGCTCTCAACTGGTTGCTGCCAGAAAAGGGGAATGATTCCATGAGTAGATATCTCAGAAAGTTTTATCTTTAGGGAGGGGAGACTCACAAGAGGATAAGCTATACTTGGAAGAGAAATAGAAGCCGCTCATTTTGGCCAAGAGAGGGGATGTTTGGTAACTTGTGGGCTGCACAATGACCTTGGTTTTGTCTGTATTTAGATAAGATTATGAAGTGGCCTTGTTTTGTCTTATTTTATCATGGTTTCAGAGTAACCTTGCATGGGATTGGTATTCGGTGAGATTCTTTTCTGTTCAGTAGAGGAATAACATGGCCCATGGAGAGTGCCAGGCCAGCTTTCCAGTGTCAGATATCGCCCTTTGCCCCTTTTTTTCCTTTCTCACAAGTTCCAGGTGATGATGATACTACTAGTCCAGAGACCGCCAGACTTTGAGAACCACTGTCTAGGAGGGTAAAGAGACCTGAGACCTGTGTTTGGAACAGGTAGATAATAAAAAATGCATGAACACAGCCTTAAAAAGCCAGGGCACAGAGTTTCACGGCAACAACAAAAGAATAGCGTAGCCTGGCGGACGATGTAGCTTGGGGAAACTGAGTCCGGCGCGGATGAATGCAACGCAGCAGCTTTAAAGGTGGATGCGGCCAGTGCATCTGGTTGTGTTCTTCCTCTCCGGTTCCACCTTCCACCTCAGGGCCTTTGGCCCTGTTTCCTTTGGTAATGGGCCCATTTTTGACCGTATTCATTCTTCATGTGTCCTTTGATAATGTCCCTCTTTCAGAGAGGCCCGGACCCGCACTCAATTGGATTCCCTCTTTGTCACCCTCTTCTCTTTCTTCAGTGTACCAATCACGATTTACAATCAGATATTTTTACTCTTATGATGGCTGATTTAATGTCTGTCTCACCTGGTGGGCTACAGTCCATAGGGTCGCCAAGAGTCAAATGCCACCGAGCGTGAATTCCCCTGCTAAACTGTAAGCTCCCTATGGGTAGAGCCCATGCTTAACTTGCTGACCTCTATCTCTTTCCCTTCCAGTACTTTTCTGAAAGACACACTTCCTTCCACAGCATGTGCATATCACAGGTGAGTCCCTCTTCCCTCTATCCAGCCCAATCCATACTGCATCTTTAAAAAATTACTTATGGCTTTGGCTTGTGAATGATGCTCTTCTCTGTTTTTCATTGCTTATATAGATCCTATCCAACACTTTATATTTTTCTCTGATTACTTCCATGAAGAATATAAAGTGTTTGGTGAAGTCTCCATGAGCAAAGAAACTTGAGTTTCACATCTAACAAATCACGATTTGTTGTCAAGCTCTCCCTGTCTTGATTCAATCTGGCGGTGGTTCTTTGAGCTGCCATTTTATGAAAGCTAGAAGGGACTATCTTTAAAATAAAAATTTTCCTTCAGGCATGGCATGTGTTTGAGACATTGCTTGGATTTGTTGTTTCAATTAAGTGTTCTGACACACTTCCCTTAACCCTTCTTCTGGGGCTGGGCTTGCTGCAGCAGCCTCCTTGGCGATGGATCTGGGACAAGAGGAGAGATTTTGCCAAAAATGAGATCCAACGGAGCCTCAAGAGTTTTAAATTTCAAGCCAAGCTGGGTCCTGTTCAGATCTGGTTTAGCTGGCTCCTGGATTCTGAATGCACATGCTTCAAAATGCTCATAAAATGGTAACAGAAGACTCTGTGGACATCAAATGGCACTCACTGAACATCACTTTAATGAGTTAAGTGAAATGAAACAGGAACATATGGATTCCATTGTCCTAAAAATACACAGGGGTTTAAAATAAAGGCAAATAAATAAGTTCCTTAGTGACATGTGTTTTGGGGTTTGCTGAACCAAACACATTGGAAAGTTCTCCAAGACATCTATCAAGTCTGAAATGCAGCTGGCTTCACCCACTCCCTCATGTGTGGTCAATAATTTCGTATGCCCACTCTTCCCTTGCACTCACAAAGCCATTTGGTCTCCTAAGATGGAGCCAAGCTCACTGTCATTAGTATATACAGATGTGAACAAAGCTCTGTTTTCTCAGAGCCTTGGGGAACATGTGTTCCCCAAGCAAAGATAAGAAATGCTTTCTTTTCTCTCTACCCCAGTCCATCCTCCTTTGCCTTGTCTTACATTCTCTTCCAAAGTGTTGCTGCTTCCCTGTACTGGACAGAGGGGTGGTCAGTGGGCATCCTAGATGGGACTGGCCTCCAGTACAGGCCTGCAGGACTCGGAAACTTGAACTGATTGTTGATTGTGCTGATTCCTATAGGCCCTTGAGTGTCCCTTAACTGTAGACCCTTGGCGCCAAGTATACACACTTGCCATGTGTGTACACACACTCCCTTTGTCTGTTCCTGCCTCCCAAGTACCCATCCTTGCAAATGTGAGAAGGGCTTCATTCCACAGTTACCCATTTATACTCACAGACTTCTCGAGTAGGCGAAGTAGGTATTTTTGACTTTTTGTATGAGCATGGGCCTTATTTTCCTGTGGTATGTAATACACCTTACCACAACAGTAGAAATGGTTCTGCTGCCTTTGTCTCAGACACATGTTGAAGAGAGCCTTTGGCCATATTCTGCAGGCTGTAAAAATCACTAGCCCCGGAAAAGCTTCAGAAAAATTATCGCCACCTCTTCAGAAAAGGTAAAATGGACATCTGGGATCCCTGGAGGCTTCTAGTCATCTTGTTTCCCTATGACTGTACTGCCTCACAACTCCAGCAAGTAATTCTATCCAGGCTGGACCCAAGGATCAAGAGCCTCTCTGTACAATGTGATCCCCAGAGAAGCTTTGGGCAGAGGGTCTCTTGTTTTGCTTCCTTCCAGGTGAACAACTCAAAACAGGGGGCTGTCCCTTTCCTGAACAAAGTAGCTACAGAGAGGCAGTCGGCGCACACTGGGGTGTCATCTACAAATTGTTTGGCTTGTGGGGCTGAGTCACTCATCTGATGGGAAAGAAGTGGCTGAGATTCCTATGCTTTGTTTTGGTTTGGTGTTTCCTGCTCTAATCTTTTCTCCTTCCAACAACTATTTCTTGTTCCCTAATGCTTTGTGACTTGTTTTAAAAATATAATGTTTTTTTTTTTTTGGAGGGGGGTGTCAAGAGAATAAGGGCATGGGGGAAAGGGTGTTAGAATGTTGGATAAGGAATAAAAAGTTGGCTCAGATGAACAAGAAGAGACCAATTATCACTAAAGGGGAGTCACGAATGACGTTGTGGTCCTGGAGCCCTGAACAGTTAGTAGAATAGGAGTCATGTTCATTCTTGTCAGAAACAGTTAAAAAGGGGATCAAGAATGTATTAAAGCAGGATAAATTCCTCTTTGTTGCAACTTTAGTCCTTGTTCAGCAAATAAAAGAGAGATTTGAATGCTGAGGGTTAAAGGGAAGCCTGTTCCTCTCCCTTTAACATATAGAAGAGCTGAGAACATTTTCTCCTGACATAGCATGACCCCTGTCAGGCTCCTAGTCAATAAGACAGAGTGAGGTCTCCTGGTGTGAATCCCCACTACACACAAAAATGTGTTTAGAGACTCCCTACCTCTCTGTCCATGCACTGTCAAGCTTTCTAAGATCTCTCAAGATTTTCAGAGGGACATTTGCATAATTACTCTTCCTGGCTGTTTTCTGTCCCTTGCTGTTGTGCAGAGTGGCTGCAGCTCTTCCTCTCTCCCTCACTTTCTAGTTGTGCATTATGCTCATGGCCATGGCCAAGGCCAAGGCCAATTTCTATAAAGTGAAAAATGAAATTCAGTTTAACCAAACAAGTGGTTGGGTTTAAGACTACAAAAACAGACAACCTTGTGCATCCCCTGGACACAATCTAAGAAAGACTTAAAATGTTCTCTTTATTCTTATTCAAAGAATGACTAGACAAGATTCACCAGGGACCATTTTGGGGAGCGTTCTTTCTTGGTTGGCAAAGGGAAGGGGGGATGACCTCATAAATTTCCTCCATCCCTAATTTTTAACGACTCTTTATGAGAACATTAGCTTTGTAAGCTTTTACCCCAGGGTAAGCTGGCGCTCTTTGTGGGGAACTGTTTACATAGCTACATAGCCCTGTGAAATACTTGATTCAGCCAGATTGCATACGTGGTGAGTGAAAAAGCAGACTCATTTCCTCAGTAAACACATCTGCCTTCACAATTGCTTTCCTTTGCCTGAGCTCTGGTGACATTGTGAGAAATGACTCTGCAGTCACTGAAAG
Source organism: Bos javanicus (assembly GCF_032452875.1). Lineage (NCBI taxonomy): Eukaryota > Metazoa > Chordata > Mammalia > Artiodactyla > Bovidae > Bos > Bos javanicus. Next base: position 11,685,561 of record NC_083887.1, on the reverse strand, counting down.
CAGGGGTGGAAGGATAGTCTTCAGCCTTTTGTTTTCCATTACTACCCCTCCCTGTTCCCCAAATAAGATGAATGTACCAGGTTTCACCTGCCAAAACCTATGAAAACACTGAGCCTTCTCCAACACCCTGCTATGACCTTGATTATCTTTCTTCGTGTCATTGGTTCATAACATCAGCGTGAATGTGGCAAGAACATAAGCTCTCCAACTCTAATAATAATGTTCTGAAACTGTTTGCCTTGATGCACCTGCCATGAAATTATATCAAGCACTTTCTAGAATTTTCTTTACAGAGTTTCTCCCTAGATGGCCATTGTTTCTCCTTGTTTAGTTTACTTTATCTCTTTCTCATGAGTCATCTTATCCATCTTATTTCTTTGTAGTACATGTCTACGTTTTGTCTTACCAACCCAACTCACTCTGCCCATTTTCTAGGAGTTGCTACTTCTTCTCCAACACCCACTCACATTCTTACAAGGGGGGGATCTGGATCATAACTTCACCCCAACCTCAGCCCATCCTCTACACCCAGTGAGCATCTGATTCAACTTGAGCCAATTAGAAACTCTCTTTGGAGAATTTAGATTCCAACTTCTGTCAGACTGGTCTAGACAAAGGAGATACAACATTGTAAACTGTTGGCTACTGAGTTTTGTAGGAAGGAATAAATGTTTCTACCATGTTGCAAAGGAGCAGAAGCTGGACTGTGGGTACAAAGCAAACAGATAGATTGGGAGAAACATAAATGAGATGAAAGTTGGAGAGAGAATGCCTGTGGGATTACCAAGGTTTCCCTTTTAAAGCCTGGCTGCATACTTACCTGTGGGTCTGATGAGTTAGTCTTGTGTAATAATATTTTCCTTTTATGATTAAATTTGCTAGAATTGGCATGTTATTTATAATCCAAAGAATGTATAACTAATCTATCTTTTAAATATCCTCTTTATTAATTTTTTGGGTAATTTAATGTTATTTTCTTGCTGTACAACAAAGTGGATCAGTCACACATATGTGTGGGTGTGGGTGGATGTATGTATGTGTGTATATCCACCTTTTTTTATTTTTCGTACCCATTTGGGTCACCACAGAGCACTGTGTAGAATTCCCTGTGCTACTATGGAGAACAGTGAGGAGTTTCCTTAAAAAACTGGAAATAGAACTGCTTTATGACCCAGCAATCCCACTGTTGGGCATACACACCGAGGAAACCAGAATTGAAAGAGACACGTGTACCCCAGTGTTCATTGCAGCACTGTTTATAGTAGCCAGGACATGGAAGCAACCTAGATGTCCATCAACAGATGAATGGATAAGAAAGCTGTGGAACATATACATAATGGAATATTACTCAGCTATTAAAAAGAATGCATTTGAATCAGTTCTAATGAGGGAGATAAAACTGGAGCCTGTTTACAGAGTGAAGTAAGTCAGAAAGAAAAACACCAATACAGTATATTAATGCATATATATATGGAATTTAGAAAGATGGTAACAATGACCCTATATGCAAGACAGCAAAAGAGACACAGATATAAAGAACAGACTTTTGGATTCTGTGGGAGAAGGCAAAGGTGAGATGATTTGAGAGAATAACATTGAAACATGTATATTGCCATATGTGAAATAGATCACCAGTCCAGGTTCAATGCATGAGATAGGGTGCTCAGGGCCAGTGCACTGGGTTGACCCTGAGGGTTGGGATGGGGAAGGAGGTGTGAGGGGCAGTTCAGGAAGGGGGACAGATGTACACCCATAGCTGATTCATGTCAATGTATGGCAAAAACCACAACAATATTGGAAAGTAATTAGCCTTCAATTAAATTAAATGAATTAATTTTAAAAAACGAAATCCCTGTGCTATATAACAGGTTCTCATTCAGTTCAGTTCAGTCGCTCAGTCATGTCTGACTCTTTGCAACCCCATGGACTGCAGCATGCCAGGCCTCCCTGTCCATCACCAACTCCTGGAATTTACTCAAACTCATGTCCATTGAGTCGGTGATGCCATCCAACCATCTCATCCTCTGTTGTTCCCTTCTCCTCCTGCCTTTAATCTTTCCCATTATCAGGGTCTTTTCGAATGAGTCAGTTCTTTGCATCAGGTGGCCAAAATATTGGGAGTTTCAGCATCAGTCCTTCCAATAAATATTCAGGACTGATTTCCTTTAGGATTGACTGATTTGATATCCTTGCAGTCCAAGGGGCTCTCAAGAGTCTTCTCCAGCACCACAGTTAAAAGCATCAATTCCTCGACGCTCAGCTTTCTTTATAGTTCAACACTCACATCTATACATGACTACTGGAAAAACCATAGCCTTGACTAGATGGTCCTTTAATGACAAAGTAAAGTCTCTACTTTTTAATATGCTGTCTAGGTTGGTCATAGCTTTCCTTCCAAGGAGTAAGCATCTTTTAATTTCATGGCTACAGTCACCATCTGCAGTGATTTTGGAGCCCCCAATAAATAGTCTGACATTGTTTCCACTGTTTCCCCATCTATTTGCCATGAAGTGCTGGGACCGGATGCCATGATCTTCGTTTTCTTAATGTTGAGCTTTAAGCCAACTTTTTCCTGTCAAGTCCAACCACTTTCTCAAAGTTAAGAAAAGTCTATATTAAAAAAACCTGTGACTTTTCTTATCCATCGTAATTTCTTCTGTCGTCTTTTCTTAAACAGCAGTTCAGGTCTGCTCAAGGCCTTTCCTTGACTACCTCTTTATACCAATCATCATTCATTTCTAGCCCTCTGGGCATGTGTGCATGCTAACTCACTCCAGTCATGTCTGACTCTTTTGTGACCACATGGACTGAAGTCTGCTTCAGTACTGAATTCTGTCCATGGGATTCTCCAGGCAAGAATACTATAGTGGGTTGCTATGCCATCCTCCAGGGGATCTTTCCAACCCAGGAATCAAACCTGCACCTCTTATGTCTCCTGCATTGGCAGGCGGGTTCTTTACCACTAGCGCAAATCCTCTGCTAATACCGTCACTCACTGAGGTGCTCCTGTCCTTAGAGCAGGTTTGCTTAGGTGGCGCAGTGGTAAAGAACCTATCTGCCAATGCAGGAGATGCAAGAGACACGGGTACGATCCCTGAGTTGGGAAGATCCTAGAGTAGGAAATGGCAACCCACTCCAGTATTCTTGCCTGGAAAATTCCATAGACAGAGGCGCCTGGCAGGCTACAGTCCATGGAGTCACAAAGATGGACATGACAGAGTGATGAAGCACGCATGCAAGCGCACATGTCCTTGGGGTCACCTCAGTCTCTACAGATCAGGAGAAGGAACACATAAACTATTTGTAGACAGCCTAAACACACACGATGTGTGCAAGACACAAAGAAATGTCCCTGCACAAAAAGCAGGTTATTTTTAGCACTGAGATTCAGTGAGAGTTCATTGAAAGTAGCTTTCATTAAATGTGAGTCACAAGTAATCAGTCTTTGTGACATAACCTGTGAGTTAGTGAATTCTTACAGGTCTTGATGAAAATCATTCTTTATCCATGTGGTTATTAATAGGTTTGTAAAATTGCATAATAAGGTGAAACGAAGGCTTAAAAGCTTACTTCTCCATGCTAGTTTCAAAAAACAAACAAAAAAACCTAGTCCTGCACCATGTCTCATGGCTGGGACTATGATTTTAAGATGTATACACTAGGTTAGCAAGAAACCTGCTTTTAAGGGGCTGCCTTTTTCATCAGAGGACTTACCACTTGGCATAAAAATTGAAGGGCTCAATGATTAAAAAGACAAAAATGCAGGATATATTCATATTTCTGAGGTTATGAGAATATGATTTCTAAACATAGGTTCTAATTTTCTCTGGCTACAGAATGACATTCTGTGTGTGAGAGTTCCATTGTCAGTGGTGAGTTCATCTTTTACTACATTTTATCAGAGCAAATGATGGTGCGCCAGGCACTTACTTCTCTACACCAGGAGGGGTCAAGTAGATAATTAATGAGAATTAATCTGTAAAAAGGAATAAAATCTCCAATTTGAATCCTGGTTTATGACTTGGTTTATGATGCAAGTGTGAAACTTCAAAGGGAGTTAACTCAACGTGGCACTTTAATTGTGTTTTATTATATTTAAGAGCTTTATGGAAATTTTGCTGCCTGCCAAGAAATGGCCTTTGAGAATACTTTCCTCCTCAACAGGCTGCTGGGGCCCCTGTTCCCAGAGCAACTACAGAGAGGAGCCGCTTGCACCTTCCTCATATCTGAGAAAGAAGTTGCAGACAGCTGCTAGGTGGTACACTGGCTTAGGCAACAGCCAAGGATCATTTCTCTAATGGAGGGTGAAAGCACAGAAGCCAACAATCACCCCTCTGAAGATTCCAAATTCAAACATTCCCAAGGGCAAACTGGAAAATTTGTGTTAGGGACAGGCTTTTAGTGGATCAAAACCACAAGGTATCAATTCTATGGTGACCTCAGAGATGGCCATTTCCTCTACTCAAGGAAAAAAAGCCAAAAAATAAAATAAGTGGGGCATACATATCTCTTCTTTGTACCTTAATTCAAGAGAATTTTCTTAATCATGTTGGCTTTGGCAAAGAAAAGACACCCTTTCTTTAATAGCCATATTGTCTCCCCACCCTCTTATCTCCTGTAGAGCATGACACTAAGGAAAAAGGGTTCCTGGGTTAACATGACCTCGGGTCTGAATCCAGGGCTGAGAGCCAGGATTCCTCCCATCTGACTCCAGCTCCAGTGCTGACTTGTCCCATGACCTTCGGCAAAGCCGCTGAGGCTCTATGCTGGGTCTGCCCCCTCCTAAAATGACAAAGATGATGCCATCCACCCTGACCTCACTGGGACATTGTGCAGACGAGTGGTTTCTGGTGATGGCAGGCTGAAGGAATGCTTAGAAAGGGAAAATGTTAGAGGAGAATTGGTTGATTTATTTGGCAGAGTAAGCGATAAAACAGTATGTTCAAAGGTGTTTCTGCAAAACAGAAATCAAGTAATGATACTGAAAAGTGACTTTGTTGTGAGAGGAAATTGCCCTCCAGCATGAATAGTTGGACTTTTCCTTTTACCCCTACTCATGGATTTGTTGTTGTTTAATTGCTGAATCATGTCTGACTCTTTTGCAGACTGTAGCCCATCAGGCTCCTCAGTCCACAGGATTTCCCAAGCAAGAATACTGGAGTGGGTTTTCCTCTCCAGGTGATCTTCCATACCTAGGCATTGAACCCATGTCTCCTACATTGCCAGGCAGTTTCTTTACCTCTGAGCCACTCATCAGTTAGCACTATCTTTCCATAAATGGTCACATCTAGGGGTCTTTGAACTAAATTAACTTCACTTGGAATAAAGTAGAGAAAAAAAAATACACCATTTCCTCAAAGATAAGACACAAGTTGTAGGGGAAAAAAAATTGTGGAGATTGGGATAACATTGGCAGTTGGGGGGAGTACTGCATTTTTCCAAGTGCTATTAAAACTTTTATATATAGCTTTGGAAGTTGAGAAGAGAGAGTCAACCTCATATCTAGGGCTGTAAGATGGTGGGCAGCATTTATTATACATTTCATCATTCAGTAAACATATATTGAATATACTTATTTGGACATAGTTCTTGTCTTCCAAGAACCTAGACTTCATGAGAAAACATCATGCATCCAAAATTGTTGCAAGGTCCTAAAATTAGTGTCACAGTAGGGATACAGGATGATACTGTACTAGTAGGGATAAAGGTGAGGGGTGTTTTAAGAACTCTGTGGAAGTCAGAATCAAATCTTCCATGTGAGGCTGAATGCTTCTCAAAGTGATGTGTAAGAGTTTCCTGGGAATCTGAGGAGATTCAGACAGAAAGCAGAGGGACCTGTGTGTTCACAGGTATAGAAACCAGAAACAATATCATAAGTTCAGAAAAGAGGTAGATGGAATTTCTGATGAAACAAAGAACATGGTAGAAGATGAAGCCAGAAAAGACAGGAAGGTCATCAGGGAGGGAGAATAACTCTGCAATCAACCTGCTTTTTTACCCTTATTTTTTAATTGAAGTATAGTTGACTTAGAATGTTGTACCAATCTCTGCTATACAGCAAAGTGACTGTTAAACACATACATACATTCTTTTTTAAAATATTCTTTTCCATTTTGGTTTATTCCAGGAGATTGGATATAGTATTCTGTGCTATACAGTAGGACTTTGTTGTTGCTTTTTAATTCTTATTCCAATCACTTACTCACCAAGGTACCTAGGGCAAGTTCTTCAGTTCCCTCATAAGTGAAATGAGGGTGGTAATACTGCATACACCATAAAGTTGCTACGAGAACTGAATTAAATACCATGTGGTAATACATGTGATTAGAACAGTGACTGGCACAAAATGACTTCTCAACTAGTGTAAACTTATTGTTATTAGTTTAAGAATTAGGTCTTTAGTCTTTTATAGTCAGAGGAAAGCCATGCAATTATCTTAATAAAAGCAATGCCATATCAAGATTTATATGGAGAAGGACTGAGAGAGGCTTTGTGTTAACAGGGAAGGAGGACTGAGATGAAGAAGAGGAATTTATGGAATTGAGTGAGAGTAAGATGAAGGATTTCAGCTCTTTCCCAGATCTGGGACTTGGGTGACTAGAACAGATGATGATAACAGTAACCCAGATAGGAAGAGACATAAGAAACAGGAAATGTGGTGGAAAATAATAAATGAGGTTTACTAACATGTGCATTTTAAGCTATCCAGGGACATTCAGGTAGGGCATTCTGCAGGCAAGGGGAGTCAGGCCTGGGTCTCTGAAAAAGCCTGGACTAGAAGTTCAATCTTGAGTGTTTTTGGATTAGTGAGATTATTCAGGGAGAAACGCTAGTGTGTCTGTCTAAGAAAGAATAGAAATAAGAGTGTGAGGGCCCAGGAGAGAATGAGCCTGCAGAAATCAAGGGAGAAGAGTTTGAGTCAGTCTGGAGTCATGTTTGGACTCTTATCTTCACTCTATTTTCCTATGTTGCTACCCCTCTATGGCCAGAGTCTGGGTCTTACTCCAAGCAGCTAGAATTATTTGTATCATCTCTTGTGGGACACAACATTCTTCTTGACTCCTCTACACTTCCAAGCTATAGGATTTGTTTTACACATGCTTTTCTTTTAAACCACCACAAAATGCATGGTACAATATCTCTAAGAAAGGTCCCAGCAAACATCAAATGTGAAACAACATTTTTCCCTAAGATTTTATTAACACATATTGGAATTGCATTCAAGTATGCAATGCGGGAGACCTGGGTTCGATCCCTGGGTTGGGAAGACCCCCTGGAGAAGGGAAAGGCTACCCACTCCAGTATTCTGGCCTGGAGAATTCCATGGACTGTATAGTCCATGGGGTCACAAAGAGTTGGACACAACTGAGCAACTTTCCCTTTCCCTTTATGCATATATGACTTTAAGAGCAACTGGAAATCCAGAATCACTTTTTTTTAAAAAGACAGTGTTTTGTTTTGTTTTGTTTTTAATTCAGCATAAAAGCAAACACCATAAGCAAAGCCAAAACTTGGAAAAGTATTAGCAATTCATGCCACAGACCAAGAGCTAATCTCCTTTATTATTACACAAAGAACATCTAGAAATTCAGGTGAATTTTTTCAGTGATAGTAAAATAAATGGGCATGAGCAGTTCACATACACAAAAGAAGAGATATGAATGGCTCTAAACAACTGAAAAGGTGCTAACTCATTCATCATAAGACAAAGTTGAATTAGTACAGTGATCACATTTTGCACTTTAGTGGAAAATACCCCAAAATTGCATGTATTGGTGAGACTATTGGGAAATAGACAAATACATTGCAGGTGGATGTGCAAAATTGAAGTAACCTGGTAACCTTGAAGGAAGGAGATTTAGTGAGATTTTATCAAAATTACAGATGCCTTTGCTGTTTGCTTCGGAAATCTCACTGCTAAGAATCTTGCCTACAGATAACCCTGAACAAGTTCAAAATGATGTATAGAGAAGATTATTCATTGTGACACTGTTTATAATAGCAAAAGGTTGCCAGTACAAACCTAAGTGAGGGCAGTAGGGTACTTGGTTGAGAAAAGTATTAATACATTCTTAGAATATAGTAACATGCAACCATTAAAAAAAAAGAAAAGAAACATATTAGATTCTTGTATACTAAGATGCAGAGATCTCTAAGACATTGTATGTTAAAAATACAAGGAACAAAAAGAATACAAGGAACATAACTGCTATTTATTTGCTGCTATTTATTTGCTACTATTTGTGTGAGAAAGTGGGATGGTAAGAACATATGCATTTGCTTATAATTATAAAAAAATATGAAGGAGCAGAGCTTTTTTTCTGGAGAATCCTTTATTCGTTGCTAGTACAAACAAATATTTAGTAAAAATAATTACCACAGGGGAGGAAAGTGGGGTAGAAGGTATATTTGTTGTGGGATATATTCCATAGACAAAACGCATGAATAAGTTCTAAATGACATTCAGGATTGTTATTAATGTTGTTAGAATTAAAATTTTCTAATGTGAAAGAAAAGTTTAGTTACAAAATCAAAGAAGTAAAATTAAAATGTTAAAAATAAATTAGAAATATCAGTATGAGCTAGTAGTTTAAAAGACATGTAATTTATTCTCTAGCACAGAAGTTGTCTAGAGAGAAGGTCACCTTGGGAGCATCCACACTCATCATGCCCAGGTTTTTAATATCATTGCTCCCCCAAAGGGAACCAAGAGCCTTTAAGATGTATCTGATTTCTGGTTTAGGGTAGGGAGGGCACAAATGATGAGCAAAAGAAGCTTTCACAGATTAGTGGGATCTTATCAAATGGTATGGAAGCCAGCTTTTTGAAGCTCCGACTAGCCAAAGATATGACAATTTGAACATCAGAAAGAATACTGTTTGTTACTATGAAATGAAAACCCATGATTCTCCAAGAATGCTCAAAGAGAAAGACAGAAAAAAAATACGTTGGTCACTATTTGAGGAGACTGTTAAACCAAATCAACTTTTGACGATTAGTAATTTAAAAGGTGAAAAGGTTAGCAATTATCCTGTCTATCTGGAAGAAAGTGTGTTTCTGGAACCAAACAAATTCAGTTGGTAAGGGAGAGCTCTGCTTTACAAAAGAATAACAATTGATACATATGAAAATAATAAATTTATAAAATCATTGCTGTGCAGCCACAAATGAAAGTTTTGATTCAGGCAGATCACTCACTGCTGATCAGTAAGGATGAGTTCTCCATCTGATACCATGTGCCAAAGATCTTGAGGCTGAAACCATCAGGTAGATGGTTGATGAAGAGCTAAACATTGGTATGGTGCTCAAACTGCACTTTATTACTCAAAGGGGAGAAATTAGCAGTGGAAGAATTGGATTGTTCCTGATACTCAATCTAGCATCATTAATAGTGGGGCAGTTCATTTGGAGTGCAAAGTGATGTTATAGGGAATGTACTCTGTCTCTAAATGTTTAACTCAAATCTAATAAAGCCCTTCCTATTCATAAGAAGTGTGGGGATAGTTTCCTGTTTGTAGGAAATATGGGGAAAATAGGGATAAAGTAAATGATGTCTTCAGAAAGCAGTCAAATCACAAGAAGAAATGACTGTGAGATAAATGGGGGCATAGACTGAATGATGACTTTTCTCTATTTCCACAGAGCCATGTAACCTATGTACTAAAAATTGAAAAAATAAACAGTAGTGATTAGATATTTTATCACATCTTGTTAAACATGAACTCTAGGATATTGGAATGAGAAAAATAATTCTAAATACAGCTAGCTATTCTGCCATCTTGAAAATAGGGTCGTCAATCAGTAAGAATGTGGTCTTTCCACCTTCCATGCTGTCTCAACTTCATGTTATATAACTCAGCTGTAGCTCTGGACCACCAAGCCCAGAATGATCTTTTATAAGGGTGGAGGGAGGGAGGTTTAAGAGAGAGGGGACAGATGTATACCCATGGCTGATTCATCTTGATGTATGGCAGAAACCATCACAATATTGTAAAGTAATTATCCTCCAATTACAAATTAAGTTAAATTTAAAAAAGAATGTCCTTTTTTTATAAATGCAGTAGTCATGTTCCTCCTCCTGCCTTACCCACTTCCCCATTACATAAGAACCTAACCCTGCCAGATAGTCAGCCAAAGGAAAGAAGGATGAGAAATTTCATTCTGGAAGCCTAAGAAGAATATTAGAAGCACAGGGTTTGGATATTGAAGCTTTGGGTCCAGTTTCTTATAAGGATCCATAGCTGTTCTCATAGCAGTTTAGGTTGGTCAGACCAACTCTTGCAGCAGCAAAGGGCCAGCAGACCTGCTTTCCTTTTGCTGCTTACTGACAGCAAATAGCAATCATAAAGAAGACCATTGAGAAGATAGATTGTCCCAAATGTAAAACTTAGGGAAAATTGCAAAGGGAAGATACACCTGCAGGTCAGAGGTACCCCTCCTTCACCCCCACCCCGGGGGGCCTGGGTTCTGACTGGCAGGCCATGGTGCCTCTGCTTCTGTGCACATATCAGGGTTAATAGATGGACTCACACTTAAATTATTTTCTACTTCCTGCAGATGGCACAGATTTAATTTTTGAGTCATTAGATAATAGTAACACTTTCTTATTTCAATGCCTGGTAAAGGTCCTTATTTTGAGTCCCTGGGAAAAAGGCAGTGAGTGATCTCTTGGGTCTTCCCAGGTGGTACTACTGGTAAAGAACCAGCCTGCCAATGCAGGAGACATAAAAGACATGGGTTCAATCCCTGGGTCAGGAAGATCCAGAGGAGAGCATGGTAACCCACTCCACTTCATTGCCTTGAGAATCCCATGGACAGAGGAGCCTGACGGGCTACAGTTCATAGGGTTGCAAACAGTTGGACACGACTGAAGAGACTTAGCATACAGCATGTGGAATCTTCTTTGTAGTGATTCTTATCAACTATATAAAGAGCAGTAATGACCTCAGGAGCAACACGCAGAGAAATGGAAGGATTTAAAACTGGGTTCCTTGGGAGGATGATTCTTCTTGGGCTATCACTGGAGTCTCAAATTAGGGTGGATGAGGAGACAGAAATTGAGGATATTTGCAAACCTTGACGTTGCAGGGGAATTAAATTCAAAGTCTGATTGATATTTGACCTGGCAAGTCACACTATCCCCAAACACCATTCCCTTGAGCAAAGGAGAAATTATGCTCATGGTAAACAAAAGGAACTTAGAAATCCAGAGAACATTTGAGCAAAGAGTTTTGAAGAAACCCTAAGTGAAGGGTTCACAGAAGTGACCACTTGCAAAAAAGAGAAGTAGAAATTGGGAGACAACATCTGGGAAGATTCTCAAGGGCATCAAGGCAAGGTGGGGGTGGATAAGTTTATAGGGAGCCTAATGAAGCCATTTATGCAACAAGTATTTGAGTACCTTCTAAGTGTTAGGCATCATGCTAGGTGCTAGGGACACATGGGTGAGGAAAAGCAGATACAATTCTAGCCTTGATGGAGCTAATGAAGGAAGAGGGCAAGCATCAAGATCACAACTGTGCTAAACACCACAGAGGCTGGGTGTTCAGTACTATGAAAGTGTGTGTTAGGGAGATTTCTCTGTTGAAAAGTTCAGAGATGGTTTCTTGAAGAAGTGATGCTCAAGATGAATCTTGAAGGGAAGGTGGGATACAGCAGTAATAGCATGTGTAAAACCCAGAGGGCAAGAAGAGCATGGCTATTCGAGAGACAGAGAGAAGCCCAGAATGGGAGAGAGCCTGATGCAAGATCAGAGTAGTCTTTCTCCTGTAACAATGATGGTTCTTTATTTGGCAAGGAAGCTGGCTGTTTTCCCAACATTTTCTTTCTATTTGCTGGTCCAGGACTACATTACAAAGATTGTGTTCTGGGTCAAGATGTCCATGATCCATAGCTAACAAATTCAAGAGTGTGCTTGTCAACCACTAAAGGATAGTTAAACATTATTTTGTGCTGGGTCCTGAACTAGGAGATGGTGCCTTAAGATATCCACATTTCCCCAGGTCTTAAAAGTCTCAATTGGCTCGTATTAGTGAAATGTTTCACCCGCTTGGATATTTTGACCAATATCTTAATTCTGACATAGGAGCCACCTATGGAAGCTTTCTTACAATCAAAACTAGCATATGTTATAGTGAATTGCAGAGTGCGGTCTTGCCGAGACATTTTCTCTAGTTTCTTGAAATTCCTCAACATAGATCCATAGTAAAGAACAACCCAACTGAAAGAGAACCTGGCTCTTTGTTCCGTATGTACTTATCCATTAATCTGTAAGACATTCCTTCAACTCTCAAGTCTGGCTTATTTTTCCACAAACGATAGTACCGGACCTTTAAACTCACAGTAGGAATGAATAGATTTTTAAGTCAAAATGTTTTTCTATCCACGAGAATGTTTCATTCCACTAAAAATATTGTTAAGAACGAGATCCTTCTAATGTTTTGTTGCTCTCTAGCAGCCTTTTATTCTCAGTCAGAAAGAGTCTGGGCCCCAAAATGTTCAGTCTTGGGATAAATTCCAACTCAGTAATGGTTTATCAATGTACCGGGTAGGACCACGATGAGCAGAACAGGTGTATGACGGATGTAATTCTGATTCCAAAGTGGTGAAACATGATTGTGCCCTGTTTCTATTTGACTTCTAAGTGGCTGATCTCATAGACAAATTGGATTCGTACTACTGCCCGCCTTAGCAAATAAGAAGACAAACACTTTAGGAAAGGTGGCTTGGCTCTGTCGTGCAGCTATCACGCTCTTATCTGCCAGGTTCCCTCATTTGTCTATAGCCATGGAACACTGACACAGAGTTTTTAGAAAAATCTAGAGTCTTAGAAACTCCACAAGAAGCATTCAACCAATCTACTTTCCTCTCTCATTGATCCTGGGTTATACCTTGGCAAATTGTTGCCCAGCGTCAGTTTATAGACTCTGCATGTGAACGGTGGTTCTCTGTTAGTTTGTCTGCATAAATCTGGTTTATTAACACTGCTAACTTTAGATTTCGAATTGCCCATTATAATTCACCAAGGGCTAGGGGCAATACATTGTGCTAAGTCTCTAAAAGGGACAGAATAAGATTTATACACACACACACACACACACACACACACACACACATATATATATATCTGTTCTTGCATCTTAAAGTCTCTTGAGGAAGAAAAGATAATGGACACAGACCAACTAGAGGGTCATGTTTTTGTTATTAGGAGCTTCTTAAAGATTTCACTGCCAGAGAGGGCAATGGCACCCCATTCCAGTACTCCTGCCTGGAGAATCCCATGGATGGAGGAGCCTGGTGGGCTACAATCCATGGGGTCGCTGAGGGTTGGACACGACTGAGCGACTTCACTTTCACTTTTCACTTTCATGCATTGGAGAAGGAAATGGCAACCCACTCCAGTGTTCTTGCCTGGAGAATCCCAGGGACGGGGGAGCCTGGTGGGCTGCCGTCTATGGGGTCACACAGAGTCGGACATGACTGAAGTGACTTAGCAGCAGCAGCAAAGATTTCACTGCACCTGCCTTGAGGTTCCCAAATGAAGACTTTTCCATATCATTTTCTCTGCTTCTGTTTTCCTGCAGTTTCAGTTCTGTCCCTGTACCATCCACAGACATCAAGTTCTGCTTCTTCAGAGTCAGAAATTGACTGACATCAAAGCATTTTTTAAGTTTAGTAGCTTCACTGAAGATGTCCAAGCCCTGGAGGAGGAATTACATCTCAAGGTCCTCTGTGGTTTGACCTCCTACTGCCAAATCCTCTTACTTCCATTATTTGTGTCTCTATATGTCAGTCTCTGAAGTAGCCAGCACATCCTTTCCCCTTTTCTCACAAAATGGTCACAGAATATTATAGGTACTGCAGGAGGAAAGGTCAGGGAGGTGATGGGTGCTACTTCAGGAATGCAGAATGTAGGACTGATCTGTTGTCTTGGGTTTCTCCTGAAGCAGACCCTTAGTTAAAGAATTTTTTCTTTAGGAGGTAATCCCAGGAAACAGATGAAAAATGAGGAAGGGAGGTAGGAAAAAGAAGGAAGACAAGAGGAGCTCAGTGCTGCCAGGGAACTCTGGAAGGAAGTATTGCAGGAAATTTTTCAAAAGGCAAATCATGTCTCTCACATAAACATAAACACGTATAAAGCTTGTGTTCAACTCTTCATTGACAAGGGAACCAGTAAGATGTTACAACACATTCAAGTGAAAATTTAACTTATTCTCTGCTGGGTAAAAATCCATTGACTTTGTCATGAGTGGGAAATATTGGCTTCATGATCAGTACTCTTCAAATTAGCATATGCCTCTGCAGAGTGGTGGAGTATCTAGTTAAAGACTGTCCAAGCTGCACACCCTTAGGAAAGAGACAATGCCCCAAGGGTTGCCAGACCGCATCTTGAATTCATCTCTTTTGCCTGTTTCAGTCTTTCATAATTTTTGCTGACAGCAGTGTGAAACATATCTCAGAGTTGTCCCACCTGAATGGCAAGGAAGCTGGAGAATTTATGTACTGAGCCCAGTCTACCATCAATTGAGGAGTTTTGACATTCTGGCCTTTCCAGCTTGTTCTGTTCAGGGGCCAAGCACAGTCTCCTGACCATTAAAAAAAAAAAAAAAAAGCCCTTAGGCAGAGTCACAAGTACTGGCAGGAAACTGCCCTTTGTGTGTAGAGGTGAATGCCAAGGGAAATGGGGGGAGGAGGAAAGAGGGTACACCAATCGTGCCTGATTTATTTGTCCTGTTTATTTATTGGCTGATTTATCATTTTGTCTGTTTCACACTTCCCATTAGAAGGTAGGTTCCCTGAGGGCCAGAAATTTTCTTTCGTATTCTTTACTATCTCCCCAACACTTAGCCTACGGCCAGGCACACGGTAGGTAATCCATAAATATCTGATACCTGTTGAATAAATGAGGACTTCAAGCTGGGCCCAGAAGACAGATTGGAGTCCCAATTAGAGGAAGGGAGTTTGCAAGAAACTCCAAGAGGCCCATACATTCAGGCTTTGTGTAGTGTCCTTGGAACCAGTCACTTGCTCCATAGTCAACCTCCACCCTATCCCAAGTCAAGTTCATATTAAAACAGAGGATCATAAAGTACAGACTCTGCTTTCCACATACTTGAAAAGAACCAAGAACGCAATCTTACACCTTCTTCCCACTGCCAATTACTACGCATTCAATATGTTTTTGCTTATACACACTAAAGCCCTTATATATGTATTTTCAAGACTCAGAGCAAAGAAATTAGACAAGAGGCAAGGGACGTTTTCTGGGAAGCACACAGTATGTTTGTCAGGACAGATATGGAAAAGTCTATGAAAAAGCTAAATTGCATGTAGGCATCACTGAACAGCCCCAAGAGATATACTGGTTTTATTAAGTAGCCAGATGGCCTTCAAGAGTAGCCAGAAGAGCAGACAGGCCCAGATGACAAATGATGAGAGACCCTCCCTATGGGCATTTTTTGAGACAATGTGTTGACATTAGGTATGGAATAAATCCATAACTGTTCTGTTCATGCAAATTCACAAGACAAGCAGGTGCTATTCACTGACCTTACCCAATGAAATTTTGCCAGAGAAAATAGCCCAACTCTTTTAAATTCAATTTTGGCAGATTCCTTCTCCCATCCCCCCCCCAAAAAAAAACATTCAAAACAAAATTCCAAACAACAAACAAAATGGGGGAAATGTAACTTGAAAACTGTCCTTCATCTGAAATGGTTGACAGATGCCTTGCAGAAATTTGGAGTATTGTCCAGCTGCTTAGAATCTACTCATATGAAATGGAGTGCTCATGAAAGCATCAGCATTGTCAGATTATAATTGTCTTATTATAAAAAGAAACACTATTAAATGGATACATGCATTTTTATTGGTGTCAATACTGTGTACCAGTGACATTAAATGGTTTCAAAATTCAGAGAATGTTGTAGATTGCATATAGGTTTTAGTCCTCAGAAGAAACTCCAGGGTTTGTCCATGGTAATGAAAATGTCCATTGTGCGTATGTATGCGTATGTGTTTGTTGTTGGATTTGTATCTGATTCTCTAGGGAGGGACGACTCTGAAAACCTGACCACACTGTCCAGTTGAGTTACCCACGGAAGGTATTTGGTGGCCAGAGGAAAAACGACAGTGGATAAGCTATCCCACCTCCTCTTAGAGGTCGTTTTACTTTAGGATGACTTAGAAATCCTCCAATCATTTGCTCAAAAAAGGAATTTTTGAATTACTACTGTGTAATACACTGGTTATTTTTGTCATTTAAAAAGAAAGATTTTCTTTTCCTTTGTGGAGCTTATGTATTGTTGTGGAGAATAGCAGCAGATAGATCAAAGATACACTTTAAAAAATGCTAAGCAACAAATGTACAAAATTGCAGAGAAACATTTTTAGTGGAGCATATACACTAAGAAAATAGAGAAATATATGAAGTAACTATAAAAATAGAGTAGAGTATGGGAACTTAATGATGGGAACTGAGAGAAAATTACTGGCATTTCAAGAAAGCTGGCAATCCATCACTCGTCAACAAGAACTCCTAGAGGATCGGCTGCATGCCCAGGACTATGCAGGAGACATGTAAAGAAATGTTAAGTATAATTTTTTCCCTATGGGCCCCCAGATCACAGTGAGGATTCAACCCTGCACAGATAACAGAATGAATGAATAACTCCTGTATGTAATTAAGAAGAAAACAAGTTAGCATAGAGAAGGAAGGTTCCTTAGAGAAAGCGTGTTTGGGGGAATCTTGGTTAGGAAACAAGGAGTTAGGTTTTACTCCGGCCACTTCTATCCAAGAGATTATTCAGATGCAGAACTGGATGAAATTGCCTCAGATTCTCGCCTGTTCTAAAAACCCAGCCTTTTCACTGTTAAGAGAGTGATCATGATGGGAAGAGTCTGTAGCAGCATTCAGCATTAGTGTGAAAAACTGGAAAGCACGTGGCAACTATAAAAAGCCATCAGAACAGTGAAGAGTGGTCACCATTCCAGGGGAAGAAGTGGGAAACTGAGATTCTGTCACGATGCCTTCTCTGAATTTTCACTGCTTGTCAGTGGATATGAGAATCTCTTCCTTAAAATCCTACTTAGCAAACTGTTTCATTCTCTGCTCTTTACACCTGGCCTAATGGAATGGACAGCAGCAGCATCTATTCAGGACCCAAATGTCCAGGAGGTGGATCTGTTCTTTCTCTTCAGGTCTAGGGCAGTGAAAGCCTGATCCATCAATTGAGGAACAAGCTTTGTGCTACAATCATTATGATTGCAGGGACATCAATATTGACAAAAATGCCCCTGAAATGTTGATAAATGCAGAGCACATGTGGGATTTCTATGTCATGCATGGGGTGGGCTCCATCAGACAGACTGAAAGCTTTGTAATATCCAAAGGAATAGAATACAGCAGAACCCATGCATGTTGACATGCAGCTTCCAGGCATGATGTTTGCAGATTCACGAGGAGCTCATGGAAAAGACTAACTCTGTATCATCTAGGAGTAGACAGAAGACAGCAATAAAATGAGGACCAACACCTGGCTTCTGCTTCTGCCTCTGGAAGACACCCTGGCAGTGTCTCCAGATACTGTAAAGCCATGGGTTTTGAATTGTAGGGAAAGTTAGCCTGTGGTTTTCTTTGCCCATGGGAACAGAGAGAAGATTTTGCTAAATACTTTTTTCTTCTTCTTCTTTCTGCAATTATCATCACCATCTTCTCTTCTTGTTTGGAATTTGTCCAGATGCTTTTGGGACAATCTGAAGCTTAGAGTCAAGACTGTCACATTGACTTGGTTCCCCCTAACTCTTTCCTTGATGCTCAGAATAGGGCTAGACCAATGGCTGTAATATGTGAACCGTGAACTTCCTCATGTTCAAGCTGGCTTTAGAAAAGGCAGAGGAACCAGAGTTCAAATTGCCAACATCCGCTGGATCATAGAGAAAGCAAGAGAGTTCCAGAAAAACATCTATTTCTGCTTTATTGACTATGCCAAAGCCTTTGACTGTGTGGATCACAATAAACTGTGGAAAATTCTAAAAGAGATGGGAATACCAGACCACCTGATCTGCCTCTTGAGAAATTTGTATGCAGGTCAGGAAGCAACAGTTAGAACTGGACATGGAACAACAGACTAGTTCCAAATAGGAAAAGGAGTTCGTCAAGGCTGTATATTGTCACCCTGTTTATTTAAATTCTATGCAGAGTACATCATGAGAAACACTGGACTGGAAGAAACACAAGCTGAAATCAAGATTGCCGGGAGAAATATCAATAACCTCAGATATGCAGATGACACCACCCTTATGGCAGAAAGTGAAGAGGAACTCAAAAGCCTCTTGATGAAAGTGAAAGTGGAGAGTGAAAAAGTTGGCTTAAAGCTCAACATTCAGAAAATGAAGGTCATGGCATCCGGTCCCATCACTTCATGGGAAATAGATAGGGAAACAGTGGAAACAGTGTCAGACTTTATTTTTCTGGGCTCCAAAATCACTACAGATGGTGACTGCAGCCATGAAATTAAAAGACGCTTACTCCTTGGAAGGAAAGTTATGACCAATCTAGATAGCATATTCAAAAACAGAGACATTACTTTGCCAACAAAGGTTCGTCTAATGAAGGCTATGGTTTTTCCAGTGGTCATGTATGGATGTGAGAGTTGGACTGTGAAGAAGGCTGAGCACCGAAGAATTGATGCTTTTGAATGTGGTGTTGGAGAAGACTCTTGAGAGTCCCTTGGACTGCAAGGAGATCCAACTAGTCCATTCTGAAGGAGATCAGCCCTGGGTGTTCTTGGGAAGGAATGATGCTAAAGCTGAAACTCCAGTACTTTGGCCACCTCATGTGAAGAGTTGACTCATTGGAAAAGACTCTGATGCTGGGAAGGATTGGGGGCAGGAGGAGAAGGGGATGACAGAGGATGAGATGGCTGGATGGCATCACTGACTCGATGGACATGAGTCTGGGTAAACTCTGGGAGTTGATGATGGACAGGGAGGCCTGGCGTGCTGCGATTCATGGGGTCGCAAAGAGTCAGACATGACTGAGCAACTGATCTGATCTGATCTAATGGTTGTAAAACATCATACTATGACTAGAGATCCCATGAGTTGTTTCTGCTTAGGGTATGGACATTTGTCTAACAGAAAATATGCCCTTTGAGAACAAACATCCTCTCAAGCAATAATAGCACATTAAGAACTAGGCTGATTTAATTCTATTAAAAATTAATAGAGTTTCAGAAGGTGGTGCAGTAGTAAAGAACCTGCCTGCCAATGCCAGAGACTCAAGAGATGCGGGTTCGATCCCTGGGTCAGGAAGATCTTCTGGAGAAGGAAATGGCAATCCACTCCAGTATCTTGCCTGGGAAACCCCATGAACAGAGCAGCCTGGAGGGCTACAGTCCATGGGATCTCAAAGAGTCAGACACGCCTGAGCACACACACACACACACAAATATACATGATTCATAGTTATTGTATTCAATACCAAGTATCAATCATCCATATATGTGAATACTTAAAAATATGAATAAAAATATTAAAGTATAGAGGTCTTCCTTTCAGGAAGGCCAAGAAAAGGAATTCTGTTCAATACATATATTAAAAAAAAAAGTGACAGTTGAGGCAAGCCCTAACAGTCTTTTAAAGTCAATTATCACTGTAAATGAGCTGGCCGGATTTACATAGACTTGGTGAGACTTCAGAGGCTCCCTGGCATCAAAGACCTCATCCAGATGAACTGCCTGGAGAAGAAGGAGAGAACAGACAGAGGAACTGGCTTGCAGACATTAACCCTGTCTGGGCTTATCCCTGACACTTGCAGAGAGTCATCTGGGTTAGGTTTAGAGGGTGACTCAGTAGAGAAGAAGGAGCAAGAGACTAGAAATAAGAGGTCCAGCCTCAATTTACTTGCAGTCTGCAGGAGAGAGAAGGGAAACTGCTGTTTCTTCGCTGCTGCTTGTTCTGGTCTGTGTCTTTGTAGTATCATTTCTTTACTCAGAGTGGCGGTTGAGTTATCCTCAAGGATGCCTTTTAGTTCCCATGGGCTCCTTCCAGGCTCTAAACTTTAATAATTTCCCTTTATCCCTCATCTGCGGTAACAGCTGCCCTTGCTGTTACCACTTGTACAGTGTGCCACTCTCCAGTTCTTGCCTCTTGGCTTGTCTGGCGCAGAGAGTTCTTGCTTTGCACAGTTACAATAGATACGAGTTTCAGTTACTGCAATAGAGTTAAATTATTCCAATTTCCCAACAACACAGTCAAATTTTAGTTGCTATATTAATAGCATATTAACTGAGAGCAATTGCATAACATACAGACTTTGTTGCCAGCTCTTTAGTCCACAAATCTTTATATAAATAACAGATGTGCACCATGATTGGTGACCAAGCACATTATTTCTTTCTAAATCCATTTGATTGGTCACTCTGCATCTGTTGCTCCCTTCCCACACACAAACAGCAAAGCATGCGGTTGCATTGTCTCCCAGACTCACAGTGATAGACCCACGTGGCATTTGATGAGAAAGAGAGAACTGGTCAATAAAGATGAAAATGCAGCAGCAAAAAGGAAAGGTGATAATATTAGAAGGGGAATTTAAATTGAACAGAATGGAATTATAGGATAAACATCTGACCAAACACTGATATTGCTGTCCTTCAAGAGACTCTGGAAGTGTAGGCAGAAGACAAACTTATAGCATAAATGAGGAAAGTGGGTTTGGTTTGAAGGATGAAGGTGTCTGAGAGGAAAAGACACTGGCAAGACACTTCACATCAAAGAAACTCTAGGAGATATTTTATGACATCGAAAGCATGAGATGTAAAATGTTGAGAACTGACCCAAATGTAGAAATGAGAATGATAATTTGCTGATGCACAAATAAGATGCTTGATAAGCATGGTAAATTATAAGACTGGAAGAAGACAACCAAGCACTTGTTCAAATTCTTCTCTCTCTCTCTTTTTTAAGAAAGTGATTAATTAGAAAGAGTAGTCCTTGCACAGTTGTGGGCTGATGGAGTAGTCTTTCTTGGCCATTGCCTCTGAGTCTAGATCTGAACTTCAAGTTATCATAGATCGAAAGGCTGGTGATCAAAAGTCCAGATGGAGGTGAACCTTGAAACCCATGAGGATGAATTGGAATCCACAAGGATAAACTGGAACCCATGTCTGTCTCTCACACCTCTAATTTCAACTTTGGCCATAGAGCTGTCCTCTCATGGCCCAGGACATGAAGAAGAGGATCTGGCAAGAGTTTGAACAGCAGTAGATCAGAGTGCTGCCCTACACCAATGAAATGAGCTAATCGATCTAAGATAGCATGCATGATCCACCACAGCCCATGAAGCCCTGTGCTAACCTTTAGTGCATGAAAAGTATGGCTGGTGCTTCACTTCTGCCTTCCGAATCTATCACAAAATATTTCCTGTGGTATAGCTAACCCCGAATCATACAACGAAGGAATTTCTGGGAAACATTGTTCAGCTTAGCTAAGTGAACACAACCCAAAGCCACCACATGTGGCCTGTAAGACCTGGCATGAGCTGACCCCTGCCTACTTCTCCATCGTTGTCTGAGTGAACTTTCCCCCTTTTCTATTCTTTTTTGTCTCTTTTTGTTTTATTGAAGCATAGTTGATTTACAATGTTGCATTGATTTCTCCTATACAGCAAAGTGACTCAGTTACATATACATATTTTTTCATTTTCTTTTTCATCATTTATCATGTATTCCCCTGTGCTATATAAATTACTCTTTTAAACATTTTATAAAGATATGAAACACTTTTAAAGCATTAGAAACATGGGAATTTAATTATAGGGTGCTTAGCCATGAAATTAAAAGACGCTTACTCCTTGGAAGGAAAGTTATGACCAACCTAGATAGCATATTCAAAAGCAGAGACATTACTTTGCTAACAAAGGTTCGTCTAGTCAGGGCTATGGTTTTTCCTGTGGTCATGTATGGATGTGAGAGTTAGACTGTGAAGAAGGCTGAGTGCTGAAGAATTGATGCTTTTAAACTGTGGTGTTGGAGAAGACTTTTGAGAGTCCCTTGGACTGCAAGGAGATCCAACCAGTCCATTCTGAAGGAGATCAGCCCTGGGATTTCTTTAGAAGGAATGATGCTAAAGCTGAAACTCCAATCTTTGGCCACCTGATGCGAAGAGTTGACTCATTGGAAAAGACTCTGATGCTGGGAGGGATTGGGGGCAGGAGGAGAAGGGGATGACAGAGGATGAGATGGCTGGATGGCATCACTGACTCGATGGACGTGAGTCTGAGTGGACTCCGGGAGTTAGTGATGGACAGGGAGGCCTGGCGTGCTGTGATTCATGGAGTCGCAAAGAGTCGGACACGACTGAGTGACTGAGCTGAACTGAAACAATATCAGTTTTAGCATGTTTTTCCTTTCCTTATACATTTACATCAACAATAAGAGACATTAATGTTTTGACAATAATTTCTAAAGTTCATAGAACAATCATAGTTTTCCCATTGATTATTAAGATCAGTTTCTATAGCTGCAGCTTGCACAATAACTTTTACAGTCCCATGTTACCAGGAAAAACAAAGACTGCCTGTATATGGTTTAATTTTTAGAGTCAATTCTTTCTGTTTAACGTGCGGATTCTGTTCCCTGACTTGACCTGGATCGATACTCCAGCCTTTTTTTTTTTTTTAACTTTTATAGGAGTATAGTTGATTTCCAATGTTGTATTAGTTTGGGATGTACAACAAAGTGAATCAGTTATGCATATACATATATCCACTCATTTTTAGACTCTTTTCCTATATAAGCCATTACAGAGTATTGAGAGTTCCTTGTGCTGTACAGTAGGTTCTTATTAGTTATCTATTTTGTATATAGCAGTGTGTATATGTCAGTCCCAATCTGCCAGTTTATCCCTCCTCCTCCTTTCCCATCTAGTAACCATAAGTTTGTTTTCTACATTTGTGACTTTGTTTCTGAATTGTAAATAAGTTTATTTGTACCATTTTTTTCGATTCCACATATAAGCACCACCATATCTTTCTCTGTCAGGCTTACTTCACTCAGCAATGACAAACTCTAGGTTCGTCCATGTTGCTGCAAGCGGCATTATTTTGTTCTTTTTTTGGCTGATTGATATTCCATTGTATATATGTACCATATCTTCTTTACCCATTCCTGTTTTTATTTTACATTTAGGTTCACTCCATGTTCTGGCTATTGTAAACAGTGCTCCAATGAACACTGGGATATATGTACATTTTTGAATTATGATTTTCTTCAGCTACATACCCAGGACTAGGATGCTGGATTGTATGGTAGCTCTATTTTTCATTTTTTAAGGGACATTCATACTGTTCTCCATAGTGGCTGCATCAACTTACTTTCCCGCCAACAGTGTAGCAGGGTTTCTATTTCTCCAAACCCTCTCCAGTATTTGTTATTTGTAGACATTTTGATGATGGCCATTCTGACTGGTTTGAGGTGGTACCTCATTGTAGTTTTAATGTGCATTTCTCTAAGAATTAGTGTCCCAGGTAGTACAGTGATAAAGAACCTACCTGCCAGTGCAGGAGACACAAGAGATGCAAGTTTGATCACTGGGTGCGGAAGATCCCCTGAAATAGGAAATGGCAACCCCCTCCAGTATTCTTGCTTGGAAAATTCCATGGACAGAGGAGACTTGCAGCTACAGTCCATGGGGTCTCAAAGAGTAAAACCTGGCTGAGCATGCACAAGAATTACTGCATACACACAGCTGTACAAGAATTAGTGATGCTGAATATCTTTTCATGTGCCTGTTGGCTATGTTTGTCTTATTTGGAGAAATGTCTGTATAGCTTTTCTTCCCATACTTTGATTGGGTGATATACCAGTCTGTTGGAAATCCCCACCTCTTGTGACTTTTTTTGCCTTTCATTGCTATTTAGTAGGAGGGAGCAGTGAATGAAGAGCTGGGAGAATTGAGTTGGAATATAAGTTCCATTCATTTCCTAAATGTAAGTCACTTAACCTCTCCGAGTTCCTATTTCCTCACTTAAAAATGAAACTGATAACAAAATCAGCTACAGTAACAGTTGTCATGAGAACCCAGTGACGCACATGTGAAAGGTACATATAGTAGTAGGTTACTGGGGTAGGGTGGATAATGGCCCCCAAAGATGTCCACATCCTAATCCCCATAACCTGTGAATATTAACTTGGCAAAGTTAATGTCAAAGGGGTTTTGCAGACAAGGTTAAGTTAAGGGTATTGTGATGGGAGAATTATCTTGGATTATCTGGATGAGTGCTAAATGCAATTACAAGTGTCTTTAGTGGGAGGCAAAGGGAGATTTGAGTACTGAAGAAGATGATGTGAAGGAAACCAACACTGGCATGATGCACAGTGAAGAAGAAGGAAGTGGCCCCAAACCAAGGAATAAAAGTGGCTGCTAGAAACTGAAAGAGTCAAGAAAATAGCTTCTACTCTCATAGGCTCCAGAATGAACCACCTCTACTGACACTTTAGCTTTAGCTCAATGAAACTGATTTATACTCTGACCTCCAGAGAATAAATGCATATTGTAAGTAACTAAATGTGTGATATGTTACAGCAACAATAGGAAACCAATACAGCTACAAAGTGCAGGGATTATTGCTCTACTCAGTGAAACTGCTCGTGCAGCCTCTTCTCCCTTACATCTTTTCTTTGGATTCATCCTAACTAGAATTAAGACCTTTAGAAAGCACTGGGAATGTTAAGTTGGAGAAAGACAGGCAGCCGTGCTTGTTTATCGTTTGTC
This sequence comes from Bos javanicus, assembly GCF_032452875.1. Lineage (NCBI taxonomy): Eukaryota > Metazoa > Chordata > Mammalia > Artiodactyla > Bovidae > Bos > Bos javanicus. The sequence goes on along the minus strand of NC_083887.1, from coordinate 11,660,787 downwards.
AAGTAGAACCAAGGAGGTTACAACCTTCATCTTCTGTGGTGCACATTCATATGACCTGAAGATCATAATTTGTCCAAGTCTATTCTGATGAATTCTTTCCAGTGGAGTGAAATGGTTTGTTCTACTTGTACATCTTTTGCCAGAAGTGTAGGTAAATCAGTTGTCTTTGTCTTGCCTTCATTTCAATGTATGGTGCACAGTGAGATAAACTCTCTGGCCCTGCCCTCCTGAGTAACTTTAAGGGAACTGGCTCCAGAGGAAAGAGTGGTCTGGCAAAGTTGTATGCAGGCTGAGCTTTGGGACCCATAACATGACAAGCTTCTGTACCTCCCAGAGAGAAGTTGGAATGACGTGTTTGCCTCACTGGCAGTAAAGGGGTTATATGTTTGCTTCAGTGACACCCAGAATATCAACTCCCATCTTTGTCTGTAGCTGTGGTCTCTGCCATTTAGTCATCTGGGTGTTGAAACTGCTGATGATTTACTTTTAAAGGACAAAACCAAATGGTAATAATGTTTCAGTGGGTTTATCAGTGCCCACCTAGACATGCCCAGAACTGAGAACCAGATGGTACATGACCTGCCATCTTTAAGGGAAAAATCAGGTATTATGGGGATAAGTCTTAACATGCACCTTTTGTGGTAAAATGCCAGTGAAGCTTTCTCCTGAGTGGATTGGCTAAATCTGTCGTTATACAAATGGGTGGCTCCAAAGAGAAGTTCCTCCATCAGTACCCTTACTGGTCATGCCTGGATGGCCTCAACCTGGTCCCCAGCGTGGTCAGGTGGGATGTGTCTCAGTGGGGAGCTGTGGAAGGATTAGCATGCTAAGGAAAGCACCCAGAAGTCTTGGTGTCGGGGCTCTTAAGCATATTCACTAAAATAGCTCAGCAAAATCCAACCTTAGCATTATCACAGATGCAAGTAAAGGGACAACCTGATATTTTGTGCCCCTCATCTGAAATAGTAAAACATATGCAATACTACCATATGTAGTATTTTTGCCAAAAATGTTTAAAAGAAGTGTAGTTCTGAGAATTCAATCAAATAAATACAGAGTGCAAGACACTCTGTAAGATAGCTCCTGGACGCTTAAAAAAAAAAGTCAATGTCATGAAAAACAAAAAAGACAGGAGTTGATGAACATTTTCTAAGTTAAGAGAGACTAAAGAAACATACCAACCAAATACAATGTGATAACAAAATCCTTGGATTTTGGATCCTTGGATCCTTGATTTTTAAGACTGCTATAAAATATAATGGGGTTAATTGGGGATATTTAAATGTGGACAGCACATTGTCTATTTCAGAATAAATGTTAATTTCTCTGAGATAATACTATTTAGCTAGAAAAATATCATAGTATTAGAAAATATAAGCTGAAATATTTACAAGTGAGATATCATAATATAAACTATTGACTTTCACATCCTTTAATTATAAATAAAAAGAGACTGAAAGTGGGCACTATGTGGTAAAATGATAACAACTGGGGGATCTTGATGAAGACTAAATGGGTATTCCTCGAATTGCTTTGCAATTCTTCTACAGATCTGACTTTTTTTTTTCAAAATAATTGGGATTATAAGATATTTTTTCAATTACCCCCCCAAAAGTTCAGAGGACTATAGAAATTTACTTTATTCTGAGAATATCTAGACACAACTTTTAAATCATGTCACAAGTTCTTTTGTCTATCAGTGTTCAATTAAAGTAATAATGTCAACAGTAAATGCGGTGTTGGTAGCTCCTTATAATACACAGCATTCTAGTGTTCACAGTATGTTAATGCCTGCATCTGCATCGTATTTGCTATGACTTGGCCACTGAACACAAAGGTCTTCATTATAGATGAAAACCTGGCAAGTCCAGTTCCCTTTCTGTCTCATCACTTTGCATTGGCAGTGCCTGGTTTTCTTATGTAACTAGCCTTCCAGCATGAGAGCCTGGCCCTGGATTATTTTATATGTCCTGACCCCCTGATTTTGCTCTGGTCCCAGATCCTGACAGTAGTTCAGTTCAGTTCAGTCACTCAGTTGTGTCCAACTCTTTGCGACCCCATGAATTGCAGCGCGCCAAGCCTCCCTGTCCATCACCAACTCCCGGAGTTCACTCAAACTCACATTCATAGAGTCGGTGATGCCATCCAGCCATCTCAGTTATTATTAACAGACAAATAATGAATTATATCCAAGAGGGCGGGGGAGTATTTTAGCCACTCAAATAAGACAGCTGTCCCAAACTAATTAGTAGTGGGTGTGTTTACCATCAGCAAAGAGTATAAAGAGTGAGTACTACGCTAATTGCAAAAGTTGTTGATTTTTGGAAACCTGAAAAGGCAGGAAAAGAATAGAACTTTGAAAAGTAATGAGTACTTATTAGACCCTTTTTCTTTTGATTATTGGATAAACTGAAGATATAAGTTCCAGGTCTTGTTTAAATTCAGAATTTCACCTGATTTTTCCTAATATTTGCACAGCTTGGCGAGACTTAATTGGAAGTTAGTACAAATGACACCACCCTTATGGCAGAAAGTGAAGAGGAACTAAAAAGCCTCTTGATGAAAGTGAAAGAGGAGAGTGAAAAAGTTGGCCTAAAGCTCAACATTCAGAAAACTGAGATCATGGCCTCTGGTCCCATCATTTCATGGGAAATAGATGGGGAAACAGTGTCAGACTTTACTTTTTGAGGCTCCAAAATCACTGCAGATGGTGATTGCAGCCATGAAATTAAAAGACGCTTACTCCTTGGAAGGAAAGTTATGACCAACCTAGATAGCATATTCAAAAGCAGAGACATTACTTTGCCAACAAAGGTCCATCTAGTCAAGGCTATGGTTTTTCCAGTGGTCATGTATGAATGTGAGAGTTGGACTGTGAAAAAAGCTGAGCGCCGAAGAATTGATGCTTTTGAACTGTGGTGTTGGAGAAGACTCTTGAGAGTCCCTTGGACTGCAAGGAGATCCAACCAGTCCATCCTAAAGGAGATTAGTCCTGGATGTTCATTGGAAGGACTGATGCTAAAGCTGAAACTCTAATACTTTGGCCACCTCCTGAGAAGAGTTGACTGATTGGAAAAGACTCTGATGCTGGGAGGGATTGGGGGCAGGAGGAGAAGGGGACGACAGAGGATGAGATGGCTGGATGGCATCACCGACTCGATGGACATGAGTTTGAGTGAATTCCAGGAGTTGGTGATGGACAGGGAGGCCTGGCGTGCTGCGATTCGTGGGGTCGCAAAGAGTTGGACATGACTGAGTGACTGAACTGACTGACAAAGGAATGTCTTATGTTGATATTTATTTCAATGGTGACTGGAGCCATGGCTACTGACAGCAGCTCTCATACAAGACATGCACAATAGGGGGACTGTTTTAACAAAGAACCAAAAAAGTTTAAAATAAATAAGGCACTCAGTTCTTAAGTTTGTCATCCAAAAGCTTAAGAGAATGTACGTGGAGAAATTCTATACTGTGTACATAGTAACTCAAAAATAATCACTAAGTTGTTAATTAGGTAATAATTATCCAAGATACATAAGTGATCTATACAACACTTCGGAAATCTCTAGGTTAGTCCAAGCGTCTGACTACAGATGAGCAAATTGTAGACTATGACCCAAGGTGTACAATAACAACATCAAGCATGGTACAATCTTAAAACAATGACATAAAACACTATAACACTTCTGCAAGAACTTGTTACCATCATGGGAATTTCCTAGTCAGCCTCGGCCTTCCCATTCAAGTCAACAGACACACCCATGCTTAGAGAAAGCCTTGTCTTGGGTAGCAGAGGCCTGGGTAGTCTGGGTAGCCTCAGGAAAAGTCCTATAATTTTACTTATATGAGAAACCTGAGGAGCCTGGGCAAATATTAACCAGTAATATTTACTGAGCACTTACTATGCATTGGGGCTTCCCTGATAGCTCAATTGATAAAGAATCTGCCTGCAATGCAGGAGACCCTGGTTCAATTCCTGGGTCGGGAAGATTCCCTGGAGAAGGGAAAGGCTACCCACACCAGTATTCTGGCCTGGAGAATTCCATTGGACTGTAACTAGCAAAGAGTCATACACAACTGAGCGACTTTCACTTCACTTTCACTTACTATGCATCAGGCCCCGTGCTGAGAGACTTATATGCAAATCTTCTCTAACTCTTACAACAACCCAGTGGGGTAGGCCCTATATTTTATTTATTTTGCAGGAAGAAGCTGGGGATCAAGAAATCAGGCGGCTTGCTCAAGTTCACACAGAAGGCAAGTAGCAAAACCAGGAATGGAACCTCCTCTGTTTCCATACCTCTGCACTTTAAAATATTTGTGCATACTCTTCAAGCAGGAAATGGAAGCACAATAATTCTGTTATCAATAACAACCCCTTTCATATAGCTGTTCGGAGTTTAGAATTCTTTGAAAATGGTATTTCAAATGACCACTACATGAATGCAGTGGAATTGGCCATGATGTAGACAGAGGATCCTCACTCATGGGCAGGACTTCTGAGGCCATGAGCGGGTCTTGGCACCGCATGGCCACCATCTCCCAGTGTGACTCCCAGGGACTCCCAGCTGGTCCCTGTGGTTGGGACCAGCTCCTTTTGCACAATTCTTGGCAAGTTCTCCATGTTCTCCTTGGTCTTGTTCCTCAGGATACAAGTAAAAATGCAGGACTGTCTCTCTCCCTTAAGGTTGCCTCGTTTGCCATCTGTCTCAAACTTGGCCCCAAGGGGAAGCTCTGCCACACTCAGTTTCTCTGATCATTTTCCTTCTTTCTATTGATCCTCATGGAGATATCAGTCCAGTGAGGACATTGGCTCTCTGATTTCAGGAACTCTCTTTCTACTTTAGCATTTATCAGCCCCTGTTCTCTAATGAGAAGAGTGTAGGCGATAAAACATCCACAATGCTTAGAGTGCAATACAAATGATCTGCAGCTTTCAGATGTTTATTTTACTAATTATCTGCCAAAAATGTGATTTCTTTAGCTGCCTGGCAGAAGGGTTTTTGACTCTCCTTTTGCAGACAGAATTGCTTGATAAGATTGATAGAGTCCAGCAGAACTGGGGAGACCGGCCTTTTCCAAACCTGCGTTGCTTTCAAGCAACTGCAGCAGAAATCAAGCAAAGCACCCAAGGGAAGGAGACCCAATGAGATCACACACAGTGAAAAGAGTGAGATTTTTATGATGGTGCTTAGCAGCTATAGCCTGGAAAATCCCATGGACAGAGGAGCCTGGTAGGCTGCGGTCCATGGGGTCGCTAAGAGTGGGACACGACTGAGAGACTTCCCTTTCACTTTTCACTTTCATGCATTGGAGATGGAAATGGCAACCCACTCCAGTGTTCTTGCCTGGAGAATCCCAGGGACGGGGAGCCTGGTGGGCTGCTGTCTATGGGGTCGCACAGAGTCGGACACGACTGAAGCGACTTAGCAGCAGCAGCAGCAGCTATAGACATGTGGAAAGACATTAGAATTTACTCATAATTGACAGCACAAACTAAGTGATAATTGAATAGCATTTATAGGTTACAGGTGGATGGTAAAGAATGATCTGGTGAGTGAACAAATGCAGGGACAAACATTAGTTAAGCATTAACAGTGATGGACTTTTCATGTGTATAAATCTTCCCCGTGGCTCTGTGAGATAAAACTGCTATTTTACTTTTATAAGGGAGGAAACTGAGGCTATGCATGAGATACAAGTGACCAAGCTGATGGAGCCAGAATCTGGAGACTTCTGAATACAGATTTCCCTTGCTTTGGGTTGTTTAAAAATGTACCTGGGACTTTGTTGTTATGCAAGGATGGTGAGACCAACAGCTCAGGAGACAACTGCCACCAAAAAGATAAGAGTTTGTTACTCACAGTTCTCAAGAGGAAAGGGCAAATGTCAATACACAGAGCTACTTGGGGAACACCAAGTCTGGTTAGGAGGCAGAAGAGTGAGGAAAAGATTGGACACAAAACTTTATTGTGGTGGTTGCAAGAAGGAATGGGCAAGCAGGCTAAGCAGCTGAGCTTAGGACTGGGTAATTTGAGTGATTTCAGCAGACGCTAAGATATTGGGGGAGTCTACCTATCAGGTACCTGAATCCTGGAGTGGTTTAGAGCAGAGGGATCCTATCCTCAAGAGCAGGGACCGGTAAAAGGAAGCAGGTGGGGGTATGGATTTGGGATTCATTGGTTGTATATGAAAGGCATGCCCACGGGCAAGCTGTTAGCCATCTCTAGGAATCAGTTAACCGTGAGAGGAGCAATTCTGTCCCTAGATCTGCAAAGCTCCAAGATAGCAATGTATCATAAAATATAGGAAATTTAAAACATGATTGATGCTTCATGGGCAAAATGTATAGTTTTATATCTGAGATTAGAAGTACCTAACGACTTATATTCTGGAAGCTTATGATGTGGTCTTCCAAAATACAGCTGAAAATTAAGCTAAAATGTTTGACAGCCATTTTTAAATAGCTTAAAGTTCTATTCTGTGTTTTGGGTTCATCCCAAAGCAAAACCTTTATCCCTGGCTCTAATCTTATTGCCTTGCCAATTTTTAAGAAAGTGTCTTCCTTGGCTGGGAGGCAGGCCCCCTTGTGTGTACCACAGCTGTCTGTTGGTGTGACAACTCATTTCCCAATTTTTCTCTCAAACTTCAGAGACTATGGTTATTTAAGAATATAACCCATGTTATCTTTGCCTCTCCATTTTTGGATGAGTTGAAGTCCACAGGCAGAAATCTCCTCTCTTGCGTTCATGCATACCTCTTATTAAATAGTCATTATGATAATGCTTATAAAATTATCTGAGTTTTCTTGAGCATTTACTCTGTGTCTGGCATTGTGCTAATTATTTTATATGCATGTGAAAGTCACTCAGTCGTGTCCAACTCTTTGCAATCCCATGGGTTATAGTCCATGGAATTCTCCAGGCCAGAATACTGGAGTGGGTAGCCTTTCCCTTCTCCAGTGGATCTTCCCAACCCAGGAGTTGAACCAGGGTCTCCTGCATTGCAGGCAGATACTTTACCAACTGAGCTATCTGGGAGGAGAAGGGGATGACAGAAGATGAGATGGTTGGATGGCATCACCAACTCAAGGGACATGAGTTTGAGCAAGCTCCGGGAGTTGGTGATGGACAGGGAAGCCTAGTGTGCTGCAGTCCATGGGGTGGCAAAGAGTTAGATATGACTGAGTGACTGAACTGATTTTATATCCATTTTGTGATTTTTATCCTTGCAGCAACTCTCTGAGATAAATATTGTTAGTCCAATTTTTGAGATGAGGGAACCAGAGCAGGGAATGTAAATAAATCACTGAGACCAGCAGGGCTGTGCCTAATTCAGCCCCAAGTCTGTCTGACATCAGTGCTAATGCTTTTCACCATTAGCTGCCTTCCAATCTTCATTGTACATTTTTCTATTAGAACAGGGTACCTATAAAACTCCTAGAGAAGAACATAGGCAAAACACTCTCTGACATACATCACAGCAGGATCCTCTATGACCCACCTCCCAGAATATTGGAAATAAAAGCAAAAATAAACAAATGGGACCTAATTAAACTTAAAAGCTTCTGCACAACAAAGGAAACTATAAGCAAGGTGAAAAGACAGCCTTCAGAATGGGAGAAAAAAATAACAAATGAAGCAACAGACAAACAACTAATCTCAAAAATATACAAGCAACTCCTACAGCTCAATTCCTGAAAAATAAATGACCCAATCAAAAAATGGGCCAAAGAACTAAATAGACATTTCTCCAAAGAAGACATACAGATGGCTAACAAACACATGAAAAGATGCTCAACATCACTCATTATCAGAGAAATGCAAATCAAAACCACTATGAGGTACCATTTCACGCCGGTCAGAATGGCTGCGATCCAAAAGTCTACAAGCAATAAATGCTGGAGAGGGTGTGGAGAAAAGGGAACCCTCTTACACTGTTGGTGGGAATGCAAACTAGTACAGCCACTATGGAGAACAGTGTGGAGATTCCTTAAAAAACTGGAAATAGAACTGCCTTATGACCCAGCAATCCCACTGCTCGGCATACACACTGAGGAAACCAGAAGGGAAAGAGACACGTGTACCCCAATGTTCATCGCAGCACTGTTTATAATAGCCAGGACATGGAAGCAACCTAGATGTCCATCAGCAGATGAATGGATAAGAAAGCTGTGGTACATATACACAATGGAGTATTACTCAGCCATTAAAAGGAATACATTTGAATCAGTTCTAATGAGGTGGATGAAACTGGAGCCTATTATACAGAGTGAAGTAAGCCAGAAAGAAAAACACCAATACAGTATACTAATGCATATATATGGAATTTAGAAAGATGGTAACGATAACCCTGTATACAAGACAGCAAAAGAGACACTGATGTATAGAAGAGTCTTTTGGACTCTGTGGGAGAGGGAGAGGGTGGGATGATTTGGGAGAATGGCATTGAAATATGTATAATATCATATATGAAACGAGTCACCAGTCCAGGTTCGATGCACGATACTGGATGCTTGGGGCTGATGCACTGGGACAACCCAGAGGGATGGTATGGGGAGGGAGGAGGGAGGAGGGTTCGGGATGGGGAACACATGTATACCTGTGGCAGATTCATTTTGATATATGGCAAAACCAATACAATATTGTAAAGTTAAATAAAATAAAATTTAAGAAAAAAGAACAGGGTACCATTTATTTGTATTTTCCAAGCCTATAGTTTCACAGACATTGGTTATGCAATAATTTCCCAAACCCAGTGTGCTCTTTATAGGAGGGTAGAAGCCGGGGACAGAATCTTAGGTCCTAAGAGAACAGGAAGTGGGGCAGGCTGGCCCAGGAGGAAGGCAGATTGATGGCTTTGAAGAAACTGGAATATCAGGCAGGGAGGATCTGAGGTCATCATGGAGCCACCATACAGGGAGTCAGTTCCTGAAAGTGAAGAGCAAGGCAGAGCTTGGTGATAGAAGAGCCAAGGAAAAGGCCAGCAGTGGAAGCTGTCATTAAGGCCAGAGCAGGGCCAACTGCTGTCATAAGGGCCAGAAGGCTGCAGAGCCTGAGAGCTTGTCAAGAGAAATGTCCTTTCCAGGCCTTGCTAGAAATCATGAATGTTCCTGAGTCCTAGGTGGGGTTGAACCTCTGGGTGAGACCTTAGTATTCTAACTTCAAGAGTATAAGGTAACTACGGGCTAGGGTCAGAGAGACCTCATGAATATGCATTGCCAACACTCGGTCACTAGTCTTATCCATCTACTTTTAGGTATGTTGAAGCAGAAGGGAGGTACTTGTGGGTATGCTCTGAAGGGTGAAAACTGAAAAATGTCTCCATACTCACATATTCTTAAACTAACCTCCAGCTTCGACTGAACCCCACCCACCACCCCTCCACCCATTATGGGCTTTGGATTCAGACATTATTTTTCTGAAAGTTCTGGGCTAAATATTACTCTTATTTTGGGAGGAGTAAGAGGTTAACCACTGGCACCCATTTTAATAAACCTTGACTTGTATGTAAGGATATCACAGTGGTGAGCCTATCTGGCAGAAACGGCAGGGACCCGAGGACACAATTAAATCACAGTGCACGTAAATTTTAATGGGGAATGCCACCCTAAAATATAGTCAGCTACGTAACGCTGGGCAGGGCTGCCATGAGTGGAGATCTCAGTACTGGGGAGGCGAGCGAGGGGCGGGGGCGGAGATCGGGGGAAAGAATGAACGCCCACTGCGAACCGTTCCTGTGCTGGTATCGTTCCATGTCCTGTATCTTATCGAACGTAAGGATTGCAAAGTAGGTGTCGTAATTCTGCTAACTCTGTGGAAATCAAGGTTCAAGGGGCTAGAATAAGTGCCCAGCGTCCCTCAGCTGGTCACTGGTGGAGCTGGGATGGAAGTCTGCGTCTGTCTGAAGGCCATGTTCTTTCCCGTTGTGCCGCAGTGCAGAAAATGCCGAAGATAAATTCGTCTCTCCTAATTTTCCCCAGAGTCCATTCCAATGATAATGAGAATTGATGCGCATCTGTAAAGTGGATCTTCTAGTGTAAGCCCTGTCCACAGAAATGACTCTTCAGTCCTGCAGACCAAAGTTACTTGATAGCGCTCCGGGAGGGCTGACACTCATGCTCACTATTTTGGAATGCTAAATGCTTTCCTTCATGTTCAAATTGCTTCTCTGTTTAAAAGGCAACATGAAAAGCTTTTCAAGTTTTAAAAATGACCGCAGGGAGACTTGTACATGCCATTTGAACTGTGACTGTTGAGAAACAAATGTCGTTTTTATTTTTAAATGTTCCTTCAACTCACAAAGACATTTAAGAAACAAAAATGAAGCTTTTAAAACATCCTACTTACCCTAGATTGATTTGTTCTTTGCAGAGCAAGAGCCAAATGGTAGTCAAAAAGAAACTGCTTAGATTAGGTTCTGCAGCCCAGTGGGTGGTCTCAGGATTGTGAGGGACTCTTGAGGGTCTTCTGTTACTGTGAGTCCACTGAGACCCTCAAATGAAATATGTTGTCCTGGGTACTAGCTCAAGTAGCCCACATCTATAACCACTTATTGAGAGCTTACAAGATAGTACATTCTGTCTCCACTATTCCACACCCTAACATATTGGTATTAGGAAATAGACCTGATTAGTTATGTCTAGACTTTGTGACAATATTCTATTCATTCTCCATCTGTTTTATAAAGGAATCACTGAAGGAAATGTGGCCCAGGACAAGTCTTGGTGACAAATGAATCTTGGAGACAAAGCAGGGTTGTGAATTTGATGATGACCAAGCACTGTTTAAGGGTGGAATAAGAAATCTCTTCACCATCTGAACACCGACTCTAAGTCAAGAAGATTTCCAAAGGAAGCTTTTAAGCCAATTGCTAACAAGTATTTGGTAAACCTAATGGGATAGCTATTCTTGTTTTGTTTCCCAACTGAAGCGAAATCCTTTCAGCCACATTTGAGCCCAAGAGACTGGAGGAATAACATTTTCTTTGTTTACCATTAGGGCAAATAAGAACTCCTGCTTTCTTCCCAGTTTAACTCAGGGAAAATGAAATTTCAATCCTGAAATATTTTTGAAAAGCTGCATTCTTTGATCATGAGATTAAAGAATACAAGAAGAGTTGACGACTTCAAAAAATTACACAGAGGTTAAAATGCAAGAATTCATTTTTATAACCTCAGATTCATCAAGGGTGACAACCTCAAGCTGTCTGCCACTTTCATTTATGTCTCATGGGGTGACCTTGAACAGAGCAGTGCCTCTATTTTTCTTTCTACAGATGCTTACATAACAGCTAACCTTCAGATTGCAGGATGTGACTACTTCAGTGAATACAGGCATACCTCAGAGATTTTAAGGCAAGTGCAATAAAGTAAATATTGCAATAAAGCAAGACATAAATTTTTTTTTGTTTCCCAATACATGTAAAAGTTACGTTTACACTATACTGTAATCTATTAAGCAGTCAACAGCCTTCTATTTAAAGAAACAATGCACATGCCTTAATTAAAAATATTTTATTGCTAAAAAGTACTATCCATATAATCTGAACCTGCGCTGAGTTGTAATCTTCTTGCTAGTGAAATGTCTTACCTTGATGTTGATTGTTGCTGGCTGATCAGGGTGGTGGTTGCTGAAGTTTGGGGTGGCTGTGATAGTTTTTAAAAATAGACAACACTGAAGTTTGCCTCAGAAATTGACTCTTCCTTTCACGGATCATTTCTCCATAGTATACAAACCTGTTTGATAGCATTTTACCCACAGCAGAACTTCTTTTGTTAATAGAATCGGAGTCAATTCTTACAAACACTGCCTCTGCTTTATCAGCTAAGTTTATGCAATGTTCTAAATCCTTTGTTGTAATTTCAATAATCTTCACAGCATCTTCACCAGGAGTAGATTTCATCTCCAGAAAAGTCTTCTATGTAAGTATTATCATGAGATTGCAACAATGAAGTCACATCTTCAGGCTCCGCTTCTAATTCTAATTCTCTTGTTATTTCCACCTCTGCAGTGACTTCTTCCACTGAAGTCTTAAACCTCTCAAAGTCATCCATGAGGGTAGAAGTCAACTTCTTCCAAACTCCTGTTAATGTTGATATTTTGATCTCTTCCTATGAATCATGAGTGTTCTCAATGGCATCTAGAATGATGAATCCTTTCCAGGAGTTTTCAGCTGACTTTGGTCCAATCCATCAGAGGAATTTTTGTCTATGGCAGCGATAGCCCTATAAAACGTATTTTGTATATAATAAGACTTAAAAGTCTAAGTTACTCCCTGATCCTTGGGCTGCAAAATGAATGTTGTATTAGCAGGCCTGAAAACAGTATTACTCTCCTTGTACATCTCCCTCAGAGCTCTTGGGTCACCAGGTACATTGCCAGTGAGCAGTCATATTTTGAAAGGAATCTTTTTTCTGAGCAGCAGGTCTCAACAGTGGGCTTAAAATATTCAGTAAGCTATGCTGTCAGTCGAGGTGCTGTCATCCAGGCTTTGTTTTTGCATTTATAGAGCACAGGCAGAGTAGATGTAGCATAATTCTTAAAGGCCCTAGAATTTTCAGAATGGCAAGTAATCATTAAAGTGAAATTAAAGTCACTCAGTCATGTCTGACTCTTTGCGACCCCATGGACTGTAGCCTACCAGGTTTCTCCGTCCATGGGATTTTCCAGGCAAGAATACTGGAGTGGATTGCCATTTCCTTCTCCAGGAGATCTTCCTGACCTAGGGATTGAACCTGGATCGTCTGCATTGTAGGCAGGCACTTTACTATCTGAGCCACCAGGGAAGTCATTGGCTCCAACTTAAAGTCACCAACTTCACTAGCACCTAACAAAAGAGAGCCTGTTTTTTGAAGCATTGAAACGAGGTATTGACTCCTCCTCTCTAGCTATGAAAGTCCTAGATGGCACTTTTCCCAATAGAAGGCTGTTTCATCTACATTGAAAATCTATTGTTGATTCATGAAAGCACATTCATGAATTATTCTAATAAGAGCTTCTGGATAACTTGCTGCAACTTCTACGTCAGCACTTGCTACCACACCTTGCAATTTTATGTTATAGAGATGGCTTCTTTCCTTCAATCTCTTGAACCAAGCTCTGCTAGCTTCAAATTTTTCTTCTGCAGCTGCCTCATCTTTCTCAGTCTTCATTTAATTAAAGAGAGTTAGAGCTTTGCTCTGGATTAGTCTCTGGCATAGGAAATATTGTGGCTGGTTTGATCTTCTATCCAGCACCAAAATTTTCTCCGTATCAGCAATGTTCACTTTCTTATTTTTCTTATGTGTTGATTTTTTTTATGTGTTTTTTATGAGTAGCACTTTTAATTCCCTTCAAGAATTTTCCCTTTGCATTCACAACTTGGCTAACTGTTTGGTGGGAAAGACCTACATTTTGGCCTGTCTCAGCTTAGACATGTCTTCCTCACTAAGCTTAATCATTTCTATCCTTTGAGAGAGACATGTGACTATCCTTTCATTTGACTACATAGAGGCTATTGTAGGATTAATAATCAGCCTAATTTCAACTTCGTTGTGTCTCAGAGATTAAGCAGACCTGAAGAGAGGGAACAAGATAAGGAAACAGCCAGTTAGTGGAGCACTCAAAACACACACATTTATTAAGCTAGTTTTCTAGCTTATATGAGTGAGGTTTCTGGTGTCCCCAAACAATTATAAAAATAACATCAAAGATCACTGAGCACAGATCACCACAACAGATATAGTAATAATGAAAAAGCTTAAAGTATTGCAAGAATTACCAAAATGTGACACAGAGACAAAGTGAGCAAATATGGTTGGAAAAATAGACTTTCTCAACAAAGGGTTGCAACAAACCTTCAATTTTTGTTAAAAAAACAAAAAACCCACAGTGTCTGTGAAGTACAATACAACAAGGTATACCTGTACTGTTACCAGACAAATCTCAAAAAGGTCAACACAACCAAAAAATTAGGAAAAACAATAGCAAAGACCCATGTTGGTCTGGATATTTTTTTCTTATCCCACACTCCTCCTCCATGTAAATAACCTCTCCTCCTCTGTTTGCCTCTTGCACACTCAAGGATAGTGTCACAGGCAGATGGGGATAGATTAGCTTAGTATCGACGGAAGAGGGGAAAGAGGACGAGGACTTTCTAAGCAAATGGACCCAGCTACAAAATGTCTTGACTTTTCATATAAGCTGATAAAGAACGTTCCCGAGGGACAGAGAGTGTGAAAGCAAAGAGCAGTGAGTGCAGCTCTGAGGAGCAGGGTGACAAAGAAGTCCCACCTCTGCTGCCTACCCTGTTCAGCTGGTATAGCTGCCCACCATATTAGCTTGAGAAAGATACTTAGGTTGCCCCAGCTTTGTGTGAAAGTGTGCTATGATTGATTACTGATATCTTACATGGGCGTGGCTGGGAGAAATGTAACAGAATAATTCCTGTTGTTGTTCAGCCATTGTGCCCGGTTCTTTGAAATCCCATAGACTGGAGCATGCCAGGCTCCTCTGTCCGTGGGATTTCTCAGGCAAGAATACTGGTTGTTGTTGTTCAGTCGCTCAGTTGTGTCCAACTCTTTGTGACCACATGGACTGCAGCATGCCAGGCTTCCCTGTTCTTTACTATCTCCCAGAGTTTGCTAAAACTCTTTCCCATTATTAAATATTTATTCTCGAAACAGTGCAGTGAGATAGATAGATATTATTAATCTCATTTTATAAGACATGAACCTAAGACTTAAAGAATTTGAGGAGACTTCCAAGAAAACAACTATAGAGTGCCAGAGCCAGGATTTGAACTTGACTGTCTCTCTCCAAAGCTCATGCATCTTCTACTAATACACATTGCCCAACTCATCTGCTGACTTGCTATGTGAACTAGGGAAAGATATTACTCTTGGCCTCAGGGTCTGCTGCCCACAAATGGAGGTATTGGAGGTATTAGACCCAGCAATGCCTACTTCATAGGGTCATGATAAGGATTTTGCTAGGTAACCATATGACAAAGTTCACAAAATCTTACAACTGCCAATGGTACTTATATGGTACTAGCACAGAGTGTCAGGGATGATCACCTTCCTACCTTTTGTCTCATAAAAATACTGCTGTCTGTCAAAGACTCATTTTGGGACACTAAGGCCAAGTTCCTATAAATCAACCAATTCTGAGTGTGTGATTGCCTTCAGAGAGTATTGTAGTCACATTATAAAATTGCCTCCTGTTAAACGCTTCTCTTAGTTAAGTCTGTGAGAGAGAAACCTTTTTCCATTGGCAACTCTCTAAAGTGCTGGAGTTCCCTGCCGTAACTAATGTTCCTCTAGAGGCCTTAACAGATTGCTGAAATTGTGAACTTTAATACTGCAAAAACATTGGTTTTTCTTTAATGTGCTATAAAAAATTCATAAAAATAAGCAATATTTCCTGTGCATATTTTCATATTCACTATTTGCATATGTGTGGTTTTCTGTAAGCTTTTTTCCATCCTTAAAATCATAAAAATGCTCAAACTAATGCAAAAATATGGAATAAGTTTCACTGGAGATTATTACTAGAACAGTCCTGCTTCATACAATTGTCAATTAAATATGTTTTCAGAAGCACTTACAGACTGCATTGTAAAGGTTATTAACTCAGGAAATTGCTGAGTGACAGAAAATGAGAATCATTTTCCCTCCTACTTTTTACTTATATGTGTATATACATATATATGTTTGTATATATATGTATATATATATGTGTGTGTGTATCTCTACTTTTTGTAAAACTATACCTAAGCTGGTGGCTCATATGGTAAAGAATCTGCTTGCTGTCCAGGAGACCAGGGTTTGATCCCAGGGTTGGGAACATCCCCTGGAGAAGGAAATGGCAACCCACTCCAGTATTTTTGCCCAGAGAATTCCACGGACAGAGGAGTCTGGTGGGCTACAGTCTATGGGGTCTCAAAGAGTTGGACACAACTGAGCATTTTCCTACCTAAGCTGAGGGACATGTGGATTTTATAAATAACAGTGTTTCTAATTTTTCAAAATTTAAGCATAGGAATTTATCACTCAAATTTCATTCTCAAAATTGAAAATATAAATATAGCAAAAAACAAATTTTAATGCCATCAACATGCCGCAAGTCATACCATTAGAACAGCCATTATTAAAAATGGAAACTAACAAGCGGTGGTGAGGCCTCCTAAGAATTGGAAGCCTTGTACATTTTTGATGGGAATGTGCATGTTGTAGCCAATGCAAAAAACAAATTTGGTAGTTCCTCAAAAAGTTAAACACAGAGTCACCTTATGATCCATCAATTCCACTCTAATGTGTATGTCCCAAAGTATTGAAAGCAGAAATTCAAACAGATACTTGTACAGTAGTACTAGTCACAATAGCGGTGGAAATAACACAAATATCTATCAGTCGATGAATTAGATAAACCAAATATGATATATCCATACAATGGATTATAATTCAGCCTTAAAAAGGAATGAAATTCTGATACATGTTACAACATGCATGAACCTTAAAACTGTTTTGCTAAAGTGAATAAACCAAACACGAAAGAACAAATATTGTATAATTTCAGTTATATGAGGTACCTAGAGTGGTCCATCAAAACAGTAAGCAGCGTAGAGGTTGCCAGGGGCTAGGGCCAGGAGAAATGGGAAGTTGTTTAATTGGTATAGCATTTCTGTTTGGGACGATAGAAAAGTTCTAGAAATGAGAAAATAATGATGGTTGTACAGAATTGTGAATGCAACTACTGCCACTGAATTTTATACTTAAAAATGATTAATATGGTAAATTTCATCTTATATGTATTTTACCACAATAAAAAAAAGAAAGCTAAATAATGAAGATAGACTGTGTCATGTAGTACTTAATAGATGAAACTTTTAGTGATCATCAACGTTATTTAAAAATAACGTTGACTTACAAACCAAAATAAACATTTAATTTAAAATATTTTTTAAAATGTCACCAATGCCTCAGAACCTTTTCAGTGTTCCTATCCCCAAATATTGTGTTGATTTTGCAACAAACATGCTATCTGGCACTGGGGATAGAGAAATGACTAAGCCACAGTACCTAACCTAAAAGTAATTATAGAGAACACAGTAGTAGAAAACACAAACATGTAAGTTCATAATCCAGTATATTTTAAACATGTTGATAGAAGCATTTTTGTAGCATTGTGTGCCAAAGTAAGCAACCAGATTTAGGGTTAGTCTGAGAAGACTTCCCAGAAGGAGTGACATTCATTCTGAATCTTAAGGGATAAGTAAGAGTTTGCCAAGAGAAAGCGGAAGTTGGGAAGGGAGTGTCCTAGGAAGAGAAAATGCATCAGCCACGCTAACCACAGTCCTGATGCAGAAGGCACAGGCTCTGGCAGGTGAATCTGAAGACATAAGCCCTTTCCAGAATACAGAATATAGCCCTTTCCAAAACAGCTTATTTTTTTTCCTATTTTTAATTGAAGTATAATTAATTTACACTTAATAAGTCCATTCTGAAGGAGATCAGCCCTGGGATTTCTTTGGAAGGAATGATGCTAAAGCTGAAACTCCAGTAGTTTGGCCACCTCATGCGAAGAGTTGACTCTTTGGAAAAGACCCTGATGCTGGGAGGGATTGGGGGCAGGAGGAGAAGGGGACGACAGAGGATGAGATGGCTGGATGGCATCACTGACTCGATGGACATGAGTCTGGGTGAACTCCGGGAGTTGGTGATGGACAGGGAGGCCTGGCATGCTGCGATTCGTGGGGTTGCAAAGAGTCGGACACAACTGAGCGACTGAACTGAACTAAAGGGTGTATTGTGTAAGTGTAAAGAGGCAAGGAGAGTGATTAGATGATATTGCAAGTCTAATTATTTCAATATTTATTGAATGTCTAACTGTCTATTAAGTGTCAGTTTCCCTGGTGGCTCAGTTGATAAGGAGGCTGCCTGCAATGCAGGAGACCTGGGTTCGATATCTGGGTGGGGTAGATCCCCTGGAGAAGGGAATCGCTACCCACTCCAGTATTCTTGCCGGGAGAGTCCCATGGACAGAGGAGTCTGGCAGGCTATATTCCATGAGATCACAAGAGTCAGATATGACTGAGAGACTAAATCACAACCATAATTAATTTACAGTATTTTGTTAGTTTCAGGTGTGTAGACAAGTACCTTGAATAGCTTATTAAGGAATAATGATGTTCTCCTAAACCATGTGCATCCTTTGAAAAGTTTGAGAAAGGAGAGTACTGTCATCAAGGTTCATGTTTGATGAGGATTGTCTTCAGAAATAAGGGTATAGTGTGTAAGTGTAAGGAGTTGTGATTAGATAATAGATGATACTGCAAGTCTAATTATTGCAAAATTTATTGAATGTCTAAATATCTATTAAATGTCAGGCACTATTTCTAGACTCTGGGGATAGTCGTAAACAAAACAAAACAAAACAAAAGCCCTTCCCTCTTAGAGCTAGTGGAGCAAGAGAGAAAATGAAACTAATGAGCTATGAGACCTTTTTCTCACTTAAAGCCTTCACTTAACTAGAAATATAAGCAGAGAACCAGGTGATGAAAATAAATATGACTGTAGAAAACACTAATTCTATTTTTTTCCTTCTTAATAGTAGGTTGTAACTTGTTTTCTTGAATTACTATTGCCTAAATCTATGTGGGTTCAATCTGCATTGGGAAGGATTTGAGATAATAATACAAAAGACTTTCTTAATAATGTTAATTGTCCTCCAGTAAAATGAGTCCTTTAGACTACCTGTGGTTTTTACCCTTCCTGGATATCTTCATAAATATTAAGCTCATTTCTTCTCTTTGGCTTGGGTTCTCCAAGTCTTGTTCACTTGAAGGCTAAAGAATGTTCATCATTGATGGTCTATAGGTTCTTCTTATCAGGATTCTGTGATAAGAGATCCTGCCTGGACCTTCTGTTTTCCTGTTTCTGTGCCTGTATAGACCATCTAGCTCATTACAAAATTCCAGAAAGTCAGAAAAGATTTTGGTCTGCAAGCCCAGATTGTGTGCAGTCCTGATTTTTTTAGCCTTCTCTTTTACTATTCTGAGCAGACTTACACTCAGCGGAACTTTGAGTTCCCCTTAACTCCTTTGATATTATATCCACAGCCTCCTTATTATTATTATCTTTGTCAAACTCAAGTTTGTGTGCCCAACGCACAGTAGGGCCAAGCAAACCTAAAAGTTGGAGTTTGGAGCAGAGAAAGGTTTTTCACAAGGGCCAACCAAGGAGAATGGGCAGGTTGTGCTCAAAAAGCCTGAACTCCCTGCGCCCCCAGCAGTTTTTCAGGGAAGAGCTTTTATTTTAAAAATCTGGGAGAAGGGCTGCAGGGTGTGTGAATTTCTTCTGACTGGCTGGCTGTGAGGTAATGGGGTGATACTCTAAAAATCCCAGTCAACAGCCTTCTGATTCCAATCACGCTGGGATCCCTGTGCTTGCAGTCAGACTGAAGTTACCATCCTCCACATGGGTAGAGGCCGGAGAATTCAGAGATATATATCAGATTGCTATGCATATCCCCAGAGGGGGCACCCGGACCCTGCCCCATCCTGCACTGCTGTTTCTTTTTGCATTTCCCCCCTTCCTTAATTAGTAATTGTTTGAATCAGTCCTTTGGAACTCAGGGAAAGTCCAAGAGGCTGAAGCCTTTTCTCTACAAGCAAGAAACTGGAGTGCACTGAAAGCCTTGCATACCTGGGAGGGCCCCACAGGGCTTCTGCTTGGTTTCATGATGATTGTTGCACATCTACTGGTAAGCCCTCCCAGGTCTGTGGCCTCGCTCTGGGGATGTGAAGACTCACTCATCCATGCTCTACAAAACCATTTCCCCTTCTCCTCGGCATTGAGGTTTTCCATTTCATTTCAGAATTTGTATTTTAAAATATACATGTTTGAAGTGACCCCATAAGTACAAAGAACTATTATGAAGGTATGGAGGAAGGCTTATCAAGAGCTGCAAATTCTCCTTGATCCTTCGACTTCCTCTGGATTTTCCTGCTCCTCAACTAAGTTCGGTAAAGAGAAATACCTCTTAATTGGAGTGGGAACAGGAGGGTTGCAGGAGCAAAAGTGAGACCGGCCCAGGGAGAAGCTGGCCTTCAGTACCCCACGCCCACTCTGCTCACTTCTATTTCTCTTCCTTCTGGAAGCCTGTTGCTACGCAGGAACGTAGTCACTAGCACCCTAACGGGACACTGGCGTAGTCTGTTGTGGATTGCCCTGCTCACATGTCTTTCTCTCGCCTCTCTCCTAACAAACCTTGTGGATTTCAGTTCACATTTCTTAAAACTTTCTTTTTACCCTGAAAACTACTTCCAGTTAAGTTTTTTAATGGTTGACAATGTACTACTGAGTTACCACCCTTAGGAAAGCTTTCAGTTGTATGGATAGTTAGCATCATAGCCAAAAAGGTTAAATTATAACCGCATTTGATCAATTGTTCCAGAAGAGAAAATGGCCAAAGAGAGGGTTTTTGATCCGGTTGGCCTTTTTAAAAGCTTCTTACTATCAAACATATGACAGTCCCTTTCTCTGGCTCTAGAAAAGGCCAGCACAAGCCAGGACACAGAAACAGTGGCACAATCCTTTGTTTTGTTCCATTCATATTTTCCTGCCTGAGTTCAAGAGAAATTCTTCCAGACTGGCAATGTCCATTTAAATACTGAGATCCAAAACAGGTGGGGAAAATGATTACAGAAAAGTCAGGAAGATCATGGGTCAGTGGCATAAGATACAAGTGCTGGGGGAGTTACAATGCAGAGTTAGATCATAAGGTCAAGGGTGGGTGAACTCACAAGCTCTGGCAGCCATGTGTGACAGAGAGCATGAGCTTTGGTGTCAGATTTGGTTCTGTAGGCTGAAGAGGAGGTTCTGTTTATTTCTGTAGTATGGTCCTGAGGGTGCAGGCCCTTACCCTTCCTACACAGAATACAGCTCCAGGGAAGGATGGACTGTGGTGGAAACCAGCCCAGGAAGCTAGTGCACAGTGGGGAAATGGCTAATGTCACCTCTGAGATGCTGCCTTGGCATCTGGGCACAATCATTGGAATTCTTTAGAGCATGGTTAAAAGCACACATCTTATCCTGAAAGCCACTAGGCTTCATAGCTTTGTATGCAGCTGCATCCAGGCCTGAGGCTGCTGATACTTGATGCCAGAAGCTATTTATTTAGTGCAGAGGGCCCATTTATATCTTGAATGAAGAAGCAAGGCCTGGGGATAAAAGTGGGGGAGGGGTGAGAACCAGTGCTGAGTGCCTGTAGCATCTTTGTCTTCGCTATTTAAAACTTGTAACTGAAATATTTAAAGTGAAAGTGAAAGTTGCTCAGTCATGTCCGACTCTTTGCAACCCCATGGACTATACAGTCCACGGAATTCTCCAGGCCAGAGTACTGGAGTGGGTAGCTGTTCCCTTCTCCAGGGGATCTTCCCAACCCAGAGATTGAACCCAGGTCTCCTGCACTGCAGGCAGATTCTTTACCAACTGAGCTATCAGGGAAGCCCAAAATATTTAAAGAAATTGATTTTAAATTCAAATTAAAGGGCAAATGGTTCAAAAAAAAAAAAAAAAAAAGCAATTTCCTCCTCTTTCCCTTCTATGTGGCCTTGGGTAAATTTTTTAATCTCATGTCTCTCTTCTATAAAATGAACATCACAATATTCATTTTAGTATAGTTTATAGATTATAGATGATGTTTCTCAACAACTTAGACCAGAACCTAGAATATATTAATACAAAGGGCTGAGAAAATGATAACTATTATAAGTATTGAACTTGCTTTGCCAGATATGAAATAGACTGTGAATAGATTTACATTACTTGGATTTCCCTGAAACTATAAACCTCCTTGAAGAGCAACTCTGCACCTGTACTCACTACATTCCACAAATGGTTTTGAAGTTATTATGAGCTGACCCTGGGCATCTGGGAATGGACAAATAGAGGGGAGTTCAAGCTCTTTACATTTATTCTAAAGCTCACTGCTCCTCCAAGTTCCACTTTTCTTGTGGGTTATACCACCATTTTGCCCTTATTGCTGTGAGAGAAATCCGGTTAAGGTGCCCTCTTTCTCCTCTTGTCAACTCTAAAAGTTGAATGTTGTTTTCTTTGGTGAGAATTTTTAAGACTTCAAGCCTGGGAGGACTACATCTCAAGTGACCCTGAGACAACAGTTCCGAGGAGGTTTGGGGAGGAGTCAGGTTATATGTGTGTGTGTTAGTCACAGTCGTGTCTGACTCTGTGTGGTCCCATGGACTGTAGAGCACCAGGCTCCTCTGTCCATGGAATTCTCCAGGCAAGAATACTGGAGTGGGTTACCATTTCTTCCTCCAGGGGTCAGGTTATATAGAAGTCTGCAAATTCATGCAAATGTAACTTGTGTGTGAATGAGAATATTCAATAGCTAGCATCATCTTTATTAGAATAATGTGCTGGTATCTAATGAGTTATATTCATCTTCCTGGAATTCAAAATCAAACCAAGGGAGCCTATCAAACCTATTTCTGGAGGGCAAACTATTTCTGGAGGGCAGTGGTTCTCAGATTTAGGGTGCATTAGAATCATCTGGAAGACTTAAAACACAGATTGCTAGCCTCTCCTTCCAGAGTCTGTAATTCAGTAGGTCTGGGCCAGAGGGTATAAGAATTCACATTTCTAACAAGTTCCCAGATGGTGCTGATTCTACTGTGAACTACTGCTCTAAGTAACATTGGGTATCCAGTGGAAGTTAATGTGAATGTATATGACATTATTTCTCGGTTTTAAGCAAGTCTAAATGCAATTAACTAGCACATAGTAGTAGACCACCTAGATAGTGCATTTTTTAGAACTTTAGTCAATGCTTCCATGGGCATGGTGCTCCACTCAATAATGCGTATTCAGCTTAACAAATCATGACCCGTATCCTGAGGATGTTTCAACTTCTTCAGGCCAGGGATCCAGAGAAGGCAATGGCATCCCACACCAGTACTCTTGCCTGGAAAATCCCATGGATGGAGGAACCTGGTAGGCTGCAGTCCATGGGGTCGCTAAAAGTCGGACATGACTGAGTGACTTCACTTTCACTTTTCACTTTCATGCACTGGAGAAGGAAATGGCAACCCACTCCAGTGTTCTTGTCTGGAGAGTCCCAGGAACGGGGGAGCCTGGTGGGCTGCTGTCTATGGGGTCGCACAGAGTTGGACATGACTGAAGTGACTTAGCAGCAGCAGCAGTAGCAGGCTAGGGATCACGTTTTATACCAGATTTTGCTCTCATCGTACCCAGCCCAGGGGTCGACAAACATCCATCGAATACCTACTGTGCTTTATGAACTAGATATAAGATGTAAATGCAGAAATTATTAATAGGCTTGTGGCCTCATAGAAGATACTAACACATTAAGACATTATTTCAGTGTCATATGGTGACTAGTTAGATGATTCATATGACAGCACACTGAAGAAGACCCTTAGCTAAACTCAGCCAAATGATTGAGTCATGAATGATGAATAAGAGTTGGTTAAGAGGGCATATCCAAATATTCAAGCTGGATTTAGAAAAAGCTTGATTTAGAGGAACCAGAAATCAAATTGCCAACATCCATTGGATCATAGAAAAAGCAAGAGAATTCCAGAAAAACATACTACTACTGCATAATACTTGATTATGCTAAAGACTGTGGATCACAACAACCTGTGGGAAATTCTTCAGTTCAGTTCAGTTGCTCAGTCGTGTCTGACTCTTTCTGACCCCATGGACTGTAGCACGCCGGGCTTCCCTGTCCATCACCAACTCCCAGAACTTGCTCAAGCTCATGTCCATGGAGTCAGTGATGCTATCCAACCATCTCATCATCTGTTGTCCCCTTCTCCTCCTGCCTTCAATCTTTCCCAGCTTCAAGGTCTTTTCCAATGGGTCAGTTCTTCACATCAGCTGGCCAAGGTATTGGAGTTTCAGCTTCAGCATCAGTCCTTCCAATGAATATTCAGGACTGATTTCCTTTAGGATGGATTGGTTGGATCTCCTTGCTGTCCAAGGGACTCTCAAGAGTCTTCTCCAACAAGAAATGGGAATATTAGATCACCTTACCTGCCTCCTGAGAAATCTGAATGCATGTCAAGAAGCAACAGTTAGAACTGGACATGGACCAACAGACTAAGTAAACTTAGAATCAGTAAACCACAGGTTGGACAACGGTTTAAAAGTCTACCTTCATCCCCTGCAGTAGTATTCACAATTGCTAGTGAGCACTTCACACAGCAAGGTACTGTGCAGTTGCCTATGCAGTATCTCACTTCTTTGTATAAACTCTATTGAGGAAATATTATCTCCAGTTAACAGAAGAGGAGACACGATCAGCCAGATTGAGTACCTTGTCTGAAGTTATACAACTAGCAATCAATAAAGCTGAGATTAAAACCTAGACTGATTCCAAACTGTACCCATGAAAACACTCCAGTCTACCCTCTCTCCCTTTGTGAAAGTTTGAAAGACCAGAAAACAGCAGCAATTTAAGTGACCATTTAAATCTCAGTGAGGTCAACTTGATCCTAGCTCAAACACAGTCTGCATTAACTGCTATGTTAATCCACCAGCTCTGTTCTCATCTGTCTATTTTTCTCCACTATGGGTGAGAAATTATGAACACTTATCCTCATTTTTTCTAAAGTGTACGAAGTGCACTAGTGACTGATTTTCCAAGCACTCTGAAAACTGGGGATTTTTCTAAATTAGGAAACTGGTGGACCTGTGCAGTTGTTTATCAAAACAATGTCTCCAAGTTACACAGCAGAAACTGTCATCTTTTGTCCTTGTGGCTAAGCCCCAAAGTTTTCCCAAACCTCCATATATCTTAGGTTTCATTTGCTGTCAGTCAGTTGGTCCATAAATAACTTCCTGAACACTTACTGAAACCCCACTGGGAATAGGAGATAGGGTACCAAGAAAATAGAGGTTTTGGCTTCCATCTGCAAGAACACTACAATACATTTTGGGAAATAGAAGGGATATATTCAAGCTGGAAATGTAAGATCACTTTAAACAATGTACAAATATATCCAAAATGCATTTGGGTCAATGTGATCATAAAAGAAGGAAAGTAGTGTAACTTTGCCATGGAACAACATAGGTACCCAGGGAAGGGGTCAGGCAGGGATTTGGCCTGGAGGAGTTCTAGCCTCAGTTTTGCTCTAGCTAACAATGTGAGCTTGAACTTACCACTGAATATTTCTTAAATTCAATTTCTTCCCTGTAAAATAAAGCAACTGGTCAAGATCAGTGATTTTTGAACTTTGCATAGCCAAGATCCATTTTTTCCTTCCTCGCACACAATATAAGCTTGAGTTGAACTCCAGCTGGAGGTGACAGGAGATGGAGTTCCTCTATGTCCTCTCAGAAGTCTCTTATCTATTCAGGGAAATCTAAGTTTCCCCAGGACACAGCCTAAAGACCTAGATATTATCAAGGTGACCTTGGATTAAAGCTTGGTGATTTTATGGGTCCTAGAGCATGGACAATTTAATGTGAGAAATAGATTTTAGTTCTTCTGAGATTTGAGTACAACTCAATTTATAAATCAATAGAGCTACTGTAGAAGTGAAGAGCCATATCTCTCTGCTATATAAGATATGAGATCAATAACCCATTAGACAGTAAATCAGAGTCATGCTTTCATTCATAAACATTCTTTGAGCATCTTCTACATGCCAAGTTTTATAGACATAGGGGCTGGTAATGAAATCCCTTGAGAAGTACTTGGTCTAATAGGTTCTTGGACCAGAAAATGTCCTTCAATTTGAGAAACTCTCGAAAAGGCAAGGTAAGAATGGCATGGAGTGTTCTCAGTTAGTGCTTTTAAGGACTGGGTATTTGTTTCCCCTAGTTGTAATTGCTCTGGACAGATTTAACATGCACAGCGCAGCCTGAGAAGTTCTGTGCAATAAGCCCAGGGTAGACAGCATGGTGGCGTCCTGACTCCCAGCCAGGGGCACAATGAAGTCAAGTGCACTTAATCAATTAGGGATCAGAAAGCAGATGGAAAACGCTCTACATGTACAAGCTTCACTGTTCATTTTATCCGGAGAGAGGGCTCAAAAAGGTACGTACCTGACCACATCACACTCACCCACTCACAAATCCACTCCTGAACTAAAAGTTTAGAAAAACGGGCTACAAAATATCAGCCTACCAGAGTACAATTAGTTCAGGCATGTTTTATTAGAGTACTTGCCTATGGAACTCAAACATGTCTTATATCTTAATGGTTATATTAAACTTTGCTCTGCCTTAGGACTATTACAATGTGGTCATTGACTCACTGAAAAGCTTGTAAGATAGAACATCAGATTTTAATACTTTGTAGCAGGAGAGAAAATGAGTGTATATATTTTTAAAACATTTTAGTGAAAATGACTGGAAAGAAGAGTAGAAAACAAGGCATAGTTTAAAAGGAAATTCCTTTCACACTTATATGTTTATAGATAAATAATATCTTTATAAATAAAATTATAAGTATCTTATTTATATTCTATGAAGTTAATTTTATATATAAGCATAAATAAATATAGAGCTTAACATGCAAACATTTTCTGTGAATATACTTATGAATATATTATTTATATTTTATATTTATAATATAACAAAAGCTACCTTTCTTTGAATGATATTAATATCAAGATCATTTTGGGATTCAATATGCATTAATTCCCTTCGCATGACTTAGTCACGTTAACTTCTCCACACAAAGAAAACTCCTAGTGTACATCTACTATAATAAAGCTGTATCAAGTAAACTTCTTCTTGTCAAGAGGCTGAGAAGAAACTGAAGTGGAGCCTTTATCATGTACATATCAATTGCTTATAAATATGTCAGTGCCTTGCTATCACTAGACATTAATAAAATTTGTCCTTTTTTGGTAAATTACCTTTTATCATAGAAAATTCAAAACATATGCAAAGTAGAGACAATAGAATAATAAACTTATAGCTCCCATTACCTAGTTTTACCAACGATCAACCAAAGGCCAGTTTCATTTCATTTATATGCCTACCCACTTTTTCCCTACCCCATGCATGGATTACTTTGACATGAACATGTGACATCATGTCATTTGACTCATAAATATATTGGTGTATATCTCTAAAAGATAGGCACTTTAAAAAGCAAAAGCAAAATCATAGTGTTAAGACTTTCCTCACACCTAAATATTTAACAATATTTCATTATGTCAAATATTCAGGCAGTTTTCAAATTTTTTCTCATTGTCTCATAGTTTTTACATAGACATTTTATTGAAATGTACTTGATTTTCAGTATTATATTAGTTAGAGGTACATAACATAGTGATTCAATATTTTTAAAGATTATATTCCACATAAAGTTATTACAGAGAAGGAAATGTCAACCCATTCCAGTACTCTTGCCTGGAAAAGCCCATGGACAGAGGAGCCTGGTAGGCTGCAGTCCATGGGGTCACAAAGAGTAAGACATGACTGAGCGACTTCACTTACTTACTCACTTAAAGTTATTATAAAATATTGGCCTATATTCCTTCCCCTACTAGTAACCACTAGTTTATGGTCAGTATCTGAGTCTGTTTCTGTTTAGTTATATTCATTTGTTTATTTTATTTTTTAGATTCCACATATAAGTGATAACATACTACTTGTCTTTGACTTAGACATAATTTTTGTTTTAATTAAAGCTTCAAAGTCAGTGCATTGCAATTGACTCATATGTCTCTTAAAATCTCCTTTTACCTATAAAAGTGTCCAATAAGAATATAATGTGAGCCACACATAAAATGGTAAATTATCTAATAGCCACATTTAAGATGTAAGAAATCAACATCAACTTTAATAATATACTTGATTAGACCAATATATGTAAAATATTATCATTTCAGCATATAATCCATATAAAAATTACTCTCCAAAATCTGGCATACGTTTCACATTTATAGAACATCTCAATTTGGACTAACCACATATCAGGGGCTCAATACCCACAGGTACCTAGTACCTACTGATTGGACAGTGTCAACATACAACTTTCCTATCTAAAGCATACATTTTTGGTAATCAAAACAAGCAAAGAACATAGAAAGGACTTTTATGTAACTCTTCCTTACCAAAGGATAAGAAGAGGATTCCCCCAAGTGTTATAAACGCCTATTAGAGCCTATGTCTCCCCAGAGTGTGAGATAGACCCTGGCATGCCCATGATTTTTTGGGAAAGTGATCCTTTAGAGCAGAAGAGGGGGAAGGGAAGTAATCATTGAAAAAAGGGAAAACCTATGCAAAAATATGTTGTTGAGTTGACTTCTGCTACAGGAAACTGGTGGTTGATTCTGCTGGGACCTTCTGAGGAATCTTATAAACAAGTGTTGCAGAACTAACCACATGGGACGAACAGGAAAGCACTCCTGTTCCCATCCCCTGTGCTGAAGGATGGACCTTGGGAATTATCACTCTCATGCTTCCGGTTGTGAATGTATAAGCCAGCATCTTCAGTTTTGTAAAGCAGATAAGCCCAGAAGAGGAAGCAAGCAATATCTGATAAGGGCAGAGATAAACTGACCCAGGAGAGCTGTGCAGATCTGGTCACAGCCTGCAGGGACTAGGTTGCCCAGTGCAGCAGTGGCTAGAAAGAAGAGGATTCTGGAGAGGGACACACAGGTGCCCAATGGGACACACTTGCAAACTGAAAGTAAGCATGTGTTAGATGGAAACCATTTACTGCAGACATAGGATAATCATGACAGGAACATGGAGAACACAATTCAAAAGGGAGTGAAATGGTCCAGGAGAGAAAAATACTAGAAAAAACAATCCCATGAAACTCCACATCTACTACTGGTTTCTAATACTTTATGTTTATTGAATGTTTCATTTCTTAAAAAATTTTGGCCACCCCACACGACATACAGGATCTTAATTTCCCAACCAGGGATCAAACCTGGTTTGATAAGCACTGAGGCTTATCCACTGGACCGGCAGGGAAGTCCCTCTACTACTATTTTTAAAGCCTCGGGATTCTTCAAGTATAATCAAGTATAATCAACAACATCTGAAATTCTGCCAGACTATATAATGTTCTGGTTTTCATTAAAATAAAGGCTTACTTTTATTGCATTAGTGTATTTTTATGAAACTAACCTGATATCACAATATGGGCAATAGCCAGTCAGTGCCTAGACCTCATATCTGTTTAATAAATAACACATCTCCAACATTTATAGTGGAGATGATTTTGTAAAGACACTTTTTCAGAGCTAGACATGACCTTAGAAAGGAGCATATTAAACCAGTGCCATTAAGTGATAGAAGAAATTGTTTAAGAGCCGCCACTAGAAATAGTCACGCAAGGTGTGTTGCCACCAGGGGATAAATGGGAAATACCCGGCTTAGTTTGGGACATCTCATTTGGCCTGAATACTTACGATTATCATAAAGCTAAGCAGCTTGTCCACCCTTCACCAGTAAGTGCTGCTGCGTAAAGTAAGACACACGTTAGCCTAGCAACTGTTAAGTTCAAAGATGCCAGGTCCTTTAATAAAACACCTTGTAACAAATCTGTGCCGTGAAAATGGTATGATCCTTCTTACCTATTTGCTACCATACTATAGCAGATAAATCATCTGCCAGAGTGAGCTTTGCTGTGCCTTAAAATGTCTGTGATGGCTATAAAAGAAATTGTGTTTATCACTGCACACATTATGGGATCTCATTCTCTTTACACATCAAATGCTGATTCCTATTAAGTGACTGACTCAAATGACAGCACTGAGACAAAAGTGATTAATCTGAGAATATGTATAGACTTCCACACTCATCCAGCGCGCCTAAGAGAATTCTGCAGTTTTTGTAACCCAATTTTCCTTCTCTGTAGTCTCCCTAAAGGGACTTGATAATTGGTACTTGGAAAGAAGTTTATCTATACAATAAAGGGCTAAGAGAAATACTGCAAAGAAGGGAAAGGAGTGCGAAAAGCCCCGTGGGGTAGGGAGGAGCGAATATTATTGTCTTGGAAGTTAAAGAGAAGGAAGAGAATATGAATGGCTGTGATGAGTGAAGGGAATGAAGAGAAGGGACAGATTTCAGCCTTGCTGTGGATTAGAAAGTGAGCTCCTTTTTAAATATCTTCTGCAGCAAATGATAAAGAAAGCCATTCCTTTCTAATTAATGTTGCCCTTTGAACTGTTCTTGTTTATTGTTATATGGGTCTTTGTGTTTATAGAGAGTACACTCCTCCAAATGAAACCCAAGTTCAATGAGATGCTAACCAGGTATGTCAGTGGAGCCCGGTTACTGATGTATTTGGCTTTATGTCTTGGTTTTCATATTTATTTTAGCTCCTTTCTTCAGATCTGCATTTTTAAAACTCTTTCTTGGCTTCTCTTTGGAAATATTTCTACTGAGTGTAACAGCTATTGTGGTTAAAGTTTCCACTGCGTTGTTAGTCATTATATTTCATTCACCAGACACATACTAAGTGCCAACCATATGGCAGGCTTGACATGGAGAACCGGGAGTTGGAGATGATCAATGATCAGACCTTGCACTGAAAGCTCCATAGCTGCCAGTAATGGCACTGGAGAATGTGTCATAATTCAAGTATTCTAATATTAGCATTCTCATCCTACAGGCCATGATCTTAGGAAGCTTATAATGTCTATTATTGCCAAGTCAAAGTACCTACCAAGATAACTTCAATTTTGGATACTTATACACAGGGGTGGATAAAAGTGAAAAATTGAATCATTCATCCTGATATTTTGCCAACATTTAGAAATTTCTGGGCAACAGTCTTATTTCCTTCCCTTTCATCTTGAAGCTTGGCCTCATGTAACCATATGTTGAATGTAAGCACTCTCAGGAATGTACATCCTCAGTTCCAAGGGCATTTTTCATCCGATTGAAGGTGATAACACAACTGGAACCAAGTCATGACATTTGATGGATCCCTCCCATTCCAGTAAAAATGGTTGGAGGATGTTCAGCACCTGAAATTAGCCAGAACTTCAAGTTGTAGATCTCATCATTAAATTTATCTTTTCTGAACCTGAATTTCCTTGACATGGAAAGCTTTTTTTAAAATAAATGCTTAGGGCTGGGGAAATGCCCAGCATATTCAGCCTTGAACCACACAAAGGGAATCATTTTGTAAATGGAAGTAAGTCCTTTAATATAAACTGGGCGACCATTCAACCACTAAGCCTAGCTTTGGAGGAGCCTATTTAATCCACTGAGTGTTCTGTTCTTTTCCATTCATCTAGCTCGAACCACAAATATGTTGTTCCTCAGTTTGCTCTCTGAGGATTTTTTTTCCTTATCATGCCTTAGAGGTAGCAAGAGAATAGTATTCATGCTTGGAAATGAACTATGAATCATTCGGTAGCTTTAGAATCCAAAGGGATAAGAAAAGCAATAGTCCCTAAAATTCTAGTCATCCTTTTTAATTCTACTTTTTGTAATAAAAATGCTATAATTTGAAAACTTGCTACAAATATTCTTGTTGAGGTCAGAGGAGCAAATAGGTAAAGATTTCAAAGACAGAGAGAGAGAACAAGAAAAAGCATCTAAGTGCATTTTTATCAGATATAGTTCTGATGGTCAGTGTATGGGGTCAGGATGTGAAAGCAGGAAAGGATGAGTATCATGGCTTTATCTTCAAGGTGTTGCTTGCTGCTTCCCACCAAATGGAATGTAAACAGAAGGCAAAGCGTTCCTTCTCTGTCGTGAGTCAGACCCAGCCTGGATGCTGAAGGCCCATTCAGGAAAGAAAGCTGCCCCATTCAGAGATGACCTTATGATCTGACAGAAAAGTGCTTCTGTATTTAGGAAGCTCAGCCTGTGCCAAAAATAAAACTGGTGGTCCCTGCGAGCTCCCCTCCTATTCCAAAGTAAACTGAATGAGTTAAATAAATAGAAAGTCTGAACTAACATTTAACATCCATGACAAGTAAAAAGGGATCATTCAGAAGGGAACATGGTCACACCTTGTGTCAGACTCAAAGAGAGAAATCGGGCCGAGAATAAGTAATAATTTACTTACAGGACTATAAAGGCAATCTTCAAAGATATTTTTGTCATGGTCAGTATCTTCCTATTATTATATGTGCGGAAAATCATATAAAGTACTTCACAGTCTCAGTAGCAAACATTAGACTTGAGAGATGAAGTACTTTATGTGATGATCCCAAACATTGACTTTACTAGTGAAGATTTATTAGTCTAGGTTTATAATCAAAGATAGCGAAGATGATCTCAGAAGTTTTCATATTCCCATCCCAATGTCTGTCTTTTAATTCCATAGCCAGATAATATTTAATTGCATCAGGTCCTTTCAAGTAGCTGTGCCAGAGACCAGTGCTTACCTATTTCAGTATCTATTTGATTCTTCCTTTTAGTAGAGATACCCTAATTTCTACCTATGTTTGCCAGATTTAGCAAATAAAAATATAGACTATCAAGATAAACTTGACTTTCAGAAAAGAAGTAAATGCAATTTTACTGTAATATGTCTCAAATATCATACTCTTATACTAAAAAAAGAAAAAAGGTTTATTTGGAAACTGGAAATCTGATTTAATTGGCCACTTTGTTTTCATGTGTCCTTACAAACTGCTTGTGTTTCTCCCCAGCTAAGATTGCATTTCTGAGGCTCACATTATGATGTGATCACGTGACCAAGTTCTAGCCAATGAGGTGGAAGCTGCTTGTGTTGCGTGTTCCTAGAAAGTCTCCTTAAAAGAAACGTGCATTATCTTCCCCTCTACCCCAATCTCTGTACTGATGTCTGAGAAGGATATGATGGAATAAGAGCAGTCTTGGGCCATGAAAAACAAGACCATACCATAGCTCTGGTAGAGCAAGCAGGAGCCTCCATTCCCCAGCAATATCATGCTCCTGAATACCAGCCCGGAGCTGCCTTTCTGAAGATTTTCCTCGAGAGAGGGAGTGAGGAACTGGGGGAGAAGGGGAAAGAAAGGGAAAGAGAATGGGAGAAACTTCTTATATAAATCACTGTTATTTGGGGCTTTGTCTTGTATTCAGTTGAATCCAATACTAATATAAACCTTATACCCCTAAAAATTTGTGGGCACAGCAAAACAAAACTTTGTGAAACAGAACACTGTGTAGAGCAGAGTATTCCAAAGACTCTGTGAATGCTCAGTCACATAGATTTTCATTGTCTATCTCACAAACACAGATTCACTTACTTTTCTAAAGCTTCTGATTCCTGTCTTATCTCCTTGATAGTGCTCAGAAGTTAACTCTTGCAAATCAAGGGGAATAAAAGGCCATGCCTAGTGAAGCAGAGCATAAAGGTGAATTGTGGTCAACAACATCATCTGAAGAGGTTGCTTGAGCATTTCAACGGATTTCATTGATAATTTTTGAACATGCTGTCAGGTGGCAAGAAGAATAATTGATTAAGTGGATTTCATATTATGTTTTGAAAATCTTTGGCTTTGAGAAATATAAAAATGAATTCCTAATAACAATTATACCTTGTATAAAGAGGAAGAAACCAATATATCATTTCTTGAAGTTATCCCAGATCAGAACACTTATATATAAAATTCTAGTTCAAATGAGCAATGTTGATTTTTTATTCAGTGCTTGAGATTTGCCAATTTCAACATTCCTCTTTGTGCCATGAAAAATGTTGCCACTGGCAGACACTCCACACTACAGAGAAAGGAAAAAATACTGTTAAATGGTAGAACTATGAGAGCAGGAGTCTACATTTTAATTAATGTATCACTCAGAATCCTTGGTTGGGGAGCTTAGATTCCACAAGCCATGTGGTGTGGCCAAAGGGAAAAAAAGTATAGTTTAAGTCCAGTGTTTCCAAATTAATTTTTTATCTGTATAATCTATCAGTTGATATATGAGTAATAAACAATGAATAAATAGTTTTTAAAAAATCTATCAATTATTGACAGCGGGAGTATTGAAGACCACTTTTATTATACAATTCTCTATTTCTCCCTTCAGATCTGGTAGTACTTGCTTGTTATATTTAGATTCTTCCATGTTGAATACATAAATATTTACAGATTGTTATATTCTATTGGTAAATTAATTCTTAATCATTACATAATGATTTTTGTCTTGTGTTACTGTGTTGACTTAATATCTATTTTGTTGGATATAGGTATAACTACCCCTGCTCTCTCTTTTTTTTTTTTTTTAACTTTACAATAATGTATTGGTTTTGCCATATATCAACATGAATCCGTCACAGGTATACACATGTTCCCCATCCTGAACCCTCCTCCCTCCTCCCTCCCCATACCATCCCTCTGGGTCGTCCCAGTGCACCAGCCCCAAGCATCCAGTATCGTTCATTGAACCTGGACTGGCGACTCGTTTCATACATGATATTATACATGTTTCAATGCCATTCTCCCAAATCATCCCACCCTCTCCCTCTCCCACAGAGTCCAAAAGACGGATCTATACATCAGTGTCTCTTTTGCTGTCTCGTATACAGGGTTATTGTTACCATCTTTGGTTTTTCATGTGCATATAATAACTTTTTCAATCCCTTCTCCTTGAGCCTATGTGCATCCTTAAAACAGAAGTAACTCTCGCAGGCAGTATATAGCTGGATCTTGATTATTCACTTAACCATTAAATACCTTTGATTGCAGAATTTAATTCATTTAAAGTAATTATTGATAGGCATGGTGTGTGTGTTAACCGCTCAGTCATGTCCGACTCTTTGTGACCCCATGGACTATATATAGCCTGCCAGGCTCCTCATCCATGGAATTGTCCAGACAAGAATACTGGAGTGGGTTGCCATTTCCTTCTCCAGGGGATCCTCCCGACCCAGGGATTGAACCCAAATCTACTGCATTGCAGGCAGATTCTTTTACCACTGAGCCACCAGGGAAGCCCCGATAGGCATGGTAGGTGGCACTAATGGCTGCCAATGCAGGAGAAGTAAGAGACTTGGGTTTGATCTCTGTTGGGAAGAGGAGGAAATGGCAACCCACTCCAGCATTCATACCTGGAGAATCCCATGGACAGAGGAGCCTGGCAGGCTATAGTCCGTTGGACTGTAAAGAGCTGGACATGACTGAAATGACCTAGCATGCATGCATGGTCTTTTTAATGGCATCTTAATGCTTTTGGCTATTTTGTAGGAACTACAAAATACTACTACTACTATAGCCTCCTCTCTTGCCATCTTTTAAAATGACTTGATGGTATTCCATAGTAATACACCTTAGATACCTTCTCTTTGTCTTTTGTGTATCTACTGTAGAGTTTTGTTTTGTGGTTATCATGAGGAACACATAACACATCTTATAAATATAACAATCCAATCCCAGAGAAGGGCAATGCCAAAGAATGTGCAAACTATTACACAATTGCACTCATTTCACATGCTAGAAAGTTCATGCTCAAAATCCTTCAAGCTAGGCTTCAACAGTATGTGAACAGAGAACTTCCAGATGAACAAGCTGGATTTAGAAAAGGCAGAGGAACCAGAAAACAAATTGCCAACATCTGCTGGATCATAGAAAAAACAAGAGAATTCCAGGAAAGTATCTACTTCTGCTTCATTGACTATGCTAAAGCCTTTGACTATGTGGATCACAACAAACTGTGGTAAGTTCTTAAAGAGATGGGAATACCAGTCTACCTTACCTGCATCCTGAGAAACATCT
Organism: Bos javanicus; assembly: GCF_032452875.1. NCBI lineage: Eukaryota > Metazoa > Chordata > Mammalia > Artiodactyla > Bovidae > Bos > Bos javanicus. The sequence continues at coordinate 11,625,126 of NC_083887.1, read as the reverse complement.
ATGCAGGTCAAAAAAGCAACAGAACTGAACATGGAACAACAGACTGGTTCAAAATTGGAAAGGATCGCATCAAGGCTGTACATTGTTGCCCTGTTTATTTAACTTATATGCAGAGTACGTCATGTGAAATGGCCAGGCTGGATGAATCAAAAGCTGGAATCAAGATTATAGGGAGAAATATTAATAACCTCAGATATGCAGATGACACCACCCTTATGGCAGAAAGTGAAGAGGAACTAATGAGCCTTCTGATGAAAGTGAAAGAGGAGAGTGAAAAAGCAGGCTTAAAACTCAACATTAAAAAAATTAAGATCATGGCATCTGGTCCCATCACTTCATGGCAAATAGATGGGGAAACATTGGAAACAGTGACAAACTTTGCTTTCTTGTGTTCCCAAATCACTGTGGATGGTGACTGCATCCATGAAATGAAAAGACATTTGCTCCTTATAACAAAAGCTGTGACAAACCTAGACAGCATGTTAAAAAGCAGAGACATTACTCTGCCAACAAAGATCCATATAGTCAAACCTATGGTTTTTCCAGTAGTCATGTATGGATGTGAAAGTTGGACCATAAAGAAGGCTGAGTGCCAAAAAATTGATACTTTCAAACTGTGGTGTTGGAGAAGACTTGAGAGTCCCTTGGACAGCTAGAAGATCAAACCAGTCCATCCCAAAGGAAATCAACCCTGAATGTTCATTGGAAGGACTGATGCTGAAGCTGAAGCTCCAATACCGTGGCCACCTGATGCAAAGAGCCAACTCATTGGAAAAGACCCTGTTGCTGGGAAAGACAGAAGGCAGGAGAAGGGGACGACAGAGGATGAGATGGTTGGATGGCATCACCAATTCGATGGACATGAGTGTGAGCAAGCTCCGGGAGATGGTGAAGGACAGGCAAGCCTGGTGTGCTGCAGTCAATGTTGTCACAAAGAGTCGGACACAGCTGAGTGACTGAACAACAACAATGCAGATAAAAAATTAACTTCAACTGTCTACAAAATCTTTATCCTTTTACTCCTCCCACACATTTTATTTTTGATGTCACTGTTTACCTCTTCTTTTATTGTATATCCATTAACAAATTATTTTACCTATAGTTACTTTTAATTCATCTGTTCTTTAACATTTATGCTAGAGTTAAGTGGTTAACATCCCACATTGAATTATAGTACATTATCAAATTTGACTATATATTTACCTTTACCAGTGTGTTTTATATTTTTATATGTTTTCATACTAATTAGCACTCTTTCATTTCACCTTGAAGAACTCCTTTCAGCATTTCTTGTAATGCAAGTTTAGTTAGTATAGTTTTTCCAGTAGTCACGTATGGATGTGAGAGTTGGACTATAAAGAAAGCTGAGCACAGAAGAATTGATGCTTTTGAACTGTGTTGTTGGAGAAGACTCTTGAGAGTCCCTTAGACTGCAAGGAGTTCCAACCAGTCCATCCTAAAGGAAATCAGTCCTGGGTGTTCATTGGAAGGACTGATGCTGAAGCTGAAACTCCAATACTTTGGCCAGCTGATTCGAAGAACTGACTCGTTGTAAAGACCCTGATGCTGGGTAAGATTGAAGGCAGGAGGAGATGGGAACGACGGAGGATGAAATGGTTGGATGGCATCACTGACTCAATGGACATGAGTTTGAGTGAACTCCACTAGTTGGTGATAGACAGGGAGGCCTGGGCTGCTGCAGCCCATGGGGTCGCAAAGAGTTGGACACAACTGAGCAATTGAACTGAACTGAAGTTTAGTCATCATGAACTCCCTGTTTTTGTTTGTCTGGAAAAGTCCTTATCACTACTTCACTTCTGAAGGATAACTTTGCCAGGTAAAGTATTCTTGGTCAGTAGATTTTTCTTTCAATGCTTTGAATATATCATCCCCCTCTCTCTGGCCTGCAAAGTCTCTGGTGAGAAATCTGCTGATAAGCCTATGAAGGTTTCTTCACAAATGATATGCTTCTTTTCTCTTACTTTCAATTTTTTTTTCTGTATCTTTCATTTCTGACAGTTTTGTTTTAATGTATCTTAGAGACATCTTTGGATTAAATTTGTTTGGAAATATGACTTCGTGAACTTGATACCCAAATTTCTTCCCTTATATGGAAAGCTATCAGCAATTATTTCTTCAAATAAGCTTTCTGTCTCCATTTTTCTCATTTCATCCTGGAATTCCCAATAGTATAGATTGTTTATTTTAATGGAATCTCATAAGTTCTATAGATTTTTTTCATTCTTTGCATTCTTTTTTCATTTGTTTCCATGATTTGATAATTTCAAATTATCTGGTTTTGAGTCTTTGGTTCTTTATTCTGCTTAGTCAGTTGTGCTCTTGAAGCTCTTTATTAAATTATTCTGCTCAGTCATTGTATTCTTCAGCTGCAAATTTTGTTTGGTTCTTTTTTATGTTTTCTTTTTGTTGAACTTCTCATTTTGATCTTGTATTGTTTCCCCGATTTTATTGTTTATCTGTACTCTATTGTAGTGTTCTCTGAACATTGCTAAAACAATCATTTAAAATTTTTGTCAGCAATTCATGAATCTCCATTTCTATATAGGTCAGTTGCTAGAATTTTACTGTGTTCCTTTGGTAGGGTCATGTTTATCTGATTCTTCATGATCTCTGTAGCCTTGCTCTATGTCACCTCTTCCAGACTTTATGGACTGACTTTAGTAAGAAAAGACTTTCAGCTGTGGGTTAATGCACGCTGGAATGTGCTGATGACAGGATTCAGGGCAGGTAGTGTATAGCTGCACAGCTACAAGGGCTAGCTATAGCAATGCAGGACAGAGATAGGAGTCAGGTCCAGATCCAGTCCCACAAACAGCTATGGGCATGTGTGGTGGTGGAGATAAGCTACAAATGACCTGTAGGTGTCTTGCAAGTGTACAGCTGAAAAGTCCAGGCTACTGGTGTGGATCCGAGGCTCTGGTAAGAGTGAGGAAAGACAGCATGCAGGGACTTGGGCATCTGACATTCATAAGTGTAAAACCTATAGAGTGGAAACCTCAGGAGGCACAGGCCTGAGGGATGGGATTATGCAGGCAACATGGAATGATCATTTGATTTTATTTTTCTTGAAGAAATGTAACAAGGAGCTCATATCTGACTGTTTTTATATGTACTGATTCTGAAAGGCATAGACTGAGGTACATTTCTCCATAGAGGATTTGTGTTATCTTTTTCCAAGCTTCTGGAACACTTCTGATCCAGAAGCATTTCGATTTAATTTATTGAACTGAATTTCCCTGGACTGTGCAGATGATGTGATTCAAATCCTTAATCTCTGCATGGGCAGGCTTATGGTTACGACTTTCCAGAGAGATTTTTTTTTTCACTTCAAGCCAGTTTTCTTGTCACTTAGACTGACAAGTTTTCTTGCCACTAGGTCTCTTTTCCAGGGAAGAGTGTTTTTAGGCCACCCTTTCACCTGGCTATAACCTATCATAAGTACAGAGCTTGTGGAACTGTGTTCCTTCTCCACACTTTATATGGGACAAAGTCTTGCTTCTCATTCTTCCACATGGGCCAAAACCCAGGTCCTGAGTTCTTAGTATTGGAACCTCACAGAGTAGCTTTTGTCTCTATTACACATGCATTGCTCTGGTTCAGTTCACTCTGGTTTTCATCACTATAGACTCTCTCTCTCTGTCTCTGAGGCACCATATGTTTTTAAAAGGCTGTTCGTGAGTCTTCAACAGCATTTCTAGGTGTTTGTAATAAGGTTTTCCAGAATTTCTTATTTATAGCAGTGCCAAAGTGATAATAGAGCTAAAAGCTATGGAACATTTGCAAATTTTTGAATATAATAACATTTATAATAGTTTATTATATACCAAAACACTCCTGATAACTTACAGTTTTGGGGTGCAGTGTTCTAGGAGATGCTAGGGTAGTGTTCTTCTAGCTTCGTTAACATCTGGTCTTATATCAACTTTATCATCACACAATATAGATGAACCAGCATTCATATCTTGTCAACAAATATTTTAAGTCTCAGTTGTGAGGAATTGCGAGTCAAAAGCATGAAAAAGTTGTAAAGGAATTCAGTTTGGTATTTGGATTCTTGGATTCTAATGTTGTCTTTGAGGTCACTGTCTTAGGTCTGTCTCTAGTCACAGATTTCAAACCTGTTGACAATCTTTATCTTCTACACAAACAAACAAGCAAAAACTTTTCTGTATCCAGAAGTTTGTGTACCACAATGAAGTAGATTTTTGTTTTTCTGTTGTGGAGAATGTACCTGCTTGAGGTGTGCGGGGGCTTAGAATCCACATGGTCTTCTCGGGTTCTCCCTCGTGAGGAAGGAGGTCTGAGCTCCGATTGCAGGTACCCTGAGAGTCCTCACGAGGTGCCTCCTCACCACGGGTTCCCGGATTTCTGTTCTCTCTCGTCTCGGGCACAAGCTCTGTGGGAGAGGATGAGTTTCCCCTTAGGCTCTGGCCTCCGCAGAGCATCGTGTACCTGCTGAGCTGTGATGCGGCCCTGTTCCCGAGCTGACTGCCCTTGGGGTGGGGAAGCAGCCCTGTTCTTTCTTGTTCTGTGGAGTGGTGAGCGCACGGCCACTAAGGCCCACACTGGCTGAAGCCCCACCCCACCACACCCCAGGCCGGGAAGGCTTTCTAAGCGGGTCGCGCCTGTTGACAGAGGGGCTGTGACCACATTGTTCGCCAGCACTGCGTCCTTCAGCAGGAGAGTGTGAGCACTGCTAAACTCCTACTAAGCAGCCCCAACCTTGCAGGTGGGTCGGGAAAGGCAGAGGGCCTTCTAGGAAAAGATGGATTGCTGTGAATGACCATCATACCAGTCAAGGCTTCCCACAAAGAAGGCAAAGAACTGTAATGTCTTCCTTCCTCTCTCAGAATGTATAACCTACTGCCCTGAAACGTAGCTGGTCAGGGAAGCAGGTGTCAGCTTACAGCAAAACCTCCATGTCTGTGTCCCTCTCTTTCCTCAGGGGTCTCTATGCAAGGCTTGTGTTTTGAATATTCCCTTCAAGAAAAAGAAAGCAGACATTTGTTATCCAGAGATATGCATACAGTATTACCTAGACATAATTAGATCGCATCACTGACTCAACGGGCTTGAATTTGAGCAAACTCCAGCAGATAGTGAATCAGTCCATAGGGTCACAAAGAGTCAGACACAACTTAGCAAATGAACAGCAATATGCCCTGTGTAATTATAATACAATCTAGATATCTGCCTTCTAAAATTTTAACTTTCAGATTTTAGTTCATAATGATTCCAGCTTTCTGATTAGTGCCACATGTTAACATAGTCAGGGTTTTGACTTCCTTAGTCAACAACTGAATTCCACAACAGACAAATTTGTTTGTTTGACAAATACTGTTGAACATTTACTATTGTCAGGCTCTAGATTAGGTGTGAGGTACAGTCAGACATGACTGAGCAAATAAGCACAGCCTATATAAGAGTGGAAACACCAGACAAAATCTTTAGAGTTTAAATTTTAATTGGAGAGACAGAACAAAGCCCCTACCTAAATAAAATAACTACACGCTAGACTGGGTACCATGAAGGAAACATAAAGGGGCTGAGCTGGAGCCTAATGTGACTCCAGAACGTTTTCCATCACAGCATATCATAATGGTCTGTTCTGTCTCCTCATTGGATACAATAACCTCCAGGGCTCACTAATTCTTTTTTTCACCTTGGTCCTCATCGTACTTACAACAGTGCCTGACACATAATGCTGCTGAAAAAAATGTCTACTTCATGAATGTGTGGATGTTCGTGTTGATCAGTGAATTAACAAAGGATTGGAGTTTGATCTACACCTTGAACTAAGTACAAAAATGACCAAGTACAGCCTGTATTTCACCTTCTGTTTTCTTAGTAACATTTTATATGTAATAGTCAAATTCTGTGATTTCATTCTATGTAAATTCAGTCCATAAGCAAATGGAGGTTTCAAGGGTGAAATAGAATCCAGACTTCTTAATCCTCTTCCAATCCAGTACAAGTGAGGCACGTATTACCTACCGGGGCTGTTAAGTGTCCGGCTGTGAAATCAAAGCTAGAGGAAGACAAGAAGGTTTGAGGTATCACCAGAAGCATTAGTGATAATTTAGTTCCCTGTTCTCAGGTTTCCTGTCACCTTCCTTTTAGCTGCCAGAAGAGTGTGTTTCAGTCTTACTGCTAAAGGACTAAATGAGCAGCTTTGTTCTGTTCCTGTCCCTTCCCCTGCTTTCAGTTGCTTCCTTGAATTTCCTGTCATTCTGGCAACCTGTCAGGGGCACTGGGCTGAACAAGTGCTGGTATCTCTAAGCACAGACCACGATTTATCCTTGTCCTTCATGTAACAAGGCTTTTGACTACAGAAAAGTGGATAGGCTGGACGAGAGAATGCAGCTTTCTGAGACTGGAGGATTGTGCTGTTTGGGGGAATTACATTTGGGGAAATTAAAATGAGAGTAAAGTGGAGAGTCACCTGCCAGCTTTACAATGAAGAGGCTGGGGCTGGGGATTAGTACTTGAGGGAGGTGGGAACACAGACCTGGGACTAGAACCAGAGCCCAGCTCTGCCCAGTGCCCTGCCTCCTCCTCATGCACATTTATAGACCTTTACTCCAGGGTGTTTTACCGTGCTAAACATACAAAACCTTGAAATTGAGAACCAGAAGTTCATTTTTAGTTGGTCAGAATGGTCAAAAAATCATACAAATAGTTATGGAGCACTTGTCAAACTCATGAATACTATTATAAAAATCAAAAGGCCTCAAAAACCTCACAATATAGTTGGGAAAGCAATTGTAAAATAAAGCTAGAATCCTGTTATTCAACAAAGGAAGGAAGAATTTTATGGAAGGGAACATGATTTACTCCTGGTTGAATAGCTGATTGGAGAAAGAGTTGAGACTCAGCTCCTGGGTCTCCTGACTCCCAGGTTATTAAGCATCCCACGCCACCTCACACCACTGGCACTGCATACCTGCAATGTCCAGCAAGAAAACAGCCATGGGAAACACGAGTACAGGCTTTGTGGCACTGCATAGTCACTAACGAGCCCAAAAGAAAAAGGATACTAAACCATCAAGGTAGTTCCCCAGAGAATCTGAGTTCTGAGCAAGATTTATGGGAATGTTCCATTTGGAGAGCAGAGAAAGAGAAGGGAACAAGGGAACATTACTTCAGATTGAGGCATGAAGTAGTAAGAGTAAGCCAGATACCTTCAGGGGCTGTTAAACAGACTCGCATGCCAGGAGCGGAAAAGCTTCAGAAGAGCAGAGGAGAAGTTGCCAAGAAACGCTGGGATCGGCTCAGAAGTTTATCGTATACCACCAAACACTCGGAGTGTGCCAGGCACTGTGCTAGACGCTGGGGACTTGCGGATGAAAAGGAAGTGATTCCCTATTGAATTGTGCTTCCTACTCTGGTCGCTAGAATGATTCTGAAAGCCAGGCAAATTTGGCAAATCTATCCATAGAGAATTAAACCCAAGGAGAACTTTTAACCCAGAAGTTTATGAAGATGACAGGAGGGTGTGATAAAAATAATAGAAACCATACTTGGTTAAAAAATCAGTTCTTAGTCCATACCTGGGAAAGACGACCTCTAAAAGATACATTGATGTTGCAGGTGCCAGTTCCTCCTAACCTGGGAGCAGGCCAGTATCTTCAGCCAGTGGAGTTCAGGGACTGTCTTCTGGACTAGCCAGGTCCTGCCTCTGCTCTAGGTCCCTTTGGCTCTGATCAGATCCAAGTAAGGATATTTGTTTCTTGCTTCAGAAACCTTATTTCTAAGAGTTATTTTCCCCTTAAAAAAAATCCATTTAATTTGTTCATCAGTTGATTTCCTCCTTCCTGAATAGTCTGCAAACTCTGGTGTGAGTGTGTAACATTGGAGTCCAACAGTATTCCCTCCACAAGCTACTACTTTTGTCCTGGCTGCCAGGTACTTTATGAAGGATTCTCATGGTTCTGTGATCTTGTCGGTGGGAGGGATTTTGTTCATTGTTGTTCTTTTCTCAATTCACTTCCTATAGAGGATAAGATGAAGGTGAAGGTCACAATGGCCTTTCTGCAACACCATTTAGCATCCACAAAGAACTGGCCTGCCAATGCAGGAGATTCCTTCCCTGGGTCAAGAAGATTCCCTGGAGGAAGAAATAGCAACCCACTCCAGTATTCTTGCCTGGGAAATCTCATGGACAGAGGAGTCCGGCAGGCTAGAGTCCACGTGGTCGCGAAAGAGGTGGACACGACAGTGACTAAACAACAGCAAAAACTTAATAATATGTGCTTGACATTAGAAAACTCAGCAGACTTTGTTGATTTATTGGGTGTGAGTCAAGAAGAAGAGAGGGTTGAAATAATAGCTCTCAAAGTGTATCTCCTACTAGGTCCCCACAGCATGGATACACAGATTAGCATAACTTTCTTCTCTTCTTGTAAGCTTCACTCTCAGAGGCATTGGACGTGGGCTAATGAGGGAACTGCCTGCCCCCTGGAAAGTAAAGGGAGTCAAGGAACATGTCTTAGATGATCAATCAAACTCTGTACTTTCAAGTTAGAAAACCAAAGAGACACCACAAGACAGTTTGTAAGGAGTAGAAACAGAAAATTCTTCTTTTTAAATATTTTTCTTCTCATTTCCTTTCTTATCATGGGAACATTGAAACATATGAAAAAAAGTCACAGATTGGTAAAAGGAACCTCATGTATGCAAATATGTATATTTTATTTTCATTTTACCCTTTTGATTCTATTTCATGCATTTTTATAATGTATATATTAAACAATCCAATATACAATTTAAGTTTAAATAATATATATTTTTGGAAAGCATGCTTTGAAATGTCTTATAAATAGTGATAATACATTGAAAATGTTTGGACATACTTGTGTTAACAGCAGTCACAAGCTACTGTTAGGAATAATAATAATGATAATTAATATTTGTTGATGCTTATTTCCTCCAGGCACAGTGCTAATAGCTACACTATACAAGATGTCTACAGGCACAGATTACACACTTTTCCTATAATATCCATAACAGGAGGAGAAAATCTAAACTGATGGACTTCAAATTGGTTTAGATTTTGGATCCTGTCTCCAAAAAAGAAAAAAATCTTTCTAAAAACAAGTACTAACCTTCCCTATACCGCTATACATTTTTCAGTTCAGTTCAGTTCAGTCGCTCGGTCGTGTCTGACTCTTTGTGACCCCATGAATTGCAGCATGCCAGGCCTCCCTGTCCATCACCAACTCCAGGAGTTCACTCAAACTCACGTCCATTAAGTCGGTGATGCCATCCAGCCATCTCATCTTCTGGCGTCCCCTTCTCCTCCTGCCCCCAATCCCTCCCAGCATCAGAGTCTTTTCCAATGTATAATTTATGTTTATATAGCATTAATATTAAAGAAGTACTTATGACCTTGGAGAAGTCACTATATTTTTAGAACCTGTTTTATCATCTATAATGAGGGTGTCAGGAGTGTCTATGGTATCTAATATTCCTCCCAGCCCAAACATTTTATGAGCCATTTCTATGAGGCTATAACTTGCGAAAGCCAAACATCCTATCCAATACGTTATTTATATTGTGTCTATTTTTATAGCAGAGACAACACACTGAGGCACACTGTTATGTAAATATTTATCAAACATCAACATTCATTGAGGATCTCTGCTCTATGGCAAATGTCATCAACCATGACAAGGAACAAACATGAACGAGGCTGCGTTTTGCGGTTTGTTCGTAACTATGTGATCCTCTCAGATTTCATGCATACTGACCGTGCCCGGTCATGCCATCGTCCTTCTGGCCCCCTCTCCCCTGGTAGGAACGGGTGTCCGGGGGCTGGCCACATGGGTCAGCTGGCTGCCGGGGTTCTTGTCACACTTACAGGGATGGGCATGTGGGATTCCTTTCAGTAAAGTGATAGGCGCATCACAGGCTGGCCTTCAGGCTCTGACATGCCACAGAGTAGCAGTCGTGCCTCTGTTAAAAGGCATGTGATGGGCCTGTCAGTCTACATTCTGAAACACTCAAATCCTCCCTCACGCCATTTCCACCCAATTAGAGTCTTTGTCACTATTTTTCTTTAAACGGTTTGAGTGCAAAATGAAAAGTCAGAGCAGTGGCTATGGCTCACTTACCTTCGAATGCTGCATTTCCATTTTTTTGTTAGATATAGCTTGGAGAAGAGATGCTGCAGAGACTAGGAGTGCTAAAGCAAATGAAGGGATTCAGTGTGCTCACTGTAGAGACGCTAGTCTATGATGGTTTTTAAACATTGACTTCAACATTATTGGTCTTAGTAATATTCTTTATGATCTGTCTCTTCAAATGAGGGCAATAAAAGCAAAATAAACAAATGGAACTATATTAAACTATAGCTGAGGATGTGGAGAAAGGGAGCCTTTGTGCATTGTTGATGAGATTGTAAATTGGTACAGCCACTATGGAAAACAGTATGGCGGTTCCTCAAAAGGTTAGAACTGTTATATAATACAGAAGTTTCACTTTGAAATATTTACCCGAAGAAAATAAAGCACCAATTCAAATTGATAGCCACCTCTGTGTTCATTCCAGTATTATTTACAATAACCAAGATATGGGAGCAACCTAAGTGTCCATCAATGGACGATGAATGGATAAAGAAGATGTAGTACACATATATCAAATGGAATATTACTCACCATATAAAGAAAAACCATCTTGAATTTGTGACAGTAGTCATGTATGGATATGACAGCTGGACTGTAAAGAAAGCTGAGCACCTAAGAATTGATGCTTTTGAACTGTGGTGTTGGAGAAGACTCTTGAGAGTCCCTTGGACTGCAAGGAGATCCAACCAGTCCATCCTAAAGGAGATCAGTCCTGGGTGTTCATTGGAAGGACTGATGTTGAAGCTGAAACTCCAATACTTTGGTCACCTGATGTGAAGAGCTGACTCATTTGAAAAGACCCTGATACTGGGAAAGATTGAGGGCAGGAGAAGGGGACAACAGAGGATGAGATGGTTGGATGACATCACCAACTCAATGGACATGAGTTTGAATAAATTCCAGGAGTTGGTGATGGACAGGGAGGCCTGGTGTGCTGTGGTTCATGGGGTCCCAAAGAGTCGGACACGACTGAGCAACTGAACTGAACTGAAAGGGTATTATGCTGAGTGAACTAAGTCAGACAAAGTCAAATGGAGTATGATTGCATTTATATGTGGAATCTGAAAAACAAAAGAACAAACAAAATAGAAACAGATTCATAGATACAGAGAACAAGAGGGTGGTTTCCAAAGGTGTGGGAGCATGGGGGATTGGGTGAAATAGGTAATGGTGATTAAGAGGTCTCTTGATGAAAGTGAAAGAGGAGAGTGAAAAAGTTGGCTTAAAGCTCAATATTCAGAAAACGAAGATCATGGCATCCGGTCCCACGACTTCATGGGAAATAGATGGGGAAACAGTGGAAACAGTGTCAGACTTTATCTTCCTGGGCTCCAAAATCACTGCAGATGGTGATTGCATCCATGAAATTCAAAGACGCTTACTCCTTGGAAGGAAAGTTATGACCAACCTAGAGAGCATATTGAAAAGCAGAGACATTACTTTGCCAACAAAGGTCCGTCTAGTCAAGGCTATGGTTTTTCCAGTGGTCATGTATGGATGTGAGAGTTGGACAGTGAAGAAGGCTGAGCACCGAAGAATTGATGCTTTTGAACTGTGGTGTTGGAGAAGACTCTTGAGAGTCCCTTGGACTGTAAGGAGATCCAGCCGGTCCGTTCTGAGGGAGATCAGCCCTGGGATTTCTTTGGAAGGAATGATGCTAAAGCTGAAACTCCAGTACTTTGGCCACCTCATGCGAAGAGTTGACTCACTGGAAAAGACTCTGATGCTGGGAGGGATTGGGGGCAAGAGGAGAAGGGGACGACAGAGGATGAGATGGCTGGATGGCATCACTGACTCAGTGGACATGAGTCTGAGTGAACTCCAGGAGTTGGTGATGGACAGGGAGGCCTGGCGTGCTGCGATTGATGGGGTCGCAAAGAGTCGGACACGACTGAGCGACTGATCTGATCTGATTAAGAGGTAAAACTTACAGTTGTAAAATATATGTCATAAGATATAATGTATAGCATAGGAATATAGTCAGTAATACTGTAAGAACTCTGTATGGTGACAGATGGTTACTAGACTCATCATAGTGATAATTTCATAATGTATTTAAATGTCAAACCACTATGTCATGCACCTGAAACTTACATAATATTGTATGAAAAATAGTGTCAACTATCAGCTGTCAATTCTGTCAGTTTTTAAAGTAAAATTTAAAAAATTTATGTTGACCTTTGCTGTCAGACAAAGAGCTGATTCTCATCTAACTCACTGGTCATATGATCCAGGACAAATTTACATATCATAAAATTATATTAAATACTTTTTGGGTTGGTGACAGAATTAAATGAATTATCACAGATAAATTGCTTGGGAGAAAACCTAGCATCTAATAAGATCTAAAGATCTAGAATCAATTGCTGTCATCATCAATAATGTCTTCATTGAGTTATAAAGTCAAAAGATTCCCCAAACTTTCCAGTGGACAATTTATCTTAGCACCTGATTTATATAATCAAGAGTTGCAAAGTGATGGATTGGGTTATAGTTGATCTTAAAATATATGATTAGTTCTTTGGGGCATTTTTTTATTGAAGTATAGTTGATTTACAGTATTTCAGGTATACAACAAAGTCATTCAGTTATGTGTGTACATATATATATATATATATACACATAATTTTTCAAATTCTTTTCCATTATAGGTTATTACAATATATTGAATACATCCCTGTGCTATACAATAGGTCCTTCTTTGTTGTTTAGCTGTTTTGTATATAGCAGTGTATATCTGTTAATCCCAAATTCCCAGTTTGTCCCTCCCATCCTTTCCCCTTTGATAACCATAACTTTTTCTATGTCTGAGTCTATTTCTGTTTTATAAAAGACTTCAATTGTATTATTTTTTTAGATTCCACATATGAATGATATCATATTTGTCTTTCTCTGTCTGACTTCCTTCATTTAGTGTGATAATCTCTAGCTCCATCCATGATGCTGCAAATGGCATTATTTCATTCTTTTCTATAGCTGAGCAGTATTCCATTGTATGAGTATGTATGTATCTGTGTGTGTGTGTGTGTGTGTGTGAGTGAGTGAGTGTATCCACAACTTCTTTATTCATTCGCCTATTGATGGATGTTTATGTTGCTGCTATATCTTGGCTACTGTAAATAATGGTGCTCTGAACATTGGGGTGCATCTATCTTTTTGAATTAGAGTTTTCCAAAGGAATTTTTAATTGTCAGATGAAGAAAATGATATCATATGCCCAACTGATAGTCAGTCTGCCGATCTTCCTGAAATACTCCTCTACCAAGTTCATCTCTTAAAGGCCTTTTTTGGTAACTGGAGTTTCTCATGGAATGATATGCTGTTTACCTTATCAGAGTACTGAAAATGTTTGTGGAAAAAGAAAGTAAAAAAAAAAAGCATTTACTGGTTTTACTCACTTTATCCCCAAACCAAGAAATAAAAGCCCAAAATTAGTTACCCTTCATATTTGACTAGGTTTTCCTGTTTCGTGACTTTCAGCTCTAGACTTGAATGCATGTGCCAGCTTAGTTCACAAAGGTAAATCAGGTTTGCATTCAAACTACCTCCAGAAGGCTAGTTCCAGAGCCAGGGCCAAAGAGATTTCTGCTTTAAGGTTTTTAAACCCTACATGAGAAGCCTGTGTCCACAGGGCACCCTCTCGACGGATTTTAAACGCTTGATGACTCTCAGTGTGTTTGGATCCATGTTTGTTCAGACTCTCAAAGGACAAGTTCTGTTCCAGTCTGTGTGGAGGGCACAATAGCCTTTAATAGTCCAGAGTTCTGTGGCAATGTCCAATTGCGTAGTTTCTGGTGGTCCAAGACCCTCACCTGGGGTGGATTGGAATAGGTTCTGACCTACTTTCTACCCCTGAGTGAAAAGTGTACAAAGATTTCATAGATTTCATAGACCTCTCGTTGCCTTTATTTATGAGGTGGTTTACAATTGTTTTTTGGAACCATGTAGCAGTTTCTCCCTGGTTTCCTTCAGTTGATATATGGCTTCTATAACAACATATCAGTACATCTTTCTTAAACCCCTGTGTTTCTCCTTTCATTGAACATCACATTTGTGCAAAACCTTCTCTCTCAGCTTGCAGGAGACTGTGTGTCATGGGGCAGCCCTAGCTGCCCACCCTTGAGCCCTCTGCTACTAAATTATCAGAAAGGAGATTGAGTTAGCAAGAAAGACATTGTAGCAGATTTGACACAAGTTGAGAACTCAGGTGGGCAGGAAATGCCACATTGGTTACTTCTATGAATCAAATTAAATTTCACTCTTCACTTTCATCCAGGCTGGTGGATAATCAAAGGCAATCATCACTGAATCTCCCTCTCCTCCTACCCTGCTCCCACCTTCCCCACACCCCCAACACAAGGAGTCTTATATTCAGAGGTAGCTCTCTGGCCTTTAACCCTCTCCAGATACTGCACAGATCAAATCCATTCAGCCTAAATGTCTCCGTGAAGCCCGGGGACCATGGTTCTTATAGCTGCTCATCGTTTTCAAGGTTGCTGGGGTCAGATGTCTCAGGCCGAGCATCCTGTCTGCACCCCCATTCTTTTTCCACCCTTGAGCAAAACTTGGGAGCAGAGCCCATGACCCAGCAACACACAGGATTCACAGAGCCCTGTCTCCTCTCTGAAAACCTCCTCCATTCTTTCTGTCTCACTTTCCCCTTCCCTGGCTTTAATCACTTGAAAATGAATTCATTTTCCAGAGACTTCCCTGGTGGTCCAGTAGTGAAGACTCTGAGCTTCTATTGCAGGGGGCCTGGGTTCAATCCTTGGTCAGGGAACTTAGCTGCATGCTGCAACTAAGACCTGGCACAGTCAAAAAGATAAATATTTAAGAAGAAAATGAACTCATATTTAAAAAAGCCAAGGAAGACTTTCTCAGATGGCCACTTCTGCTTCCCATTGTACAACACACACCTCTCCTGAGGCCAAGAAGCTTCATGGATTAACAAGGCCATGCCCATTTTCTTGGAATGGGGTTAACATATGAGGAAGGTGAAACAGAATATCTTTATGAACGACCCTGCTGTATTATAGAAGACACTGAGGCTGCCTCCAGTGTTTTGGGCTATTACAAATAAGGGAGTAATAAACACTCCAGTACATATTTTAGTTCACATTTTTATGATTAGTTCATGAGGGTAAATTCCTAAAAGGGAGATTATTAGGCCATATGGTATGAATAAATAACATTTTACATAAATATTGTTAAACTGAACTTTCCCCAAAAGTATAGTAATTTACAGCCCCACTAACAAGGCACAAGTGTTTTTTTCCCCATATCTTTATCAAACTGAGTTTTGTGTCAATTTTTTAAACTTTGCCAAATCAATGGACATTTTAAAAATCTTGCTTTGTTTGCAACTCCTTGATTGTTAGTGATGCCAAATCCATTTCTCCACATTTAACCATTTTAATGGCCTGTTTATATTTTGTTTACTTATCTGATGGGGTATTCTTTTTCTCACTGATTTCTAAGACTTTTGGTATATATTAAGGCTATCAGCCCAAGATTCAGTGCCAGTCTCAAAGGGTTAAGAGATCACCCCAGTGGCTCAGATGGTAAAGAATCTGCCTGCAATGCAGGCGACACGGGTTTGATCCCTGGGTTGGGAAAATCTCCTGGAGAAGGAAATGGTAACCCACTCCAGTTTTCTGGCCTGGGAAATCCCATGTAGATAAAGCCTGGTAGGCTGACTGTCTGTGGGGTCGCAGAGTCCGACACAACTGAGCGACTAACAAGGCCATCCTCCACTGTAATAAAATGGAGAAACCCTTTCAACAGAGGAGTCGCTGCTCTGACAACATCAGTTATGGGACCTGACCTCCCCAGCTGGAAGCAGACTGACTACTATTATCTGGGTACCCCCTGACCCCCACATTCTCTCCACCTGCTGGGCTCACTTCTGGAGCGTGAGACACACCATGTCATATGTGGTGCCAACACCCTACACACCCACCTAGTGAATGAGGCTGAGGTTGAGGGCGCTGGCCACAAAGACTGTATGTATGTCTGATGACTGTCTTTCTCATTACCTTAATGTGGAGTTCTTAGACTGTTTATAACGCAGACTCTTGAGACAGTGTTTTGAAGCCCACCGGCCCCTTTGTAGATTAGATTTCTTTTTCCTTTTGGCTGCACCGTGAGGTTTCCAGAACCTTAGTTCCTTGACCAGGGATTGAACGATCAGCAGTGAGAGTGCGGAGTCCTAAGCACTGGACCACCAGGGAATTCCCTGGATTTTACATGTGTAAAATAAAATACACAGGATTACATAGAAACAAATTATGTTAAATTGCACTTAGCAAAATAACTTTAAAAACAAATGTGCAATATAAAAAAATATATATATATATATACACACACACATACATATTTTATTGCCTCATCAAATAAAGAGATCTAACAATGGGTCTAGTAACTACCCTAAATTTGGAATTTAGTACTGAGGGCAAATGATAGCTGTGACGATTATCAGTTCAGTTCAGTTAGTCGTGTCCAACTCTTTGCAACCCCATGGATGTCAGGCTTCCCTGCCCATAACCAACTCCTAGAGCTTGCTCACTCATATCCATCGAGTTGGTGATGCTATCCAACCGTCTCATCCTCTGTCATCCCCTTCTCCTCCCACCCTCAATCTTTCCCACCATCAGGGTCTTTTCCAGTCAGTCAGTTCTTTGCATCAGGTGGCCATAGTATTGGAGTTTCAGCTTCAGCATCAGTCCTTCCAGTGAATATTAAGTATTGATTTCCTTTAGGATTGACTACTGATTTGATCTCCTTGCAGTCCAAGGGAGTCTCAAGAGCCTTCTCCAACACCACAGTTCAAAAGCATCAGTTCTTCAGTGCTCAGCTTTCTTTATGGTTCAACTCTCACATCCATACATGACTACTGGAAAAACCATAATTTTGACTAGATGGACCTTTATCAGCCAAATAGTGTCTCTGCTTTTCAATATGCTGTCTAGACTGGTTATCGCTTTTCTTCTAAGGAGCAAGTGTCTTTTAATTTCATGGCTGCAGCCAACATCTGCCCTGATTTTGGAGCCCCCCCCAAAAAGGCTCTCACTGTTTCCATTGTTTCCCCATCGATTTGCCATTAAGTGATGGGACTGGATGCCATGATCTTTGTTTTTTCAATGTTGAGTTTTAAGTCAACTTTTTCACTCTCCTCTTTCACTTTCAACAACAGATTCTTCAGTTCCTCTTCACTTTCTGCCATAAGGGTGGGGTCATCTCTGTATCTGAGGTTATTGTTATTTCTCCCAGAGATTTTGATTCCAGCTTGTGCTTCATCCAGCCCACCATTTGTATTTAACTTAATATAAGTTAAGTAAGCAGAGTGACAATATACAGCCTTGGCGTACTCCTTTCCCAATTTGGATCCAGTCTGTTGTTCCATGTCCAGTTCTAACTGTTGCTTCCTGACCTGCATAGATGTTTCTCGGGAGGCAGGTAAGGTGGTCTGGTATTCCAGTCTCTTTAAGAATTTTCCAGTTTATTGTGATCCACACAGTCAAAGGCTTTGATGTGGTTAATAATACCAAAAGCAAGAGGTAGATGTTTTTCTGGAACTCTCTTGCTTTTTCTGTGATCCAACAGATGTTGGTTATTTGATCTTTGGTTCCTCTGCCTTTTCTAAATCCAGGTTGAACATCTGGAAGTTCTCAGTTCAAGTATTGCTGAAGTCTCTCTCACTTGGAGAATTTTGAGCATTACTTTACTAGTGTGTGAGATAAGTGCAATTGTGTGGTAGTTTGAGCATTCTTTGGCATTGCCTTTCTTTGGGATTGGAATGAAAACTGACCTTTTCCAGTCCTGTGGCCATTGCTGAGTTTTCCAAATTTGCTGACATATTGAGTGCAGCACTTTTAACAGCATCATCTTTTAGAACTTGTAATAGCTCAACTGGAATTCCATCACCTCCACTAGCTTTGTTTGTAGTGACATTTCCTAAGGCCCACCTGTCTTCAGACTCCAGGATGTCTGGCTCTAGGTGAGTGATCACACCATAGTGGTCATCTGGGTCATGAAGATCTTTTTGTATAGGTCTTCTGTATATTCTTGCCACCTCTTCTTAATATCTTCTGCTTCTGCTGGGTCTATACCATTTCTGTCCTTTATTGTGCCCATCTTTGCATGAAATGTTCCCTTGCTATCTCTAATTTTCTTGAAGAGATCTCTAGTCTGTCCCATTCTGTTTTTTTCTCTATTTCTTTGCACTGATCACTGAGGAAGGCTTTCTTATTTCTCCTTGCTATTCTTTGGAATTCTGCATTCAAATAGGTATTTCTTTCCATTTCTCCTTTGCCTTTCACTTCTCTTCTCTTCACAGCTATTTGTAAGGCCTCCTCAGACAACCGTTTTGTCTTTTTGCATTTCTTTTTCTTGGGGATGGTCTTGATCACTGCCTCCTGTATAATGTCATGATCCTCTGTCCGTTGTTCTTCAGGGGCTCTATCAGATCTAATCCCTTAAATCTATTTGTCACTTCCACTGTATAATCATAAGGGCTTTGATTTAGGTCATACCTGAATGGTCTAGTGATTTTCCCTACTTTCTTCCATTTAAGTCTGAATCTGGCAATAAGGAGTTCATGATCTGAGCCACAGTCTGTCCCAGGTCTTATTTTTGCTGACTGTATAGAGTGACAACTATAACCTAATATAAAAATATCTGATTTCTAGTAGTGATGTAGGCAACACTAATACTAATGCAGTTTACTGACTGTATTCATAATCGAAAGACATACTAAGTTTTAGTCAGACCTACTGGAAGTTGGAGAAACTAAGATTTTTTTCCCCCCATCCAAGTTCATAGACATTCTGAGTTCAGGGGATTGTTAAGAGTCTTTTTTTTTTTTTAAGTTTTTATTGAATTTGTTACAGTATTGTTTCTGTTTTATGTTTTGGTTTTTTGGCCGTGAGGCATGTGGGGTCTTAGCTCCCCAAGCAGGGATCGAACCAGTATCCCCCATACTGGACAGCAAAGTCTTAATCACTGGAATTACCAGGGAAGTTCCAAGATAATTTTAAAAGGGGCAGAACCATCAGTGCTAATTCACATTATAATTATGCTTCAGTACTTTTCTTTAGAAGGCCCTAAAACATTTGCCTACCATGAATTTTGTTATACAGAAATTTTAAATTTTCATAGAGTCCAATTTTAACTTTGTAGTTTCTGAATTTTCTACATGCTTTATTGGTAGGCAGAAGTTTTAATCAAAAGGAAGCAAGAAGGAAGCTATGATAGAGCTCAGTAAAGTCAACCCTCCTCTTTGAGGCTACAGGGGTGGGGTTAGTAGAAGGCGATCTTCCTGAAGAGTCTTCTGTAACTTCTAGAAGAATTCAACAGCCCAACCATTCTGGAGGAGTCTATAAACTGGGCCCGGTATTCTAATAAAGGTCTTTCATAAGCAAAGATTATAAAAATATTCACCCATGTTTTCTTCAAATGATTTTAATAGCATAAAAATTATTCAACTTTTTCTATCTGGAGTTTATTTGGATGTAAAGAGTAAATTTGGAATCTGGCTTTATTTTGAACCAAATGAATAGTTGCTAGTCTCAGTCTCATCTTTTTTCCACTGATTTGAAATGCCATCCTTAGGATAAACTGTATTCTGTGCATATCTGAGTCTATGTCCTGAGTTTCTATCCATTTGGTTACTCTATATGTTCTATAATGTTTACTTAATTGGCTTTATAATTCATTTAATATTGGATTCTTATGGATTACTTGGAAATGCAATATTCATGTTTATAGCTCTGAGCCGGGAAACAAATAATGCCCTTTTAATGTGAAAACATCCTTTGCCTTTGCGCAGTTCACCATCTCCTCTCTGTGTGTCTTTTCCCACTGGACACAGTCACTTCTGGCTTCCTTGGAGTTTCTCTTCCCAATCATTCCAACAGCATTTCTTACTTGACGTGCTTTATCATCATCAGGCATTTTATGACTAAGCAACTGATTCCCTAATTAGAATATGGTCTAGTCATGACCATTTGTATATATTTAAAAAATCAAATCTTATTCTATACTTAAAGGAAATATTAATGAAGAATTATGCATCCCATGTGGTCACTGTAACTTTACTGCGACAATGGAAATCCCCAGCCTTTCTCTCTGATAAAGTTTCTATGCTTCTGACCCCTTGCCTACCTCCTCCCTTAATCTTGCCATCTCATGCTATTTCAGATATCACATTAAGTGTGATTTATTCAGAGAGTTAATGAGTCCCCTGTTAAAAGCTCTCATTGTGTATAATGTGTGTGCTAAGTTGCCTCAGTCATGTCCGACTCTGTGTGACCCATGGACTGTAGCCAACCAGGCTCCTCTGACTATGGAATTCTCCAAGCGAGAATACTGGAGTGGGTTGCCATGCCCTCCTGCAGGGGATCTGCCCAACCCTGTGATCAAACCCAGATCTATTACGTCCGTTGCAGTGGCAGGCAGGTTCTTTACCATTAGTGCCACCTGGGAAGCCATGAAATATGATAGTTTTTAACTATATAATTATTAGCTTAATATTGCTCTCTTTTGCTGAATTCTAAATGCCATGATGACTGTGGCCATATTTGTTTTTCTATTTCAGTCTTCTCAGTGCCTAATTCAGACCCTGGCACGTAGTGAGAGCTCCATGAATCTTTGTTGATTAAACAGCAGTTATTTTTACCTCCATCAAGGGAGGCAGCATAACATCAAGATATGAGCTTGACTTAAAGCCAGAATGCCTGGGTCTAAATCTGATATATGATTTATTATCTATATGATCGTGGGTACATTATTAAACTTCTCAGTGACTCAGTTTATTCGTCTATAAAATGGACATCAGTAACATGAGGTTTTATGAGGATTAAGTATACAGAGTATCCACAAGAACTCAGTGAATGTCAGTTATTATCATCATGATCAACATTGGAGAGGAAGTTGTTTGAAGGGAAAATAAGCCATAGAAAACATTAAAAATCTCACTTCACATCAAGTTCTTTCTTGGATTCTTTTGAATGAGGACAGAAAAAGTAGTTTGGCAAAGATTTCTAAAAGCATCAGCTTTTCAGCAGATGAGAAGTAGATGTACCCTCCATCCTGTGCAAACTCATGAGCTCTTTATTCCTTTAACTAAAAATGCTTCCTTTGAGAAAAAGTTGTATAGTCACAAGTGAAGGTCTAACAAAGCCAGCAAACTTTCTGAAATAATCAGTTTATTTTTGGCAGAGTCATAGATAGATTGCACAGGAGAATCATAGGAGACAATGGCTAGCAGAAGCCTTGCATTTGCCTTCAAACTGCTAGCCAGTGATGTCAACCATCAGCTCTCAGTTCCACAGCAAATGCCACACAATGCGGTAAGTACCATCATCAGTGCCATCATCGTTGGCATCATTACCACAGTCTTTGAGCATCTACCAGTTTAAACCTCATGGAAAGTGTATTTCCTGACTTGTGAGCTATTTCTCTACCGAAGTATGCCTGATTGATATACTTGTAACATTTCTGTGGAAAGTAAAAATTAACCAAAAGTAGTTCTTTCTTCAACCTTTAAAGAAATGAGCAGTTCACAACCACCAGGATAAGCAACATATATAGCATTTAAATTAAAAAAATTAGCCTCATTGTACCACTTATCTTTATATTACATCAAAATTCTTCAAAAATTAAAGATAACCTCTTGCTGTATGCCTGAGAGCTCATACCTCTTCCTTCCTAAAAGTCCTTTCAAGATGCTTCCAGAAGACTGGCCTGATCCTAGAAGGATATGGAAGTAATTCACAGCACTGAGAAGACCCACTGCTTCCTGTTGGCCTTCCTGCCTCAGGCATTTCTTATAGTCTGCAGCTTCAGCATTCTGCAGTAGAGGGATGCCAGGGCTCAAAGCACCATCCTGCAATTATGATGTGCGGTTACAGCAGGCACAAATACACAAAGACCACAGAAGGAAGAACAAAGATGGGAAGGCATTGAAAGATGCAGCTGGGAAAACTGAAAGCTTCTTCAGAACCATGAGAACCCTGATTTTGCTTACAAATAGAGGAGCAGCAGTTTGAATCGTGGTGCAGCAAAAGAGTTGGTGATGGATGGGGAAGCCTGGCATACTGCAATCCACGGGGTCGCAAAGAGTTGGACACGACTGAGCGACTGAACTGAACTGACAGCAAAAGAGTGGGAAACTTAAATCTCACTCCTGTTAATTTAGCCCTTTCCCTTTTATATTTCTATTTCATCAGAATTCAGAATGGCTGATAGCAGCATAGGAGGCCTCCAGGTCAAGACAAAGGTGGCTTCTACTTCAGGGAGCCATGTTGGGCTTCCCATATAAGATACTCACTTATCCTTGAAAAACAGGGGATGAGGGCATGGCAGCCTCTCTATTCAGAGCAGCCATCCTGGAGGACCTCAGGCCAGATGTCCCGGCAGCAACCACATCCAAATATATCAAGGTGGCAAGTATCACACCCCTCCCTTGCAACCTGCCTTTCCTGGAGATGCATATGCGAAGTCTCTCTTAAGGCAACCTTTGCTGCTCATCATGTAATTCCACATGTGCACAATCTTCTGATGGAGAAGGGATAATGGGAAGAATTTAGATGCCTGAGTTTCTTATTACCTCAAAACTCTACATATTTGAATGACTTTCCAGTAACAGTGGCTTGCTTCACTATGAAAAACATAATTTTGCCTCTCTTTAATTTTATTTCTGCAAGTTAGAAGTATAACGACCTTTTTGGAAACCAATTTCTGCATTTGGTTTTAGGTGTTAATAAATTTTTGAAGATGTTATTAATAGTGAAGCAGTGGATTTGAACTTAGTTGACTGTTTTTCATTGCAATGCTTAAGTTGTAGCAAGAAACAAGTGGTTTTATACAGGTTTATTTCCAGTTCAGGGAATAGCAAGTTAATATCCAAAAGGATATTAAAAAGGAAGATGGAGGAAGAGCCAGAGAAGGGGATAAGGGAAAGAAGAGACAAAAGAGAAGGAAGAGGAAGTAGGTGGGAGAGAGGTAGGGAGCCCAGGATGACAGGGGGGATAACAGAATGAGGCAGTGGGAGATCCTGCTGAAAGATGCTTACAGGAAGTGGTATTGGTGAGAAGCCGGCAAGTGCCATGAGGCTGCTGAAGAGGAGTGGATGGACTGATATGAATCCACTCCTGGCTGCCCCGAACTTTGGAGCAAGCATTCATTTGGTCATCTGTGGGCAGAAGGGCTGCTGCAGACCAGAGCTCAACAATGAAAAGAAGAATGAGAAAGCATGGCCCGTGCTCCCGCACCAGGCCCAGCTCATAGCATTCCCAGTCAAGACTCCTCCTGGGCAAGAAACTTGGCCTAAAGCACCCCAACATCACCAGCACTCACTAAATGTTAAAGAACACAAATACTGGAATCGCTTTGAAAATATCTAGCTGTTTCTCCTCAAATGTGGCTCGAGTTTTCTTTCGCAATATGAACGATGTTCTTGCCAATTTTCAAGTTTACAGCTCCAGCTGTTAGGGGGTTATGTAAGAGCCAAAATGATCAAAGGGCCTCATGAGTGGAAAATGCATTTTTCCCCTTGGTTGCATAACTCCCCAATGGAATGGGCTCTGTAATCGAAGCATTGTCTGCCCACTCCTCCTGCCCCTCACTGCTTCTCTACAAGCAAAAATGAAAGAAAGAAAGAAGGAAAATTCACATTGGCGGGAATAAAAGGTTATAAAAAATGTTGTTGGACTCATTTAGAATGTCCAAGCATTTTTCAAAAGAAAGTTGCAGGTAACTTTTATGAGTAATTACAAAAATAGTAACTAAATAAATTCCCCTCAACTCTAGGGAGCTTTCTCTAAAGCATATGAAATCATTACATTAAAAATATAGTTCCTTATAGCCAGCACAGTATTCTAATGTCATTGTTTTCTGAATGTCACTCTTTCTGTCGGTCTTTTAGTCCTTTCAGAGCAGGGAACTTATCTTTGTGTTGTAGCCTCCCCAGTGCCTAGCATACAATAAGTTCCAATAAATAGCAAATGTTTGAATAAGGATTTAGAAAACGTGATCACAGTCATATATCTGCAGAGACCTAGACATGATGCAATGACAGCTTTTCTAAGTAGAATCAGAGGCTAAACAGGTGTTATTTGCCCTTATTTCTTTTTACCTTGTGGACATAATTTCAAAAGAATAATGAAAGCTGGGCAAAGTCAGGTGGACAAAGGTAACAGTCTTTGTAAGCCCTCAGCAATAACCCCAGACTTACTTTGGGGTTTCAGGCACCAATGGCTTGTCCTTTCCGCTTCTGGAAATGACAGCTACCAGACTGCATTTACCCCTGCCCAAAGTCTCAGTGGTTAATGATTATGGAAAGCCTGGGCCCAATTGGCACCAGGTTCCCTTAAAAATGGCCCAGTTATCAGTTGGCAAATTACAGTCCCCGATCCAGGATATGCTCAACCAATAGACAGATTAATTTAGATTTATAACACTTCAAATATCCAGGGAGATCCATCCGCAATGGAGAGATTGCACTCCAGTGAGAGGAAGGGGAAGCCAGGGAGGAATTCCAAAGGGCTAGTCAAGCAGACTGGGAGGATGGCAGGATGAGAGGACCTCAGGGTCCTTGCTAACTTAAACCACGCTGCCTCTTCTTTGAGGCAGGACTGGCCCTCTTTGCCTTGCTGGTGTTTCCTCTCCACCATCCCTAGTTGGCCCTTTCATTTTTCTGGTCTTGATCATCTATTGAATGCACGGAAAAAATGTTCAATTAGAGGACACTTCTAGCTCTCAGATTATCCCATATCTGTGTATTTTAATGTATTTTGGGGCTTCCCTTGTGTCTTAGCTGGTAAAGAATCTGCCTGTATTGTGGGAGACCTGGGTTCTATCCCTGGGTTGGGAAGATCCCCTGAAGTTAGGAAAGGCTACCCACTCCAGTATCCTGGCCTGGAGAATTCCATGGACTGTGTAGTCCATGGGGTCACAAAGAGACGGACACAACTGAGTGACTTTTGCTTCACTTCTCATGGGTCTAGATTCACCCTTTATCTCTTAGGACCCTCCCCTGTTATAGAGAACCATTCAATTACTTTCGTTGTTTCACCCTCCTTTCAAAGGCTGAAAATTTCCTCCCACCTTCCCCTGGCCTACTCAATGAAGATCTGTGCCACCTAGCCTGGCTGTCATTAGCCCTTCCCACTGTGGTCTAAACCCTCCTCTTCTGCCTTCTCTGTTCCCCTGCCTGGAAACACTGCCTCTTTCTGAATCATGCCCATCTTTTGACATCCTAAGTACATCTGATCTCATTTTCCCAAGCCATGGTAATACTTTAGGCCTCTCAGTTCCTGCAGAATGACCAAAGGCTCATGTACTCTCAGCTTTCTGTGCCTTGCTGGACCCATGGGTTAACTCTCTCTGTTTAAAACACAGTGGCTCCTAAATGTCACAGACCCTAAACGAGTTCCAGTAGTGAGACTACTACCGAGACAGAGTCAGAGGCCCAAGTCTCAAGCCAACGTGACCACTTGATGTTTCTGTCATCTGGCGCAAACGATTTCTAACCTGGTATGGGAAGGGACAGGTACACGACCTAGTAAGACATGCTAGAAAACTGAGATTTCAGATTGTTTTAATCATGTGTTCAATAGTATTTACGCCTAGGAACACAGATTATTTTTGTAACACGTTCTAGGAGGGAAAGTTTAGCCAAATCTTGCCTTCAGAGTGCCTATAGATATTGACTCTACTTTATAATGATTGATGATTCTTGATCAAAGGCTGAAGCCCCCCATGCCAAAGGATAGGATAGATCAGAATTTCTGGGAAATGTGAGGT
This sequence comes from Bos javanicus, assembly GCF_032452875.1. NCBI lineage: Eukaryota > Metazoa > Chordata > Mammalia > Artiodactyla > Bovidae > Bos > Bos javanicus. The sequence continues at coordinate 11,599,177 of NC_083887.1, read as the reverse complement.
TTTTGTGGTTATTAAAAAGGTAAAGTTTTAAGAAAACTAGCAACTTACTCTCTCTTAAATATTGCCTTATATAAAATGGGGAAAACAATTAACCATGGGTTCTTATGAGAAATAAGACAAGATCTATGAAAGTATTTGAAGATGATAAGATTTACTTAAATATAGCCTGTGAGTATGTATGAGGTTCTCATTTCTGAGGTTAACTATAACCAGACAAAATCCATTTAAAAGAGGGCCAAATGGACATAGAAAATGGTGGGAAATAAAAAGTTCAGTTTAAACCTGGCTTTGAAAATTGTAACTAAAAATTATGAAGGCAACTTATTTATATTACATCTAATAAATTCTAGATTACCATTATGGCTATGTGTTAAATCTTAGGACAAAGAACTAACAAAACTATTCGGGATTTTGGGCGCAATTTATCTAATAAAATTGCTTCATAGTACAATACAATTACTTTTACTTCAGGTTTCGGTTTCTCAATGTGCTCATAAAAAGGATTATTTTTCAAAAGCATTCAAAAATGTGTCTGCTTTATTTTTTTATGTTTTCTCAGTTTGAAATTTACTTTATTTTTTTAATAAATTTATTTATTTTAATTGGAGGCTAATTACTTTACAATATTGTATTGGTTTTGCCATACATCAGCATGAATCCGCCACAGGTATACACGTGTTCCCCATTCTGAACCCCCCTCCCTGGTCCCTCCCCGTACCATCCCTCTGGGTCATCCCAGTGCACCAGCCCCAAGCTTCCTATATCCTGCATCGAACCTGGACTGGCGATTTGTTTCATATATCATATTATACATGTTTTAATGCCATTCTCCCAAATCATCCCACCCTCTCCCTCTCCCACAGAGTCCAAAAGATTGTTCTATACATCAGTGTCTCTTTTGCTGTCTCGTATACAGGGTTATCGTTACCATCTTTCTAAATTCCATATATATGCGTTAGTATACTGTACTGGTGTTTTTCTTTCTGGCTTACTTCACTCTGTATAATAGGCTCCAGTTTCATCCACCTCATTAGAACTGATTCAAATGTATTCTTTTTAATGGCTGAGTAAGATTCCATTGTATATATGTACCACATCTTTCTTATCCATTCATCTGCTGATGGACATCTAGGTTGCTTCCATGTCCTGGCTACGATGAACATTGGGGTACACGTGTCTCTTTCCCTTCTGGTTTCCTCGGTGTGTATGCCCAGCAGTGGGATTGCTGGATCATAAGGCGGTTCTATTTACAGTTTTTTAAGGAATCTCCACACTGTTCTCCATAGTGGCTGTACTAGTTTGCATTCCCACCAACAGTGTAAGAGGGTTCCCTTTTCTCCACACCCTCTCCAGCATTTATTGCTTGTAGACTTTTGGATAGCAGCCATTCTGACTGGCGTGAAATGGTACCTCATTGTGGTTTTGATTTGCATTTCTCTGATAATGAGTGATGTTGAGAATCTTTTCATGTGTTTATTAGCCATCTGTATGTCTTCCTTGGGTAAATGTCTGTTTAGTTCTTTGGCCCATTTTTTGATTGGGTCGTTTATTTTTCTGGAATTGAGCTGCAGGAGTTGCTTGTATATTTTTGAGATTAGTTGTTTGTCTGTTGCTTCATTTGCTATTATTTTCTCCCATTCTGAAGGCTGTCTTTTCACCTTGCTTATAGTCTCCTTTGTTGTGCAGAAGCTTTTAAGTTTAATTAGGTCCCATTTGTTTATTTTTGCTTTTATTTCCAGTATTCTGGGAGGTGAGTCATAGAGGATCCTTCTGTGCTGTATGTCAGAGAGTGTTTTGCCTATGTTCTCCTCTAGGAGTTTTATAGTTTCTGGTCTTACGTTTAGATCTTTAATCCATTTTGAGTTTATTTTTGTGTATGGTGTTAGAAAGTGTTCTAGTTTCTTTCTTTTACAAGTGGTTGACCAGATTTCCCAGCACCACTTGTTAAAGAGGTTGCCTTTAATCCGTTGTGCCTGCTTTATTAAGGACTGCTTTCTCTTTGAAAGTCCCATCATGTCATTATCATTGTCAGTTTTTCTCTTCTTCAATAATTTACTGGTAAAACCCTGCTAGACTTTTACTTGTCGAGAGTTTCCTTTCTGACTGACTATACCTCCAACTTCAATTTCATCCATATTAGAAAATTCTGAATATTTTGTAAAGTTGTAAATTTACTTCAATTTTTCCATTGTTTTCCCACCCTCTTACAATAACAGCTAGTTATTAAAAAACTATTAGACAAAAACATTGCTATTATGAGTGAAGGTGGATTTTAGATTTAAAGAGAGGAATGTTAGAATGGGCCAATTCATATTATAATTGGTCACTTTATTCATTTTTTGTATTATGATGACTTGTTTCCCACTGCAACTTTGTACCTCTAAGGCTTTGGGAAAATGCATTTTAAGGTTATGGGTATTCTGTCTCATTTTTCATAATTCTCATGTAGTCATGTACTTAATACTTACTGAAATAAGTGCTAGATTACTTTTGACTGAAAAAGTAATTGATCCAGTGAGTGAATGGAAAAACTGGAGGAAGAAATGAACGAGCAGCCATAGGTTCCCACTGCAGATTTTATACTTTTAGTAAGAAAGTCACACACAAGAATAGCTGATCTCAGTGAAATACGTAAACATAACACCAGAGATGAAAAGGGCTTGTGGTTTAGATCGAATTTTTCCATTTACAAAACAGAATCAATTTGTCCAAGGTTCATGCTGGAAAATGTGTGGGTTCTCACTAGGTCTGTCCCTTGGAGAGTTGTAAATGAATAATGTTTATAAAAGTAATTGAAATAAAAACTCACACCTACCTTATAATGGGGACGAAATTTGTTCCTTATACACATTATGTTAGAGATTCTCACATCAGGGAGCCCAAGGGGTCTGCAGAGCTATAGCATGAACATAGTCATCTCAGGGAAACATTTTACTTAGAGACTTGGAGAAGTGGAAAGAAGAATTATATCTTTGGCTAGAATATAAACTAGCTCTACATTTTTACAATAAAACTTATTTTTAAGAAATTTTACTTTGGGACTTCCGTGGTGGTCCAGGGATTAAGGATCTGCCTTCCAATAAAGGGAGCACAGGTTTGATCACAGGTTGGGGAACTAAAGCCGCACATATCATGGGCAGCTAAGCCCACCCACCACAACAAGCCCATCAATCCACATGGTTGCAATAACAGAAGCCCACATGCCACAGCACAGACCCACAGAGACTTCCCCACAGTCCAGTGGTTAGGAGTTTGCTTTCCAATGTAATGAGCGCAAGCTCAGTCCCTCATTGGGAAGTAAGGTCTCACAATCCTCATGGCAAAAAAAAGGTTTTTGGTGGTTTTTTTTTTTTAACTTTTACAGAAGGTCTTGAAGGTATGCATGCAGGAAGCACCCCCCACACACAACCCACCCTTTAGGTGCCCTTCCCACTTTAGCGGAAAATTTAGCAAGCTCTCCATCTGGCATGTCATCCTTTTAACAACTCTACCACGTATATATCATTATCTTTGGTTGCATATGAAGAAAATGAGCTACATATGAGTTGTGAATGAAAATTTTCAAACTCCTTGGTGATAGAATCCTGCTTTCCCCTAACTGTGTTGTCTGGTAGTAAGATGACCCTTCCTGTTCCCATGACTATCTGCATTTTTTTTTCTCTTTGAGTTTCTTCTCCACGTGCCCAATCTCTACAAGGACTCTAGGTGCCTAGAGAAAAAAAAAAAAAAATCTGAGAATTTGTCCTTATACCTTAAGGGTTCTGGAGTGACTAGGTCAATTCAGACTAGCTGATTTGAAAAGAGGACTACTGAGCAGGGGAGTGGAATTAATCTTAGAATGGAATTTCCCCACAGACTGATTAGGATATTACTTGAGGTGCTGGTGCCCTTCCGTCAAATGCTATTGAATGAAAAATTGTACACATGTCAGGCCAGTTCCTTTTTAAAGGAATGACCAAAAAGGTATCCAAGAGGTATTGTTGCAGCCCACTTTCCTAACTTTCCAGATACAGTTGGTGGTTGGGCAGCCAGGCAGATAAGGGGTCTGCTAGCAGCAGAGAACAGAAGCTTGCTCATTGGATCAAGGAATCTTGAGGCCCATTTAACAATAGACACTCTTCCACCAGAGTGAAAAAGAACGAATGCAAAAAGATGAACAGTGTCTTTAAATAGCTCTAGGAAAGGTCTTGTAGAAGGCAATGGCACCCCACTCCAGTACTCTTGCCTGGAAAATCCCATGAACAAAGGAGCCTGGTAGGCTGCAGTCCATGGGGTCACTAAGAGTCGGACATGACTGAGCAACTTCACTTTCACTTTTCACTTTCATGCATTGGAAAAGGAAATGGCAACCTACTCCAATATTCTTGCCTGGCAGATCCCAGGGACAGAGGAGTCTAGTCAGCTGCCATCTATGGGGTCTCACAGAGTCAGACACGACTGAAGCGACTTAGCAGCAGCAGCAGGAAAAGTCTTTGCCCTGAGGGGGAACCCAGATCCATTCCTAGGTCTTGGGGTCTGTTGTCTCAGCATCCTACAGAACTGAAGTAATAGCCCTGCTCTCACCTCTCTGAGTATAGAAAGTAGACCCATTACCCACAGAAATGTGGTTGGTTTGTCAACATTTTAGGAGAGTCACTAGGCTCTTCTAAAGCACAGGAATTTATGAGTTGAAAACAGGCTTAAAATCTGCAGGGTTGGGCCAGCACTCCAATTTGTGGATAAACCACAATAGGACATAATATTCTTTCTTGCTCAGTTCATATATAATTCTGGTTTGAATATGCCCATACTTGTGGTTTCTATTTCTGACCTAGTTTTGCTTCCTAAACTTCAAAATATTTGAGTATCAATCTCTCCATCTCCCTCTCTTGCTCTTTTTCCTATGTATGCACACACATACACACACTTCATCACAAATACCTTATTTCTTTTATTGGGATTTCTTTTTACATGACAATTAGAGGATTGCAGAAAGCAGATGCTGGTGGCCTTATCTGACGAGTTAATTGGGGTTTTATAAAGAAACTATGACAGAATTTGTTTATCTGGATCTTTGTCCCAAAAAGCAAACATGCAGGAGCCTACGTTGAGGCTATTAAGTGAAGAGTAAGCTATTGTTTGTAAAAAGAATTGTGAGAAGAGGGCAAATTGATAAATAACAAGCATTTATGTGGTAATGATTATTTGACAGGTACCTTCCTATGTATCTTAAATAATACTCCCAACAAGCTCACTATATGCAGAACTATTACTGTCCCCACCATACATTCCCTCCAGAGGAGAAAGTTGGGGCACAGAGATGTTAAGTCACTTGCTTAACAGCTAACTAATAGTGGAAGGAGAATTTGAGCCCAGGCATTTAGGCTGCCAAGTGAAGTGAAGTCATTCAGTCGTGTCTGACTCTTTGCGACCCCGTGGACTGTAGCCTTCCAGGCTCCACCATCCACGGGATTTTCCAGGCAAGAATACTGGGGTGGGTTGCCATTTCCTTCTCCAGGGGATCTTCCCAACCCAGGGATCGAACAGGGGTCTCCTGCACTGCAGGCAGACTCTCTACCATCTGAGCTACCAGGGAAGCCAAGTTTATGCTTATTACGATTCACCAGTCTACTTTGCTAGCTTTATTTATTCATCCATCATAGCCTCAACCCTCTATTCTCATTTAGTCTTCCTTTCACTCTCATTTTTTTTTCTTTTTTCTCTCTATCCCACTGTTTATCCCAACAGGAAACTGGTCCTTTTTTAAGCATTTGCTATACTTAATCTTGCAAGCTGTTCCTCATTCATTCAGCAGATAAGAGGACATTTCTATTGAAGATATTTAAAGATAGAAATAAGATTTGCCTACTTAAAGTATACAAAGAAAATACAATTTCTTTTCTTTGTAAGTCTTAGAAGAATATTTCTTCTGAGGGTTAATAAAAACTTCTTTACTTTGCTCTTACTTCCTGGATTGCAAAAAACCCTTAAAAATTTTTGTCTTTATCAATCTTCCTTAACATTTTAAGGACTTGAGTCCAATAAGTTGGTTTATGGTTGGACTCAATTCAGCTGAAATTCTATAACCCATATATCAGCCACTGAACTGAAGCCATTGCTGGTTCTTTAGTCTATCCTCTGAACTGTAGTCATTTCCATGGTAATTTTCTTATTTTTTGTGGTGTGTTTTTTTGAGATTCTGTTTTTGGGCTTCCCATCAAACCAAAAACAGATTTCTCTTTTCCATTCCAGCCCATTCTGTTCTTTTAAGGTGGAGGACAGCTGTGAGGTAGGGCTGGTTTCCGCCACCTACTAGACTGTCAGTGGCTGGAAGGCTGGGACCAGTGAGAGCATCTTTGTTCCCTGGTGCCTGGCAATGTCTAGCATGTAATAGTTGCTTAGTAATTGGAGGTTAAAATGAATGAAACAGTGAAATGGGAATCCTTTTCTCTACGTTGGCCATCTTCCTATTTCAAAATTTGGATATAACATCCCCCTGTAGTTTACCAAGAATTCTTCTCCACTGACTATGTCGGACACGACTGAGTGACTGAACTGAACTGAACTGAATATGCCATTATTAAATTAGTAGAATTCCAAACTGAGAATGGGTTAATATGTCAGCGAACTTCTTTTTGTTCAAGATATCCTCTGCCAAACTTTTGAATCAAAACCCAGTCCCAAAATGTTACTAATTCCTAAAGACTGGTGATGGATACATGAAGGTTTATAATATTATTTTCTCTACCCTTGTGTATGTTGGAAATTTTGCATAACTTGTTAAAATCTGCCTACATAGAATGATAGTTAAATTAGGATAATGGTGATTTTAAAGAAAGTGGTTAGTATAATGGAGTGCACGCAAATTTTCTAGGCACCATTGCAAAAAAAGCTATTAATATTTTTTTACCCATAGTGGAGTACTGGTTTAAAAGTTTAGTTAGAGCTTGCAAAAGCATTTTAATTTAAATAATGACTTCTTTGGAAATAATATTTATTCTTTATCTTCCTATGGAACGCAGTAGCTGGGGGTCTGTCTTACAGCAAAGTGGTCAATCTGTTCTAAAATGCTGAAGGAATCTAGGCTGTAATGCTGATATTTTCTAAGGACTTAAATATGAAATGGTACCAATGAGAATATACACTGGAAACTTTAAGCGTATATGGTAACTCTGTGTGTATGCATGTGCGTGGCTATATGTTAGATAAATATTTACAGCAAGAGATCTTTCCACTTAAGGGAAATGGGGGAAATGCTAGCTATAGCCATTAAAATTGCAAACATTAATGGTTCAGGAATGTTCAAACAGCAGGTTCCTGTTTCTAGCCCTGCAATTAGACTCTTCTATACAATTGTGTTAATTGAATAACAGGCTTTACAATGGCTTTATCTAGGTTAATATATCCACTCCAAACAGACTGGACGATGGCTTTCTGTGGTAATAGTGATCTTTAGTTTATTGGAATCTTCTTGAAAAATCAAAGTAACCTACACAAGGAAAGGAGGTAAACTTAAGCTAGAATTTTTTGATGTTTGGGATTTTTAGAAGAAAGTGGGATCTAAGTTGCGTAGGCCTGTGACTCCGTTTCCACTGCTTGCTACTACCATACATATTTCTGAAGTTCTCCATTGTCTCAGTTTCCCACTTTGTTTAACATGCAGAGATCATTCAGTTTAGAACTGAAACCCACAATTTAGAAATACAAGGATTATTCTTACATTTGCCATCAGTGTTTTCCCTCAAACATGCAGTATCTAAAGAAAGTGATCCAAACACCTTCACAAAAAACAAAACAAAACACTTATTCCTACCTGAAATTTAGTTCCTTCTTTTTCGGGAGGAGGACTGGTTTACCATATGTATTCCTATAATAGTGTGAAGATCTAAGAAGCTTCTGAAATTCAGTATTAGCAGAGATAACATGTCCACCTACCTAGATGTGAGGACGGGAGCATCAGAGGAGATGTGAATGCATTCTCAAATCAGATGGCAGCTTCCCAGTAAGGTGATGGCTGGTGGGGATGCTGGTGAGATTGGCTACTCCTACATGTGGGATCCACATCCCCGACAGAGTGCACATGAGGAAGCCACAGCCATCTTCAAGGATTAAAAAAAAAAAACAAAACAAAAAACAACAACTTGAGTTCTCTCCAAAATCAGAGCTTGGCAGGGTTTTGGACCAGGCATTCAGCAATATGAATAGCTCATTTTCAGACGCTGTTCACATCTTATCTGATTTGAATTGATTCAGTATAGTTTCTCCAGAAGACTTTAAAAACCAAGTAAATATTAAGCCGTTCTCACTGTGTTAGCCAAACACAATTAATTTTGCTCTGTATAATCCTAACAAACTAAGATTCTACAAACAGAACATTCTGAGTTCCGCTGACCCACTTTAAATGAAAGTATATGCAACTGAAGCCAATTCCATGACTAGCTGGGCATAGTCAGAATTGTTTGTTTTACCATTACTTTACTTCATGTCTCCCTGTTAAGGATATGCCCAACTATCGACCAATCTGAAGCTAAAATACCCCAAACTACGGCATTCAACTGTTAGTCCTGGTGGGAGGACAACCTTTGATCACAAATCCCTTTGGCCATCCACTCTGTGTTACCAGATCAAAAATAGGGGTGTTTATTTCATTTGGCAAAGATTGGAAAATTAAATCAACACATCACCAAACACAAACTCCAGAAGATGTGGCTCAGACAAGGATCATAGCGCTGTCCCAGAGAAACAGTTTTTTATGGCACATAAAGTTTCTATTATACATAAATTCTAAATTTATTTTTAATTCTTTTCAAGTCAGTCAGTGGGAGGATTGCTGGCCGATAGCAAATTGCAGATTGTAAAAATCGTTCTGCAGTGAAGCAACATCTTTTTCCACGCTGACTATGGTCCAGGTTCTCATAGACTTGTTCTTACCACACTGGGTCATGGCCAGGTATCTTGGAGTTTAGACAAATCCAGCCAGCTAAGGAAATCCTAATGATAGTTCTGTCATGATGTTCTTCCCATCTTCCTCCCAGACCCCAAACCATTGGCTTCCTTGCCACTGGGCCAGGATATATCCTTCCCTCCTTCCCTTCTCCAAACAATGACCAGCATTCTGCACAGTTCTTGGCCCATGGTTTGGCTCATACTCCCAGGACCTTGGAATTCATCTAGCAGTGAGGCTCTCATAACCCAAACTTCCTGTGCAGACTTCAAACACACACACAAACACTGGGACCAGAGCTCATGGAGCAAGAAAATGACACAAAGTACACAAACTCTCTCCTCAAACCTGCCAGCAACATCCTAATAAATCCTGCCTTGTTTCCCCGGTGGAAGAAACACTTCTGGGATCACTTCTTCTCTACTTGTGAGATGAAGCATCCTCCAAACCCCAAAAATGTAGCCTAGATTCTTCACAGCCAGCCTCCTTACTAAGCTACAGTTTCTGAAATTAAAAGTTACTCTTTGAAGATATTAACAAAATTTCCATTTTTTAAGCACCCAGTTTTACTTCCCCACAAATCTATTTACTTTCTGCAAAAGCTTACACTCTGATAGAGGATATTTACACACACACACACACACACACACACACACACACACGCTTTCCTGGTGGCTCAGTGGTAAACAATTCGCCTACCAGTACAGGAGGTGTCGGTTTGATCCCTGGAGTAGGAAGAGTCCCTGGAAAAGGAAATGACAACCCAATCCAGTATTCTTGCCTGGGACATCCCAAGGACAGAGGAGCTTGGTGTTCTATAATCCATGGGGTTGCAAAAGGATCGGACACGGCTTAGCAACTAGACAACTAAACAGCAACAATACACAGAGAGAGAGAGAGAGAAAGATAGAGAGAGAGAGATGCACATCACACAATAAATACACAGGACTCAGATCTCTTCTTGCAAAGACTTTAAAGAATTTCAGTTGGATTTTCTGTTTAAGGGGTTGAAAAGCCTCCTGGGAAAAGTAAAATTTGAATCCAACTCTAAAAGAATACATTCAACCAATACACACTCAGAAAAAGTTCTTCCTATCTCCGATCATACTTTGTGAGGAAGGAATGTGAACTTTGAAGAAATTGCAGGGATCTGGGCTGAAAGTCACAACTTTGAAGAGAAGGGGAACCGAGATTCAGCTGGTCCACGCTTTGCAAAGCCAGTGCTTGAACGACCCGGGATTGACTGTGCTCATTCATGTCACTTCTTCCCCACGTGCTTTTTAGCAGCAGCTCTGAGTTCCATAGGCAGAAATTCCATTGAATAGATGTAGTTCTGGCTTTAGACAAGGGAGTCTAAACTTCATTTTTGTTTGTCCTGTTGATGAGTCTGTTCAAAGTCACTGGAATGGCAAGTCAAAGGAAATGTTATGATTTTTCTCTCATCCACCAGGGTCAAAAGATTTCCCTCCTTTTGCTATGGATGATGGAGGCTCTTATCAAAAACTTCTGGCTTCTGGCTATGTAATGAAATTCTTTCTCTAGAATTGAAACTCATGACTTACCAAAAATCTCTGGCAAAAGTAAACACACTTTCTATTTATGGACCAATAGTAGACAACACCATTAGAACCCAAGTACTCCTAAGAAAATTAAGATCTTTGGGTATCAGGACCTCAAAACAACATGGTATGCAGCAAGTCACTCTGAGTCATATTTTCCATCAATAAAAGTTCTTAAAACTTGTGCAAACATTAATTAAACAAAGATCATAGAGCTCCAGACAATTAAAAGAGCACTGGCTCCCAAACATTAAGGATAACTATGATAAGATGAATAGGTTTGAGCAAGTTTCTTAAAGGTGTGCTGAACCAAACTGTTAGGACCTGGGTGGTGCCTTTAAAGATACAGAGAGCATGTGTGCCTTGCTCTGGACCAGAGGCCATGAATGAGTCTTCTTAGGTGGTATGATTTGGGAAGACCTGATAAAAATCCATTTAGTGCTTCTTACAGAAGAGGTAAAATTTATGCCATCAGAGATTCATTATTTGGGGATAGGATTTTTGTTATTAATTTTTTTATGAAATGCACATACTCCTGGGAAGCAGTATGACCTTAGCATTAGCAATCAATTGAAATGGCATATCAATAACTTCTCTAGAGGGTGAGAAAAACGAGTCAGAGGGAATGAATTTTGGTGGAAAGATTACTTTTCACTGTGTCAGAAAGGGGCTCAGCAGAGTTAAGATGATGAGCGTAATAAATCCTATTAAGAGGAATCCTAGATCACCAAAAATTTAACAAAAAGTAATAAATCTCTAGTGGCATGATTTCCTCTATTCCTCAGATTATAATACCCATCCAAATCTCCTCCAGCAAAGACTTTGGATGACTGTAATTAGGTTGTTTTAACTGCATTATCTACATATATTATTAATACAGAACATGCATGGGCATATATATAGTTTTATAACATGCAAGCCTGTGGGCTTCTCCCTTAGGATGTTTCCATCCGTCCTTACCCCAGACAAAGGATAAGATAACCAACCAGCCAGTCAACCCTTCTGGAGGTGTTACAGCCATTATAGACTTGTTCATAACAACTGCTCAAAACTCCTTATTTTCCTGCCCATTTTGCTCCTGTTTTCTGCGCCTCCTTTCTTCCAGTTTGGCTCAGCCCTAACTGGAAATTGAGCCACATGTCTGCTCTTGCCTCCATATTTTGAAGGTGAATTTTGTTTCTTTGGTTCTGTTTTAGACCTGATTCAAGTTCACTATCCAACAATTTTGCTTCCTGAGCACTGGGTAAAATCTCTACAAAACCCAATTTGGCTTCAACCTTGGCTTGAGGGGCTCTGGGGAGGCAGGATCCTAGGAACCCTTACTGATGCCCCTCTGCTGCTGTGGTCAATGTGTGTTCCATTTCATATCCTCATGATGTCCTCTTCTCACAGAGAAGAAATGGTGGAGATCTTCACTTCCAGTTAATGTCAGCCCAAAGAATCTTGGAGAATTTATAGCAGAGAAGGTTATGCTGCTGCTGCTGCTGCTGCTAAGTCGCTTCAGTCATGTCCGACTCTGTGCGACCCCATAGATGGCAGCCCATCAGGCTCCCCCGTCCCTGGGATTCTCCAGGCAAGAACACTGGAGTGGGTTGCCATTTCCTTCTCCAATACATGAAAGTGAAAAGTGAAAGGGAAGTCGCTCGGTCGTGTCCAACTCTTAGCGACCCTATGGACTGCAGCCTACCAGGCTCCTCCATCCATGGGATTTTCCAGGCAAGAGTACTGGAGTGGGGTGCCATTGCCTTCTCCAAAAAGGTTATAGTAACATTTTAATGGCATTTATGTGTCTATCTTCACCCTAATTACAAAAATAGCAGGTCACTGGAGAAAATCTGGAAAGTGAAAAAAAGATAATCTAAAATTATCCATAATGCTATCTCCTAGACATAATATCTGTTAACATTTTAGTTTATAAATTTCCAATATTATTTCTTATATCTGAGTACATTTGCATAGCAAAATTAGTCACACTAATAATTCTGTTTCCACTTAATTTTATCTAATATATTACTATTTCCTATATCTTTAACTGATTATATTAAATTTGAAAATCTTATAAAACTTAATGAATTCAATATAATGGAAATCTGGCTGTGAATAAATATGACAGATGCAATTAAACAAATAAGTAAGTCTGCTAGAGATAACTATAAAGCACAATATAAACATGACTTAGTGATCTAGACTCTTTTTAAGCAGTGTCACTTATGGATAACAATCTTCAGACCATAAGACAGAACTTCACTCTAGAGCATTGAACTTGGAGTCAAATACCCTGGTATGAGTTGAAATCAGTGGTACATCCTTCAACAAATTCCTTGGGCTTTCTTTTTTAATTTTTGTTTCATATTGAAATGTAGTTGAATGGCAATGTTAGTTTCAGGTATACACAGAATGATTCAGTTATATATATACATGTATCTATTTTTTTTTCAAATTCTTTTCCCATTTTGGTTATTATAGAGTATTGAGCAGAGTTCCTGTGCTCTATAGTAGATCCTTGTTGGCTATCTATTTTAAATATAGCATTGTGCACATGTCAATCCCAAACTCCCAATCTGTCTCTGCCTGCAACCATCCTTCCCCCTGGTAACCGTAAGTTCATTCTCTAAGTCTGGGAGTCTGTTTCTGTCTTGTAAATGAGATCATTTTTTAAATTCTGCATATAAGCAGTATCATTATGTTTGTCTTTTTCTGCCTGACTTACTTCACTTAGTATGATAATCTCCAGGTGCATCCACGTTTCTGCAAATGGCATGCTTTCATTCTTTCTTATGGCTGAGCAAGATTCCATTGTGTAATTGTACCGCATCGTCCTTATCCATTCATCTGTCGATGACGGTTGCTCCCATATCTTATCTTGGCCATTGTAAACAGTTCTGCAGTGATCATTGAGGTGCATGTATCCTTTTGAACCATGATTTTCTCTGGATATATGCCTAGGGATGGGCTTGCAGAATCATGTGATAGCTCTATTTTTAGTTTCTTAAGGAACCTCCATACTGTTTTCCATAGTGGCTGCACTAATTTACATTCCCACCAACAGTATGGGAGGGTTCCCTTTTCTCTCCACCCTCTCCAGCATTTATTGTTTGTAGATTTTTTGATGATAGCTGTTTTTACTGGTGTGCAGTGATATCTCACTGTAGTTTTGATTTGTATTTCCTTAATAATTAACAATGTTGAGCATCTTTTCATGTGTTTGTTCAACATCTGTATGTCTTCTCTGGAAAAAACTCTGTAGATCTTCAACCCATTTTTGATTGGGTTGTTTTTTGGATATTTAGCCACCAGAGCTGTTTGTAAATTTTGGAGATTAATCCTTTGTTGGTCATATCATTTGCAGATGTTTTCTACCATTCTGCGGTTGTCTTTCCATTTTGTTTATAGTTTCCTTTGCAAGCGAAAGTTTTTGAGTTTAAGTAGGTCCCATTTATTTATTTTTATTTTTATTTCCATTACTCTAGGAGACAGATTGAAAAACATATTGCTACATTTGCATCAGAGTGTTCTTCCTGTATTTTCCTCTAAGAGTTTTATAGTATCCAGTCTTACATTTAGGTCCATTTTGAGTTTATTTTAATCCATTTTGAGTTTATTTGTGTTTGATATTAAGTAATGTTCCTATTTCATTTTTTACATTTAGCTGTCCAGTTTTCCCAGCACCACTGATTGAGGAGATTGTCTTTTTCTCATTTATCTAGTCTTGCCTTCTTCGTCATAGTTTAATTGAACATAGGTGCATGGGTCTATTTCTGGACTTTCGGTCCTGTTTTGACTTGTATTTCTGCTTTTATCTGTGCCAGTACCATACTGTTCTGATTACTATAGCTTTGTAGTATAGTCTGTAGTCTGAAGTCAGGGAGGCAGATTGCTCCAGCTCCATTCCTTTTCTTTCTAAAGATTGCTTTGGCTATTCAGGGTCTTTTATGTTTCCAAAAAATTTTAAGATTTTTTTGTTCTAGTTCTGTGAAAAATGCTATTGGTAATTTGATAGGGATTGCATTGAATCTGCAGATTGCCTTGGGTAGTATAGTCATTCTGACAACATTGATCCAAAAACAGTGTATGTTTCCATTTGCTTGTGTCATCTTTGATTTCTTTATCAGCATCTTATAGTTTTCAGAGTATAGCACTTTTGCCTCCTCAGGTAGGTTTATTCCTAGGTCTTTTATTCTTTATAATGTGATGGTAAATGGTATTGTTTCTTTAGTTTCTTTTTCTGATCTTTCATTGTTAGTGTATCTGTATACAACAGATTTCTATGCATTTATTTTGGATCCTGAAACTTTACTGAACTCATTGATGAGCTCTAGTAGCTTTCTGGTAACATCTTTAGGATTTTTCGTGTGTAGTAACAAGTCATCTGCAAACAGTGACAGTTTTACTTCTTCTTTTCCAATTCGGCTTCTCTTTATTTCTTTTTATTCTCTGAGTGTCATGGCTACGACTTCCAAAACTATGATGAAACAAAGTGTCAAGAATGGACATTCTTGTCTTGTTTCTGATCTTAGAGGAAATGCTTTCAGCTTTTCACTGTTGAGTATGATGTTAGCGGACGGTTTGCATATAAGGCTTTTATTATGTTCAGGTTTGTTCTTTTATGCCCACTTTCTGGAGCAAGTGACTGTAATTTCCTTCTTCTTCCTTTTTTTTTTTTTTTGTGGTATTCATTCATAATTTTATTGTTTCCAGTTGTGGCCTTTTTTTCCACCTAGAGAAGTTCCTTTAGCATTTGTTGCAAAGTTGATCTGGTGGTACTGAATTATCTTAATTTTTGCTTTTCTGTAAAGCTGTTAATTTCTCTGTCAAATCTGAATGAGAACCTTCCTGGGTATTCTTGGTTGTAGATCATTCCCTTTCATCATTTTAAATATATTGTGCCACTCCCTTCTGACCTTCAGAGTTTCTGTTAAACAGTTGGCTGATAACTTTATGGGAGTTCTCTTATATATTATTTGTTGCTTTTTCCTTGTTGCTTTTATTATAATATTTTCTATTTGTCTTTAATTTTTGTCAGTTTGATATCTATGTGTCTAGGCATGTGCCTCCTCAAGTTTATCCTGCCTAAGTCTCTGTGTTTCCTGGAGTTGGCTGACTGTTTCCTTTTCCATATTAGGAATGTTTTCAGTTATTACCTCTTCAAATATTTTCTGAAGTCTTTTCTCTCTTTCTCTTCCTTCTGACATCTCTATAATGTGAATTTTAAATATAAAACTCTCTGGGCTCTGGAAGAAAAATTAAATAAAATAAACTAACAAGCTAAATAAAATAAACTTTTATTATAAGACAGATTTAGAAAATAACCTAAACCTAAAACTAGGTGTTCCTCCACAAATTGCATCAAACACTAGCCTCCTAATTGCCAATTTGTATGTGTGGAGTGGAAGAAAGGGATCTAGAAAACCATGAAATAAGTAAAAATGAGAAGGCTGTGACACTCCACTCTACTTTAGTTCAGTTCAGTCACTCACTCATGTCCAGCTTTTTGTGACCCCATGGACTGCAGCACACCAGGCTTCCCAGTCCATCACCAACTCCCAGCACTTGCTCAAACTCATGTCCATCGAGTCAGTGATGCCACCCAACCATCTCATCCTCTGTCGTCCACTTCTCCTCCTGCCTTCTATCTTTCCCAGCATCAGGGTCTTTTCCAATGAGTCAGTTCTTCGCATCAGATGGCCAAAGTATTGGAGCTTCGGCTTCAGCATCAGTCCTTCCAATGAGTATTCAGGATTGATTTCCTTTAGGATTGACTAGATTGATCTCCTTGCAGTCCAAGGAACTCTCAAGAGTCTTCTCCAACACCCCAGTTCAAAAGCATCAGTTCTTCATTGCTCAGCTTTCTTTATAGTCCAACTCTCATGTCCATACATGACTACTGGCAAAACCATAGCTTTGACTAGATGGACCTTTATCTAGTCCACTAGACCACTCTACTTAGAAGGCTATAAAACAAATTTAAGTAGATTCCATTGTATCTTACAGACTAAAATTAATGCATTTGTGGTGGCAATTACCTATTGTCTTATGCTCTTCTCTGATATGCATTAATTTTGGTGCTGATTCTCAAATAAATCATGAGCCCAATGAAGGAAAGATATGCTTAGTAACCTCTGTGGCTCCCATGAGTCTCATCACAACAGAAGGAGTTCATTAAAACCTGCTGATCCAAGATATACAAAGGGCTCTTAAAGTAAACAATAGGAAAATAAACAACCCAGTTAAAAAATGGGCAAAATGAATACGCACCTCACCAAAAGATATACAAATAGCAAGAGAGCATATGAAAAGATGCTCAATATTGTATGTTCTTAAAGTTCAGTCACTAGCTTTGTGACCCAATGTGCTGTTGCACGCCAGGCTCTCTGTCCTCCACTATCTCCTGGAGTTTGCTCAAATTCATGTCTATTGAGTCAGTAATGCTATCTAACCATCTCATCCTCTGCGAAGCAATGAAGACAAAAGGAGAAGGAAGTGATGGTATGTCTATGTGGTGGTGGTGTTCAGTCTGTCAGTCATGTCCAACTCTTTGCAACCCCGTGGACTGCAGCATACCAGGCATCCCTGTCCTTTACTGTCTCCTAGAGTTTGTTCAAACTCATGTCCATTGAGTCATTGATGCCATCCAGCCATCTCATTCTCTGTAACTCCCTTCTCCTACCCTCAATCTTTCCCAGCACCAGGATCTTTTCAAATGAGTCAGTTCTTGCATCAAGTGGCCAAAGTATTGGAACTTCAGATTCAGCATCAGTCCTCCAATGAACATTCAGGGTTGATTTCCTTTAGGAGTGACTAATTTGGTCTCCTTGTTGTCCACAGGACTCTCAAGAGTCTTCTCCAGCACCACAGTTCAAAAGCATCAATTCTTCAGCACTCAGCCTTCTTTATGGTACAACTCTCACAGCCATACAAGATTACTGGAAAAACCATAGCTGTGACTAGACAGACCTTTGTCGGCAAAGTAATGTTTCTGCTTTTTGATACCCTATTTAGGTTTATCATAGCTTTTATTCCAAAGAGCAAGTGTCTAATGTCATGGCTGCAGTCACTGTCTGCAGTGATTTTGGAGCCCAAGAGACTAGACGGTCACTGTTTCCATTTTTTCTCCATCTATTTGCCATGAAAGTGATAGGACTGGATGCAGTGATCTTAGTTTTTTGAATGATGAGTTTTAAGCCAGCTTTTCACTCTCCTCTTTCACCTTCATCAAGAGGGTATTTAATTTCTCTTCACTTTCTGCCATTAGGTGGTATCATCTGCATATCTGAGGCTATTGATATTTCTCCCAGAAATCTTGATTCCAGCTTGTGCTTCCTCCAGCCCAGCATTTTGCATGATGTACTCTGCATATAAGTTAAATAAACAGGGTGACAATATACAGACTTGATGCACTCCTTTCCCAATTTGGAACCAGTCTGTTGTTCCATGTCCGGTTCTAACTGTTGCTTCTTGACCTGCAAACAGGTTTCTCAGGAGACAGGTCAGGTGGTCTGGTATTCCCATCTCTTTAAGAATTTCCCACAGTTTGTTGTGATCCACACAGTCAAAGGCTTTAGTGTAGTCAATGAAGCAGAAATATATGTTTTTCTGGAACTCTCTTGCTTTTTCTAAGATCCAGTGGATGTTGGCAATTTGATCTCTGATTCCTTTGCCTTTTCTAAACCCAGCTGAAAATTCTCAGTTCACATACTGTTGAAATCTAGCTTGGAGGACTTTAAGCATGATCTTGCTATGAGTGCAGTTGTTCAGTAGTTTGAACATTCTTTGGCATCACCCTTCTTTGGGATTGAAATGAAAACTGACCTTTTCCAGTCCTGTTGCCACTGCTGAGTTTTGGGAATTGCAAATTAAAACTACAATGAGATACCACTCTGCTCCTGTGAGAATGGCCCAGATCCACAGCACCAAATGCTGTTGAAGATGTGGAATACAGGAACTCATTCATTGCTGGTGGAAATGCAAAATGCCAGGGCCACTTGGCAAGACAGATTGACAGGTTCTTAGATGACTAAATATATTCCTACCATATGATCCACAATATATTCCTTGATATTTATGCAAATGAGTTGAAAACTTATGTCCACATAAAAACCAGCACACTAATGTTTATAGCAGCTTTATTTGTAATTGCTAAAACTTGAAAGCAGTCAAGATGTGCTTCAGTAGATAAACAAACTGTGGTATATTTATATAATGGAATATTATTTGGGTATTAAAAGAAATGAGTTACCAAACCACAAAAGAACTGGAAGATCCTTAAATGCATACAGTTAAGTGAAAGAAGTCAGTTTGAAAAGGCTACATGCTATACGGTTCCAACTATAGAACATTCTGGATAAAGCAAATCTTAGAGTAAAAAAGTGGTTGTCAGAGTTCAGGGGAAGGGAAGGAGAGAAGAGGGGATGAAGAGATAGAAGACAAGGGATTGTTTACAGTAGTGGAACAGCTCTGTATGATTCTGTAATGATAGGCACATGTCATCACCCATTTGTCAAAATCCATAGAACAGTACAACACAAAGTGTGAACCCTAATGTAAATTATGAACTTTATTTCACATAATACATTAATACCATTCACCAATTGCAGCAAATATAACACACTAATGTAAGATGTTAATAGGGAAGACTGGGGGGCCTGGGTGGGGGGATATGCCACACTCTGTTTTTTCTACACTTTTTCTGTAAAGGTGAAACTGATCTAAAAAATGAAGTCTGTTAGTTAATCTCTCTTTTTTTTTTAGTTCCTGGTGATTGATTGGTTTCTTTTCATTGTAAGAAATGGATCCTCTGAAGAGATGTTACTTTTTCCTAGCAGGCACTGCAGCTGACAATTAGAACAGTGAGGAGTCTTCCCACTGAATACCAAGTGCACAGACAGTATGGAATATGAATTTATGGAGCTGTCGGCAAGTCAAGTCTCTTCTTCAGAGCCTTGATCTTTACTAAAATAAAATTCACAGGAAATTTCACACGCCATGGAAGCAAAATGGTTCCTCCCCACCACCTCCCAGGGGAAGTGCCCTTGTGCCCTTGAGCGCAGACACAGACAGGGAGAGCCAATTAAATAGACCCCTTGCTCTCCTCCTGGGAGTCTTGGAGTTTCACAGAATCATAACTTCCCAGCCAGCTAAAAAGGCCTTTCTACCAAGCTAAGGGCATTTTAATGTATTTGCTTTATTAATCTTTGAACCCTTACTAAATGGCATGTGCATTAAATGGACCAGAGATCTGGGAGCTGAGAGGAGAATATTCTGGGTTGTATGGAGTCAGTGTGGAAAAAATAAATGAGGTAGAGAAAGGTGGGAGGAGAGAGAAAAAGACAGAGGGACAGAGAGCAAGAGAGAGAATCTTTTCCAAAATCACAAAGCATAGATGTTTATTTTTTTTGTTTGTTTATTTTTTTTCAGATTGGCTTATTTTATTATTATTATTTATTTATTTTACTTTACAATATTGTATTGGTTTTGCCAAACATTGACTTGAATCTGCCATGGGTGTACATGTTTTCCCCATCCTGAACCCCCTCCCACCTCCCTCCCCATCCCACCCCTCTGGGTCATCCCAGTGCACCAGCCCCAAGCACCCTGTATCATGCATCAGACTTGGACTGGTGATTCATTTCACATATGATAATTTATATGTTTCAATGCCATTTTCCCATATCAGTCCACAGAGTCCAAAAAACTGTTCTATACATCTGTGTCTTTTTTGCTGTCTCACATACAGGGTTATTGTTACCATCTTTCTAAATTCCAAATATATGCGTTAGTATACTGTACTGGTGTTTTTCTTTCTGACTTACTTCACACTGTATAATAGGCTCTAGTTTCATCCACCTCATTAGAACTGATTCAAATGTATTCTTTTTAATGGCTGAGTAATATTGCATTGTGTATATGTACCATAGCTTTCTTATCCATTCGTCTGCTGATGGACATCAAGGTTGCAAGCATAGATGTTTAAATACAACCATACCCACCACGATTTGAACTCCAAAATTTACACATGGAAATGTAGGGTCACCTGCATATATGGAAAAAGACGGTTCATGGGAAGAACTGATATATTTTCCCTTTGTTTTCATATTCATTCTCTTATTTTTGCTGTTTTTCTCACCCATCTCCCCTAAGCTAGTACACTTTTCTAAAATTTTTCCTGTGGTCACCATAAAATTCTAATTAATTAGAAAGCATTTTCCCTTCTCTAAACCCTTTCTCAGAGCTCATATTTTCTATTAAAACTTTTCAGAGGACAAATTCCTATTTGATTCATTGTGCTATTTAAGGTATCCTGATACTATACTAACTGGCACCAAGCATCAAAAGAAGACTTGGAGATTCGCAATAAAATAAGAACATTAAAGCAGAAAGAAATGTACCGGTCCTAAAGACTAATTTCCTTTTTTGTAACATATGAAGAAAATGAGACCAAAAGTTTCCTTCCTTGGTATCTTCTAAGGAAGATACCTTCCTTATTATCACATAGCAGCAGACCTAGGACAAGAACCCAAGTTTATCAGAATCTTTTTTCCCTTATCTTTAGGGTAGTTATCCTTTAAGCTAAATACAAATTTTGTTTCAATCCTGTTTTAGTTTCAAAAAACATTATTTTTAATTATAAAAGCACAGTTACTCATTCATCCATTCACTCTATAATATGGTTGAAGGCACATACTGTTCCAGCACCACTGGTCCTGGCAATACAGAAATCAATGGAACGGACAACATCTTCAGCATCTCCATTATTAATAAAGACAAAGGGAGTGGAGTAGGCCGTGGATAAAAATATAAATTGCACTCATATCTTGCCCTTATGGAATTTAGAATCAGTCACAGGGTACATGAAGGGGTACAGAGGAAATAAAATTAAGGGAAATTAAAAGTTAAAGAAAATAAAATTAAGTAAAATTAAAGAGATCCTGGGAGTCAGGTCAAGAAATGATAAGGACATGGATCAGGGCATCACCACCCTGCTCTACACCAGCCATCCTCCCGGCCATGGCCTTCACCGAGTCTGCCCCTCACATCACAGCAGCATGTAGTTCGGTAGTTATTTTAAGAGACATAAGTCCCCTGTTCTAAAGGCTCTCTAACCTAAAATGCCCATCACTGATATCATTTCAGAAAAGAGGTGCTTGTTGAGTAGAGTCATTTTTAGCTCAAGGGCCCCCTGAAATGCCAATGTGAGTCAGATTTAAAGATCCAGTGGCCACACCCATGAAAAGTAGTGTCAAGATGCAGTCCTTGCTGAGTCCTCAAGTTGGAGGGAGCTTCCAAACCCTTCCCCAAGTGGAGTTATCTTACATAAAGGACAGGACTCCATGAGTAGTAATTAAGACAAACTAGTTTGATTTCCTGTAGTAGGGGTTGCAAAGATTTCTGTAAAGGGCCAGGGAATAAACATTTTAAATTTTGTGGGCAGTACAGTCTCTAAGGCAACTACGCACCTCTGCCACTATAGACAAAATTTAAATGAATGATCTTGGCCATGTTCCAGTGAAATCTCAGTTGTAAGCCAGGTTGACTACAGCCCAGGTCCAAACCCTTACCATTTCTTCTCCTGTCTCCCAGAATGCTTTTCAAACTGGTCTGCCTTTCCTATTAAATTGACCCTCTGCACTGCACTAGAAGCAATTCTCTGAAACACAGACCTTAGTCCGTGACTTCTCTGCTTGAAACAGGCAATGAACTAGATTTAGCCTACGGGCAAGATTTGCTCTTATCCCAACCCCACCACTCCATTTCCCATCCTGTAAGAATCACTGTATACTTTTCCTACAAGGACATATTTGTGGTACATTACCCCATTCACCCTGAACATGTAAAAATCTGAAATTTCAATAGAGTTGCTATTCTCGTTTTCTCATTCTTTGCTTTTTATGAAACCGATAAACACTACCTTTCTTAGAAAGTACATGTTGAATTTTGTTTGATTTTTAAGCATCTTAAATAGTAGCAAGTAATATAAATTTATAGCATTTAAAATTGGAAGGGGATTCAGAGATCTACTAACCCAACTGCCTTTCTTGGCATAAGGATCTGAAGCTACAGGGGCAAAGGGACTTGCTCAAGGTCTTAGATCCTGACTGACTGCAAATTGTGTATCCAGGTTGTGCATCATGAGAGGCGCCCTGTTTGGGGTTTGTCCCTCTATGCAATCACACTCATATACACATGCTCTGACATTCTTTTCCTTGATTTTTTTTAACTTCATCTTGAAAAATAAAATTTTCAAGCCAGAATACTGGAGTGGGTAGCTGTTTCCTTCTCCAGCAGATCTTCCCAACCCAGGGATCGAACCCAGGTCTCCTGCATTACAGGCAGATTCTTTACTAGCTGAGCCAACAGGGAAGCCCAGAAATGTCTGTACGTTGTCCAAGGAACTGTAAGCCATGTTAACATCCACTGGAGTGGAGTGAATACCAAACTAGAGGAAAAGTGCCAGGAAAATGAATATTTCCAGTGTCACCATTTCCATTCTTCTACTTCCATCTTTTCTCTAGGATCTCCATTTTTCAACAAGGCCAAGACAGATATAGTAGCAATGTCATACACTAGCTTTGAATTTAAATATTCAAGATGGACTATTTAGGCCTGCACTGAAAATTTTTTTGAATGCAAGTCATAAAAATGAATTATGCAGTGTCCACGACTGACTCATTCAGCAATGGTTCCCAGAGAGAGGCCAAATTCACTGTATTCTGTCTTGATGTCCTTCCACTAGCATTATGTCTACTTGGCATCTTTGCATTTCCATATTCTGAAATCTTTTTATGCACATTCTGTTTCATCACATGAAAAGATCACAAACTCTTTATCAGTTGGTGTTGTCTTTTATTTCTGTTTTACTTTGTATATTTATTTCCCTTCCTTTACTAGAATTAATTTAGCCCCATAGCTAGTCGAGAGGACTGAGGCAATTCAAAAGAGTAAGCTCTCTTCTGGGATAGAGTAAGATGGTTCCAAAGACTTATAAACTCAGGAAGGTCCTTGGGTTTCTACCTCCTAACTTTGCTTATTAGATGCCAAGCACTACATAAGTGGTTTGTGTGAATTATGTCATTTAATCCTCCAACAACTCTCTGAGATAAGCATATAATTATTTCCGTTTTACAGACAGGGTAAGGCTTTACATAAGGCTTTGGGTGGTTAAATAAACTGCCCAAGTTGACAAAACTAATAAGTGGGGAGACCAAAAGTTCCAACCTATTTTGTCAGCCAACAGAGCACAGACTCTTAAACACTATGCAAACCCTTTTAGTTTGCCAAATGATGCTGGAATAATTTTTTCCTCCAAAAATGCAAATCAGATTACACTACTCTTCTGCTGTGAACCCTTGAATAACTTTTTATGTGTACTATGTGCACAGGACTTTATTCAAAATGCATTTTCCATAGAATACCATTGAAAAGCCTCTGTCCTCTCCCTCCTTCTTACCTTATACCTTCTCAGCTATTCTCCTGGCTTGCACCTTATGTACCAATCTGCTTGCTTCTAAATAGGATGAGTTACTTCATCATACTGTTGCTCATAGAGCAGACTCTGCTTGGAAAACTTCTACCAGTCTGCCTGGGAGATACTTACTCATTAGCATTTGATTCACTATCATTTCCTCTTAAAGATTTTTTTGAACTTCCTCCCAGTTTCCTTCCTTCAGCCCCATTTTCATCTTTTGCAGACTTTTGTCATGGTGACTAAAATACATCACTGTACTTCTTGGCCTACAAATATATCCAAATACCTCTGTAAAGCAGGCCTTAAACCTTATTTATCTTCTATCCCTAGTGCCTATTGCAGGTTCCTATAGTAGGTGTTTACTCACAGCAGCAACAGAAAGCTACCATTTGTTGAGCGTATGGTATGTGCCCAGTTTGCATATGTTTGTGAACCATATGTCTGTATAAATGTCTATGCATATGTGTATGTATTATTACTCCCCTACAGATAAGGAAGCTCTTACAGCTTGATTGTAGCTTAGAGAGATTATGTGACAGAGTTGGAATTTGAACCCAGCTTTGACTGACTTCAGAGGAAAAGAAGGAAGGAGGAAAAGTAGAAGGAAGAGATACATAATTTAAAATGAATGAATAGAAGTACTCTACATGAGATACAGCAGCAAAATCACCCCCATCAAAATGTGAACAGCATATTTCGCAATGAAGATAGCAGAGTTAGGGGATCTTTCTTGGACGATAAACCAGTGGTACCCTTTTTGGGGAGAAAATTCAAAGTGAAAATTCCTGCTGCCCCAGAACTCTTTCCCAATCCCACTGCCAGGAATAAAATGGAAAAGGAAAAAGAGAGACCTTTAAACATCACAGTTCTTCCTTTTTAACAGACTGTCATTCTCTCTCAACAAATAAAAAATGAAAACCTTTATAGTGAACTACATTGGGAGGACTGATGCTGCAGCTGAAACTCTAACACTTTGGTCACCTGATGTGAAGAACTGATTCGTTGGAAAAGACTCTGATGCAGGGGAAGATTGAAGGCAGGAGGAGAAGGGGACGACAGAGGATGAGATGGCTGGATGGCATCACCATCCAACTCATGACTCAATGGACATGAGTTTGAGTAAACTCCAGGAGTCAGTGATGGACAGGGAGGCCTGGGGTGCTACAGTCCATGGGGTCACAAAGAGTTGGACACAACTGATCGACTAAACTGAACTGAACTGAACAGCTAGCAAAGAAGCTCCTTATCCATAAAAAAAAAAAAAAAAAAAAAACCTTTGCCCTCAACTGTGTAAACAGTCCCTTTAAATTATTCTAATCTAAGTGTGCCTTCTGTTTCCTGCTAGGAATGCGATTGATGCAGATAGAAGCATATAATTCCCAGGAAAAGAAATCTAT
Source organism: Bos javanicus (assembly GCF_032452875.1). NCBI lineage: Eukaryota > Metazoa > Chordata > Mammalia > Artiodactyla > Bovidae > Bos > Bos javanicus. Next base: position 11,573,836 of record NC_083887.1, on the reverse strand, counting down.
CTGGACAAAAAAATATATGAATATGAAAATACACATTACAACAGCAGTGGGATAATATGTCCTACCTATTGGATTGGGAGCAATGTCAAGTTTGGCAGTACCAAGTTTAACCAGAATCTGGGGAGAAGGGAAGCTGGCAACTCTCACTGGAAGGATTATTTGGTACACCAGCTTTGAAGAACAGTTCGGCATTGCACAGCAAATTTGAAGCTGTACCTTCACTCTACCCTAGAAATTCCACCCCTGAGTATATGCTTTAGAGAAATTCTTGCACCGGTGCACAAGGAGACATGCATGAAATGTTCATTGGAGCATAATTTTCATAATTTAAAAATGGAAATAGGCTTCATGGTCATCAAACAGGTGAATAACTAAGCAAATTATAGGATAGCCATACTCTGAGGTTCTATGTGACAGTTGAAATGAATGGATTAGAATTCCATTCTATAGTATCAGTATGCATGAGTCTCAGAATCATCCATTTAAGAGCAAGAAGCTGATATAAACATTTTGACATTATTTATGTAAAATTTTTAAACACAAAAAATAACACTATTTTGCTAAAGAACGAATTAGTGCATTATAATGTGGATAGAACTAATATTCACCAACCTCAAAGTAGGCGTTAACTCTAAGAAGGAGGAGGGGAAACTGATCATTTTTAATTTTAAAAAATCTGAAATAACTACTACAAAATGTTGATTGTTAATTTGTGGACTTCCCTGATGGTCCAGTGGTTAAGAATTCACCTTGTAATGTAGGGGATGTGAGTTTAATCCCTGTTGGAGGAACTAAGATCCCACGTGCCTCAAAGCAAGGAAGCCCGCAAGCCACAACTAGAGAGCCTGCGTCACAAAGAAAGATCCCACATGACGCAATGAAGATCCATATGCCATAAATAAGGCCTGACACAGCCAAATAAAGAAATAAATTATTTAGAAAATTGTTAACTTGGAGTGATAAGTACCTGGAGTTTTGCTATGTTAATATCTGTTTTGTTCAATGTGAACATTTTTTTAAATAAGAATATTTAATATCACTAGCAGTGATAGACTGCTAGTTAATGACAGAGTGTGAACTTGGGTCAAGTTAAATTAATTAACCAAGGAGGCCATTGGACTGGGGGGCTCTAATGCCCTGGTGCCCAAATTAAGCAAGCCAACTTCTAAGCCTATAATACCTCCAGGTTAGGAAATCCAACCTAAGGACAATCAATTGCAAATAGTCAACTAGGCTTTTGACTATAGCCAATCAATATTTTCCTTGCTTTGTTTCTGCCTTTTCTCTGTGAAAGTCTTCTCCCAAGCTCCTGTGGGTAGAGCTCCTAACCACTTCCAGTTTGGCACAGCCCAACTAGAATCAACTTCTCCTCAAACAGATTTAAAATTTTTAATCTGATTCATCTTTTAACAGTCATTTGACACCTATGTCTGTGTTCTTCCAAGATCTCGTACCCCTTCTCCAAATCAAAATCAGAAGGAAAATCACTTAGTGCTTGCCCAGTAAAACTCCTAGTATGTTCTTCTTTTCTCTTTATGAATGTTATGCAAGTTATTGTTTACTTATTACTTTGTAATATTTATAGCAGCAAAAAATGAGAAGAAATAAATGTCAATGTTCCCATCATTCCTGTTCTCTGATGGGAGAAAAGGAAATTGTTATTTTGTAGAAAGCATTTCCGAACGGAACAACAAATCCCTATTCCAAAACCACCTTACCTTTGTGTTTCTTCCTAGCTGATTGTCAGGACAGGGGGACTGGTTTGTAGCACAGCTGAGTTGCTAAAGGACATTCTCCATAACTTTTCTCACCCATTTAATTTCACACATAAAAAGAGAAGGGCTGCTGTTGCAGGCAAATGTCGGCAGCTTCTCCCCATCCAGACTAGCCACACCTGAGATTGCCTCTGGGTTATAGCAAGAGCCATGACCAGCTCCCTTTCCTCCTCCGTCATCCTTTGTATAATCCCCTCTCCCTACATTGCTCTCGCTGGCTAGTGTTTGATTTTCTCCTAGCCCTCTTCTGTGCCCTTCTATATGATGTCTTAATCGCCACCACAAAATGAGATTCTGTGTCAACATGTAAGTGGAATAGGGACACCCAAATCCATTATTGGTGGTCGTTGCCCCATCTGAGAGTGACCCAGGATGACACCTAGAATATCACACCTCTACGGCAGGAGATAACCCATACTGTGAGTCATGCTGAGTCTCAGAAGAAAGTCACAGGGCTCTGGAGGTATCTAGGTGAGGTCAGTGTCCAAAGGGGAGTGTCAAACTCTGACATCATCAAAACTAGAGACACTTGGAGAGTTGAACAGAGATGGAGGTGGCGGTGCCATATGTCTAGATAAGCTATCCATTTTAAACCAGGATACCAGGAAGTGGCTGGACTATCAGAGACAAGTGTAATCTCTCAGAGGCTGAAAGAATGGAAAGCTCATCGGGTTCTGAGCTGCCTTGGATTCATAGCACAACTACACCTCAAGAAGGAAAACAGAGTGAGTGTAACTCAGGAAACCAAGGCAGAAGATAGTGAGCTGTATAGACTGGAATATGGTCAAGGAGGTGGATTCATGAGTGATGGCTGTGGGGTGCCAAGGGTTCATCCCTAACACAAGGACTGTGGGCTCAAGGAAGTCAGACTAATTCTGACTCCACCCAGGGAGAGGCCAAGTCAACTGATAACCTTCCTGCCTGGGTCAGGGATTGCTCAACCCCTGGGAAAGATTGTGCCTTCAGGGAACATTCTCAGGGCTACGGCCTGAGAGGCTGGGGAGTCAGCTGTAAGTTAGTAAAGCCCTCAGGACACTCTCCTGGGAGAATTGGTGCCTGCTTATCTAATTAGGGCTAGCTGGAATTTACTGTCAAGTTCCCAACATCCACATTCTCCTTGGAGTTCATAGTTCCAATTCCCCAACCCCATGTGACGACAGTCATGCAGCCTCCTCCCCACATAAACTTTGAGTATATTAGCCCCAAGAAGTCAAAGGCATTTCACCTTTTCCTCTCTTGTGGGTGTACCAGAGAGGCAGTCTCAGATCAGGCTGAGGTTGAATAATCTATGTCTGAATGATGGCATGTATAACAGAATGTGCCTTATAAATTGTTCTTAGATAAGATCTAAAATTAGAGATCATTTCTGTCCCTGGCATCCATGATTTTATAAAAATAATGACTTCTTTCCAGATTGAAAAAAAAAAAAAGAACAAGGATGAAGTAACAGTTAATTTTGATCTAGAAACATATACTTAAAATTGTACTGGGTAGCTCCAGGGTTCTGAGAAATCATGATGGAGAGCTCAGTTACTGTGAGGTCCACATGATTATAAGCTCCCTGAAGGCAGGGAAATCCAAATCCTGCCCTCTGAAGTACCTTAGCATGGTGGTTGGCATGTAGACAGAATGTTCAAAATAACTGCTGATTAACTTCAATAAAATATTTTTCCTTAATTTTTGGTTCTACTTTGAAAGATGGTTTAATAAAATATTTGTATATTATATTACAATTTATAAGCTATATTTTAAATATAAAATAATATAACTTTACATTATGTAAGAATTTATGTAATAAAATTTTAAATAAATTAAATTTCTATATAATTATATAATTTAATGTAAGGGGGAAAAGAATCAGCATTGAGCATTATGCAATGTCAAGCACTCTACTAAGTTCTTTCACATATTTCATTTCATTTAGTTTGCTGTTGTTTAATCACTAAGTTATACCTGACTCTTTGTGACCCATGAACTACAGCCCGCCAGGCTCCTCTGTCCATGAGATTTCCCAGGCAAGAATACTGGAGTGGGTTGCCATTTCCTTCTCCATTCATTTAGCTTACCTTTCTATATATGTTCCCTTTTACATCCTGGAGATGCGTAAGAATGACTACCTTTTACCCCAAAAGGGACAGCACAGTGAGTTGAAAAGTCAGTGATTAAATATTAAGCATCTTTTCTTTATTCATTTTTTATCCATTTGACAATCAAATGCTTATCAAATGCCTACCCGATAAACGCCCTTTATTAATATCTGAGGATACAAGTAAGAATAAGATACAAGGGCCTACCCTCAAGAAGCTTACAGTAAGTCTAGTTAAAAAGACAGAAACCTAAGCAGATAATTAGAATGCAGTGTGATAAGCAATATGGATATATCCAAGACATGATTGATGGCCAAAGAAAATTAACCAAATAAAGACTAGGAGTGAGGAGGGTATATGGGTTTTAGGCTGATATGACTACTAAAAATAATATTATAGGCTCAAAAAAAATATGTGCAGGAAGTTTCACAAAGTCTGAAACTTCCAGGGCATTGGGTATCAGTCAGGATATGAGGAAAGGTGAGGATGCAGAGATAAGGCCCAGACTGTGGGGGCTCTATCCGTGACTAGAGGAAAATCCTGGAAGTGATGGAAGCAGGTGAGCAACGGGCTAGGTGGACAAGTTTGATAGTGGACTTTGGCTGCAGTAAGAGTGAGAGGGATCAAGACAGCCAGGGGCAGAAGATCAGGAGGAGGCCATAAAGGGGCAGCTTAGCGAGGGATGGAAGAGGAGGAGGGGAGTCAAGGACACATTCAACATCACAGCTATTCATCTAGTCCATGAAGGCCCATGATATTGCTACTATGAACCCATGGGTCCCCAACATGGCAGAGTGTGTGTGTGTCTGTGTGTGCGTGTGTGCACATGCATGCAAGTGAATATTTGATAAAGGAGAACGTCGCTTCAATAGATTCTCAAGATTTTGACTTATAAGCAGATTCTGGAACATGATTTTACTTCCTATACAGAGTTCCTGATTCTGGTCATCAAAAGAGGTTCTTCATTCTGACTAGCCACAGGTGGGAAGTGGTAAACAACAGGCTAATGGCAAAAAAATTGATTTTAATTTAGGCAGGGGAAATAACTTTTTCAATAATACAGCCGAGCCTAGTAACTGAAGTTAGGATTGGTGAACTGAATAATGATCTCTACTCTTGGACTCATTTCTTCTGCCTTTAAAATGAGTATTCATGATTGTCATCAGAGAAAAAGGTCTGGTTCTATTTCCCATTAACTTCACCGGCATTGTCAGACCCAAATTAGAAATGTTACTTGTTCTTTGTTCTCATCTTTCACACAGACATCCCACTTCCAAAGTCATCATCTTTTTAATTTTGAATTATATCAGTGAGTTCTAGTCTACCAACAGTCAGTTGTGTGGCTCAGTCCATTAGCTCTACCTTTTATGATGTTCATCATGGTAGATACCCATGGACGGATAAGGGACACGAGAAGTTACACAAGGAGCTTTGGGGAAGAAATGTGAGGGCGTAACTTTTAGGTAATCTGGCGAGGATAGTCAAGTGATTCTGATTTCTGCTCTAAGAAAGCACGTTTTTTCTGTTTTCCCATGAAAGTGTTCTATACCCAGTTATATTAATGAATGGCAAACTGATAATGTGCCCCATCAATAAGGACAGTGGTATGGAATTAGACGGTCTAATGGGGACAGCCCACCCACTCTTGAAAAACCCCCTGCTGACCAAGGCAGAGCATTCTTCTGTAGCTCTGTTCAGGGTGGGAGGGGGGTCAGAGGAAAAACAATGCTCCAGTACAACCAATGCATGAATAAGATGATACAGCACTACGTTCCTTCGGTCTGTTTTTAGTCAGAAATGTATATATTGTAGGGAAGTGTAATTGTATAAAAATCAAGACCTAGAAAATCTAGACTAAAGGTTTTTGCTAACTCTCCCCTATGTAATCTCGAGCAGACTATTGTACATCCCAGGAAGGAAACAGGGGCCAGCACAAAAGCCAAGGGCTACAGTTTGTTATTGCTGGTCACGTCATGCTGCCTGACCTTTGTCAGAAGGTATGATGAGGATGGAAACACTTGTTTAGGAAGTTACTTTGGGGTTATACCTTCTTTATACCCAGTATCTGTGTTATGCTGCACTCAGTCTTACCCTAATGTTTGCTCAGGTTTTTCCATACTTGGCTTTCCCTGTGATCATCATCTGCAAAAATAAGGGAAATGATGACGTCCAACCTGATGTTTCCTACACAAGATAACAAATGTCTTACAAATCCTGAGTGCCATACAAATCCCATGTCTCACAAATCCTGAGTTCTGAGAGAGTTTTTGTGGGAAATTTTCAACCTGCTGGAGAATCTTCTTTAACTTCCCATAACGTTTATAATGCCCATCTTTAGGTTAGGAGTGTTGTAAAAATATTTTCACTATAGTTATTATATGTAGTCACTGTTAAAAAAGTAGGTAATTTTTGTAATACTGAGAATGGGGGTGTGTGTCCATATAGTGTAAGTTCCCCTCTGCTAAATGCCTAAGAGAGTAGAGTAAAGCATTAATTAAAACTCTTTAAATGCAGGTTACTGCCTGAAGGATGCACACATATCTACATAATATATAATACTATATATTGTATATTATGTGTACTATACATGAATTATGTATGTATTTGTGTATTTGGTATATATGTGTATTCTCCAAGCACAATCTCAGCCCCCAACTTATGTTTATATTAATATCATATACATAATTTCTAAATATAATTATTATAACTATTAAAATATAAATAATATGTGTATATAATAGTAATATATTAATATTATATATTACTTGTATGCTTCCTTGATGGCTCAGCAGGTAAAGAATCCACCTGTAATGCCGAAGACACAGGAGACGCAGGTTTGATCACTGGGTTGGGAAGAGCCCCTTCAGGAGGAAATGGCAACCCACTCCAATATTCTTGCCTGGAAAATCCCATGGCCAGAGGATCCTGGCGGGCTACAGTCCAAAGGGTCACAAAGAGTCAGACACAACTGAGTGACTAAGAACATTACTTGTGTTTATACATTTAATATATAATTTACATAATAAGTATATGTTTATATATACATATATTGTATACATACACATAGTATATACATACACATGTATCATATGTATACATGACATATACACATATACCATGTATACATATGATATGTGTATACATACTTATATAATACATGTGTATGTATATATATGTATAATGTGTGTATGTGTGTGTATGTGTGTGTATATACATATATGTGTGTGTCTCTCTCTATATATAGATAGATACTCCACTGTGCACAGTATTTCTTTTAGAAGTTGCATTATTGCATTTCATCAAAATACCTCACTGACTCCATCCCAGAGCCAACCCAGAGAGAAAAGCTCTGGTTCTCTTCTCCCCTGTGCTTAAGAACTTCCTCAAGAGCAAATTAGGAATTTATTTGCTTTACCTTTTAAGTAAATAATAAGCTAACTGTGACCCTAGTGACTTAAAAGAGTGTAAAGTTTCAAGCATCATTTCACCCTCTTCATCATGTATACACAAGATGGAAAACCAAGTACATCTACCAAATACCCCAAATTACAACAAAACTCCATTGGGCTCAGTCATAGTTTGTGTGTGTGTGTCAGTTATTTCATTCTTGTTCAACTCTGTGCGACCCCACGGACTGTAGCCCACCAGGTTCCTCTGTCCATGAGATTCTCCAGGCAAGAATACTGGAGTGAATTGCCATTCCCTTTCCATGGGAATCATACTTTGCCCTTGCATATTCTATCAAAATAGAACATGTTTAACCAATTTAAGATATAGTTTATAATATTATATATTATCATATAATACATTATTATCAGTTCAGTTCAGTCGCTCAGTCATGTCCGATTCTTTGCAACCCCATGAATCACAGCACGCCAGGCCTCCCTGTCCATCACCAACTCCTGGAATTCACTCAAACTCATGTCCATCGAGTTGGTGATGCCATCCAGCCATCTCATCCTCTGTCGTCCCCTTCTCCTCCTGCCCCCAATCCCTCCCAGCATCAGAGTCTTTTCCAATGAGTCCACTCTTCGCATGAGGTGGCCAAAGTATTGGAGTTTCAACTTTAGCATCAGTCCTTCCAATGAACACCCAGGACTGATCTTCTTTAGAATGACTGGTTGGATCTCCTTGCAGTCCAAGGGACTCTCAAGAGTCTTCTCCAACACCACAGTTCAAAAACATCAATTCTTCAGTGCTCAGCTTTCTTCACAGTCCAACTCTAACATCCATACATGACTACTGGAAAAACCATAGCCTTGACTAGACAGAACTTTGTTGACAAAGTAATGTCTCTGCTTTTTAATATGTTGTCTAGGTTGGTCATAACTTTCCTTCCAAGGAGTAAGCATCTTTTAATTTCATGGCTGCAATCACCATCTGCAGTGATTTTGGAGCCCCCAAAAATAAAGTCTGACACTGTTTCCACTGTTTCCCCCATCTATTCCCATGAAGTGATGGTACCAGATGCCATAATCTTCGTTTTCTGAATGTTGAGCTTTAAGCCAACTTTTTCACTCTCCTCTTTCACTTTCATCAAGAGGCTTTTTAGTTCCTCTTCACTTTCTGCCATAATGGTGGTGTCATCTGCATATCTGAGGTTATTGATATTTCTCCAGGCAATCTTGATTCCAGCTTGTGCTTCCTCCAGCCCAGTGTTTCTCATGATGTACTCTGCATATAAGTTAAATAAGCAGGGTGACAATATACAGCCTTGACGTACTCCTTTTCCTATTTGGAACCAGTCTGTTGTTCCATGTCCAGTTCTAACTGTTGCTTCCTGACCTGCATATAGGTTTCTCAAGAGGCAGGTCAGGTGGTCTTATATTCCCATCTCTTTCAGAATTTTCCCCAGTTTATTGTGATCCACATAGTCAAAGGCTTTGGCATAGTTAGTAAAGCAGAAATAGATGTTTTTCTGGAACTCTCTTGCTTTTTCCATGATCCAGTGGATGTTGGCAATTTGATCTCTTGTTCCTCTGCCTTTTCTAAAACCAGCTTGAACATCTGGATATAAATTAAAATTTAGGAATGTGGTGATCAATAGGGTCTATAGTCCCCACACCTGGTTTGAATCCTGACTTTTCTGCTTGTTGTGGATGAAGGAACTTCTAACTCACTTTAGAGAGCCGTTTTGGTGGCTCAAATGGTAAAGCATCTGCCTACAATGCAGGAGTCCCAGGTTCAATCCCTGGGTTGGGAAGATCTCCTGGAGAAGGAAATGGCACCCCACTCCAGTACTCTTGCCTGGAAAATCCCATGGACAGAGGAACTTGGTAGGGTACCATCCACGGGGTCGCAAAGAGTCAGACACGACTGAGCAACTTCACTTCCTTTCTTCCACTTTTGATAGTGAGATAAGTTGATAAAGAAATCCCTACTGTTAGGGGTTGAATTGTGTCCCCTCTTCCCCATCAAATCCCTAGGTTGAAACCCAGAGACTCAAGTACCTCAAAATGTGACTATATTTGGAGATACAGTGTTTAAAGTGGAAATTACAGTAAAATTAGGTCATGTAAGTGGCCCTAGTACAAGACAAAGGGTGTTCTTATAAGGAGAAGAGATTGTAACAGAGACACATGCAGAGGGAAAACCATGTAGAGACATAGGGAGAAGATGGCCGTTTCCAAGCTGAATAGAAAAAGGAAACCCTACCAACACCTTGACCTCAGGCTTCTAGCTTCCAGAATGAGAAAAAAAAAAATAATAACTTTGTTGTTGAACTCAACCACCCTATGGTACTTTGTTATGGCAGTCCTGCACACTAATACACCTACTAAACCATCAAACTCCATAAACCTGAATATTTAATATCCTATCTCTGGCAACAAATTGCTGCAGAGTACCTTGCTTCTATATAAATACATATGTCCCAAATTTCCAATGGTAAGTAATTCATATTTTTTCATTTTAAAGTACAACTCTGATCAGTCCCTCTGACCTAAAACATTTTAGCTGTCACTTATTTTTCTTTGAACTACAAAATAATGACTCCTAATTTAAGTTTTTCAGTGATTAACTCCAGCATTTTGTTTAATTTGTTTAAATTATTTTCATTTTATGGATCCTGTGTTTTTGAGACAACGGGATTGTGCACTTTTGAAAATGCCGTATAAATACCCAAAGTTGTGGGTTTTGGTGTGAGCTCTTGCATTTTTGCTCATTTGTTTATTGCATTCCTCTCTGTGTATTTGAAGCCTTTTATTTTTAAAATGTGATGCGCAAAGTCAATTTTACTGTGTGTAAACTTTTAAAAAATTTAAGGTAGATGATACTGATATTAACAATATATAGCATGTAGAATGAGTCATGAGGGCAAAAAATAAATTAGGCACTGATGTTTGGGGATAATTTTTTAAAATTAGGCATATTTTGACCCCAAAAAGAAAATATATAAAATGTGATTTGAAAGAGTATAGAGAGGGTCATCAGTGTCAAGAAATAAGGGTGTCAGTGAATAAAGGAAGCAGACAAAAGTCAGAATGAACCTGTATTAATCTGTTCTGCCTGCCATAACAAAATGCCACAGACTGGGTGGCTTAAACCAAAGAAATTTATTTTCTCAGATTTCTGGAGGTCGAAGTCCAAGATCAAGTCCATCATGGTTGGTTTCTGGTGAGACCCCTCTCCTTGCCTCGCAGAGGGCCACCTTCTCACTGTGCTCTCTTAAGGCCTTTCCTCTGTGTGAGTGTAGAGAGAGCTCCCTGGTGTCTCGTCCTCTCCTCATAAGGGCCCAACTTCTCTTTGACCAAGGTCTCCCTATGATGTCACTTAACCTTCATACATCCTCAGAGGCCCTGTCTCCAAATACAGTTGCACTAGTGGGAGAGAGTTTCAACATACAGATTTGGCAGAGGGCACAGTTCAGTCTATAACACTTGTCCCTCTAGCTCTCCAAAATCTGTGTTCTTCTCATACACAGAGTGCATTCACCCTGTCTCAACAGCTCCAAAAGTCTTAACCCTTTTCATCATCAATTCCAAGTTGAAAGTCCCACTAAATGACATCTAAAGCAGGTGTAGATGAAACTCAAGGTAAAATTCATACAAAGGCAAAATTCCTTTCCAGCTGTGACCCTGAGAAAACAGACTAGCTGTGTGCTCCCAAAATACAATGGGCAGGCATAAGGTAAACATTTTCATTCCAAAAGAGAAAAATCAGAAGAAGAAAAGGAAGACAGGTCCAAGCAAGTCCAAAACTTTCACAAGGCAAATTCCATTATATCTTAAAACATGAGAATAATCTTTGGCTCCATGTTCTGCCTTCTGGCCCACTGGGGCAGCAGCAGCAACCCTTTAGCCCTAGATGGCAGACCCCAGTTCTACATGTTTTTGTGATGCCCCACCCCTGTGGCACTGGGCGAGGGTAGCCTGTTTCTGCTGAAAGAAAGAAGATGGTCCCACCCTCTGAAACTGAGGAGGTAACAGCCTCTCCTCTCTGCCCCTAAAGTGTAAGCTTTAGGTCTGCAGTAGGAATGGCCTGCTAATCTCTGAATTGCCTTTCAGAAGGTCCTTCTATTTTCTTGAGGGATAAATCACGTTCACGTGTGGATAGGTGTATTGTCCTGTCCTGTAGAATCCTGGAAATCTGAAAGATTTCCTTCATTTCATCCTGTCTTGATCTCTTTGTTCAAACTGACAGTGTCTCGCTGGTATAATCCCACCTCTATTCTGAGCTTCTGCTGAGATAACTTATTAAGAACATGGACCATCTCTTTGTGGAATGATTGGCAAGCCACATGCCTTCTCATTTTTTGAAATATGAACAGACTAAGAACATTCCAAAACTTCAGGTTCTAGTTTCTTTTTGCTTAACAGACTCTTCAGTTTCTCTCTCTCGTCTCTCGTTTTACCATAAGTAGTAAAGAGATACCAGGCCACACCTTCAAAACCTTGCTTCGAAATCTCAATTAAATACCCAATTGCATTGCTGACAAGTCCTACGTTCCACAAGAATACATTTCAGCCAAGTCCTTTACCATACAGGAGTCACCTTTCCTCCACAGACCAATAACATATTCCTTGCTACCACTGAGATGTCACCAGAATCACCATTAATGTTTATATTTCTACCAGCATTCTGTTCATGATGATATGTGTATCTCTAAGATAGATAATAGCTTCATAGATGAGTCAGTGGTAAATAATCCGCCTGCCAATGCAGGAGACGTAAGTTCGATCCCTGGGTCTGCTGGAGAAGGAAATAACAATCCACTTCAGTGTTCTCTCCTAGGAAATCCCATGGACAGATAAGCCTGGTGGGCTGTAGTCCATGAGGTCTCAAAGAGTTGGACCTGACTTAGCGACTAAACAAGATAGATGGTAGAAGCTTTCTAGTACAGTTCTCTTCTTTCTGAGCCCTCACTAGAATTTCTAACGTCCATAATTCTGCCAATAAATTCTTCACAACAATTCTAAGCTTCTAACAAGGACCTCAGGACTCACCAGCCTCTATGCATTACCCAGTTCCAAATCCATGTCCACTCTTCAGGCATTTGTTATAGCAGTTCTCTGCTTCACCCTAACAAAATCTGTATTAGTTTGCTAGGAATAGTAACATAATACCACAGATGAGGTAGCTTAACCAACAGAAATACATTTTCTCACATTTCTGTAGGCTCTAAGTCCAAGATCAAGGCATCATCAGGCTGACCTCTGGTGTGGCTTCTCTTTCTGACGCTGCCTTCTCTCTGCGTCCTCATGCGGTCCCTTCTCTCTGCATACACAGACAAGCATGTTCTCTGGTGTCATTTCCTCTTCTTATAAGGACAGCAGGCATATCTGATTAATTCCTTACCCTTATGACCTCATTTAACCTTAATTACCTTCTTAAAGGTCCTGTCTCCAAACAGTCACAGAGAAATTAAGATTTCCTTGTATGAATGTGGAGGAGACAGAGTTCAGTCCGTAACAGGATCTAAGGGGTTCATGTAAGAGCTTTGCTTGGGCATGGAGAGAAATGAAGAGTGAGCCAGAAGTAAGACCAGACTTGCAAGCTCCTATATCTAGAGAGAATCTTAAGAAAGCATACATTAGCATTTGCTTCAGAGAGTGGATGCCAGCTAAGTCAGAACTGATGATTTTCTATTCTCTCTTCAAATGTAGAGTATAGGGCCTCTACACCCACATTAGGTAGTATAAGTCAAGGACTTCCTGATGAGGAACAAAATGTTTCATCTTTTCGTCCTTCAAAATCACCAAGAATGATTTGCACATACACATTCAACAGGAATTCATGTCCACATGATTCAAATAGTCTTCCCCAGTGGCTCAGAGGTAAAGAATCCACCTGAAATGCAGGAGGAGACACCGGTTTGATCCCTGGGTCAGGAAGGTTTCCTGGAGGAGGAAATGGCAAGCCACTCCAGTATTTTTGCCTGGAAAATTCCATGGACAGAGGAGCCTGATGGGCTACAATCTGTGGGGTCGCAAAGAGTCAGACACAACTGAGCAACTGACCATGCATGCCTGGTTCACGTACTAGAAGATAGAAGGCAAAGCACGTTTCCTGCTTTGAAGAAACCAAGGCAGAGGCTAAGAGATTAGGAAGTCACATAGATCAGTTCATCCAGAGACCTCTGTCATTGAATCACTCCTTTTACCTTAGTGGAAACTGCATTAAATCAGAAGTCAGGAGTGCTGGGCTGTGGTCCCAGTTCAACTCCCACTTAAGCACAGAATTCATCATCTCTGTATGAATTCTACATCTCTGTATCTCTGTTTCATTATGTGCAAAACAGTGGTAGTAGAAATAGGCAGTGGCTGTTGAACTCGAAACTCTCTAAATACTCTACAGCTTTCTAATATTCCACAACTATCTATTTCGTATATATGTATATTTTTATTTCTCTGACATAGTCTTATAGGTTCAGTTGTCCACCACTTGACTTATTTTTGTGTTTCATGTGATCATAAACTGCAGTGACCCCAAACTAGAAACTGCATTTTAATGAAGTTTTGACTAATGCTGAATATACCTGGGCCTTGAATATCATTCTTCTTGTATGATTTCTCAATATCATGTCTCTCTTTCTCCACAAGGGAAGTTTGGCTGAGAATTGTGAACCCAAAATAAAGTTGAATATGATATGGCATGTAAGCATGAAGAAATCAGGGGAGGACTCAATAACATTTACAGACAGTCCAAAAATAAAAATGTTTGTTCCTATGAGAAGTAAATTAAATAATCAACAACACTCCTTTTCCTTATTTTCTATGGAGGCAATGTTTCATTTAGAAGACACAGTGTGAATTATGACCATGACAATGACAGTCTTTTCTTCCATTGATTCTGGGTGTCAGGCCCAGCTCAAGTGAGAGGTCTGTCATTTAGAATGTGACCTTTCAGAGTGCCTTGTACAAACCTGCATGTCTGAGGTTAAACCTGTTTGAATGGTGCTTGGACCCTGCAGTGCCTTGAAATTTGATTCCAAAGTTTGCATACTAAATAATACTATTTTTTAAGGTCAGGATTGTCCTTGTTTAAAAATAGTTGTTCCCCTTTAGAAAGATCTTCAGATGATGTAATTGCCATATATTGCACCGCAATTTGAGAAGATCAGGTTCAAGTATCAAATTCTCAGACACTGGGTAAGGAGAGACTAAGAATGTGACAGAACTGATAAGCTTGGTCTCCTGGAAAAAAGAATTTGCCATCTTACTTTTCAGCACCTTTTGTTGGTGGATTTACCCCCTTAATATGAGAATCCAGAAAACTACATATCTCTTAAAGACGGACCATGGTAAATGGAAAGGAAATCCAAAGTAATGGTAATTACCTGATAGAAAATACAACCAAGCACTGTACTTTGAGGAGTAAATGTGCATTTATTCTCTTTGCCTTGGAAACACACAAGGGAGACCTGCATGGAATGGTGAGGGGATTTGGAGGCTGAATTCTCAAAGTCTTGGTACAATGAACGTGGGTCTTAAGGACAATATTTCATAATGCAAATTAGACTATAAGAAAAGAAAGCGGGGCAGAGTGGGTGAGAGATTCAAACACACTTTGGAAAGCTTGACAGGAGAAGCTCCCAATTTCTTATTTTTATCCTTACGAAGCAGAATTCCTCACAGGAGCTCTGCATTCCTCAGGCTCAGACATGATTAAACACCATACCTTTTAAAATGTTTTACTATTCCAAGCTGAGGAATATATAAATAACCACTTTCCAGCTACCACTCCTCAGCCTGGAATTTAAACTGAGTGCCTTCTGGGCTTCAGCCTGCTTTGACCAGACTTTGCATCAGAAGAACTTAAAAAGCTGCCTTGCTGAGCAGCAGCATGGAAGTCTGTGTAGGGGTAATAGACAATAAGCAGCCCAGGAGGGTGGTAGGGGAGAGTGAGCAGCCAAGTGGAGCACATGCTTTTCTTGTCCGGTATGTTTTAAGAAGCAGTGATGATGTAGTACTCACGTGAGGAACTGAAAGAAGTTTGAACCAACTCAGATCTATGATGTGCATGCATGCTGAGTTGCTCAGTTGTATCCGACTCTTTGCAACCCCATGGACTGTAGTCTACAAAGCTCCTCTGTCCGTGGAATTCTTCAGGCAAGAATGCTGGAGTGGATTGCCATTCGATTCTCCAGGGGATCTTCCTGACCCAGTGATCAAACCCAGGTTTCCTGCATTTCAGGTGGATTCTTTACCATCTGAGCCACCAAAGGAGCCCCAAAGATCTAGAACAAAAGTTCTAAAAACCCCTCAGGTGGCAGGTGTTGATTAGGACACAGGGCTTTCATGACCAGGCAGATAGGAAGACTTGAGTGTCCACTGGAGTCAGAGTGCTTCAGAATGAACATATGAAGTGATAACACACCCTCACAGCTCTGATTTGTACAGAGAAGTTCATATGTCAGGGCCCCTGATTGCTGAGGCTGGGACCTACCTTACCTGATGCAGCCTTGACCTGCCTCCCACTTTGAATGTGAGCACTAGCCAAACCGAATACTCTTTTTTTGCAAAAACCAAAATGGTGGTTAGATTCCTACTTCTCTGCTTTTTCTCATTCTGTGAAGGCCCTGCACCCTCCTCTCTTTCCTCTTTTCTTGTCTCTCTCTTCTCTTCCTCATTTAAGTATTGTTCTCCCCTCAAATACCAGTTCAGGTGTCAAAGAGTTAATCCCTTCCAAAACAACTTCCCTGTAAATGGTAGATCAACATCTGCTTCAGAATGAAATGTCACTTTCTGAGCCCTCACCCCAGACCCACAGTATAAGAATTCCAAGTAGTGAAGCCAGGAACCTTCATTTTAACAAAGCCCCCAGGTGATTCCAATGCTCTCTCAAGTCTGAGAAACTCTTCTGCAGCCTCACGGCACACCCCTGTAGCAGGTACTGTCAATATCCTGATGGTGTCATACAGCAGTGGGTCCTTCTCAGTGGGTCTCTAACTTCAGTGTGCCTTAGAGTCTCATGGAAAACTCATACAAAATGCAGAGGCCCTGTCTCAGTGGATAGGCCCTTTGTAGTGCCACCAAGTTCCCCGGGTGATCCTGACTCAGTAAGACTGAGAAGGACAGCTTATGGGCGTGGATGGCGGGGGGTGGTGAGTCAGAGAGGACCCGAACGCAAACACAAGCTTCCTTGTAAGAGGAGGTTAGAAAAAGATTTGAGCACATACACGAAGGAGGTGACGTGAAGACAGAACACAGAGAGTTTTGGAGATGCTGCACTCAAAGGTCACAGTGATGCAGCCACAAGCCGCAGAACGCCAGTAACTGCCAGAAGCTGGAAGACAGTAGCAACAGCCTCTCTCCCAGAACGTCCAGCAGGAGTGTGGCCCTGCTGACACCTTTGATTTTATCCATTGATATTGATTTTAGATTTAACGGCCTCCAGAAATGGGAGAGAATAAATTTCTGTTGTTTTCAGCATCCGAGTTTGTGGCAATTTTTGACAGCAGCCACAGAAAATGAATATACCTTTTAACTAATTTAATATGATGCAAATGTTGCTTAGGAAATTAACCTAGAATTAATGAGAATAATAAGAGGAGAAGAGGCACCAGAGTGGGAACTAGTTTATGCCAAATAGGATGTTTGTGGCAGAGGCCTCAGGTAAAGGAGCCAAAGTCATGAATTACGCTTGTGAAAACAAAGAAGAAAAAAAATATCCAAAAGCCATCTTGAATAAGAAATTGCAAAAATACGTAATAGAAGGCCTTCAGGTCCATAAACGACACAGATGAGGTAAAAGGTCTTTTTAATAAATGGTGCTAGACACCCATTGAGAAAATAAAAGGACTTTGACTTCTGCTTCATACCACAGATAAAAATTAATTACACAAAGATTGTAGATTTTAACATGAAAGATAAAACAATAATCTTGGAAGAAAATAGAGAAGAAAATCTTTGTAAACTTGCAATAGACAAAAAACCTCCCAAAACAGGGCTCCCAAAGTAATAATTATTTTTAAAATAAAAGATAATTTTAAAACACCAGGAGTGGAAAAAAAATATTGCTAGTAGGAGATGGTATTCACAGTACACATATCTGACAAAGATATACCCTGAATATATAAAGAATTCTATTAATCAATAAAAATGGGCAAAAGACTCAAACCAATACTAACATCAAAGAGGGTATATGTCTAAATGGCCAAAAAACAAGTTTAAAATGTGTTCATCTTCATTAGTCATCATGAAATGTACATTTAAACCCACAGTGGGATAATTCTGCATGACAACAGAATGGCTAAAATGTAAGATGAAAATTTCTCAAGTATCTCTGAGAATGTGGAGAAACTAGAACTTCTATATATTTTTGTTTCCAATGGGAAAACCCCTATTGAAACTACTAGGATTTGCCAGTGTCTACTAAAGCTGAACATATGCACAATCTATGACCTAGTGGTCCATTCTCAAAACAACAAAAGCACATACATGTGTTTATCAGGAGAAGTATATTAAAAATCCGTATATGTTCAGTCGCTCAATTGTGTCTGACTCTGTGCGACCCCATGGACTGCACCCCATCAGGCTCCTCTGTCCAGGGGACTCTCCAGACAAGAGTACTGCAGGGGGTTGCCATTTCCTCCTCCAGGGAATCGTCCCCACCCAGGGATTGAAACTGCATCTCCTCCTGCATCTCTGGCAGTCGCCTACATTGGCAAGTATGGAAGGATGTGTGCGTGCTCAGTCGTGTCCGACTCTTTTCAACCCTATGGACTGTAGCCCACCAGTCTCTTCTGTCCATGGGGAGTCTCCAGGCAAGAACACTGGATTGGATTGCCATACCCTCCTCCAGGGGATCTTCCCAACCTAGGGACCAGACCCATGTCTCTTGTTCTCCTGCATTGGCAGGTGGATTCTTTACACTGCACCACCTAGGAAGCTCAAAAAGCCCATAGCTCTATTCATAATAGTCTCAAACTGGAAATTACCCAAAAGCCCATCAGCAGTAGAGAGGATAAATAGATTGAGGTATACCCACACAATGGAACATGTACACCAGTGAAAGTGAATTATCTACCACTAAACAGCACACATACCTACTTGTTTTTATTTTATATCTTTTGGCATTGTTTTAAATTTGTTTTTTTTTTTTTTACTTTACCAGGGGTATTACTTTTTAAATCACAACATTAAAGTTTTACAATGTGTTAGGGCTTCACTGTGCTCAGAAACGAGGAAGAAGCCAAATATAAAAATATATATATATATATATATATATATATGCCCTGTGTGATTCTGTTTAATTAAAAAAGGAAATAAAGGGCAAATATATATGCTGTCAAAATACGAGATAGTGGTTACCTACAGGGGAGAATGTAACTTGAGGGAACATGGGGAGGGTCTGGGAAGATGGCAATGACTTCTTTTATCTGGATATTGATTACAAAGGTGTGTACAGATTGTAAAAATTCAAGCTGTACACTCAATGTGCCATTCTCTGTACAGATTCCATTAACAATGTTGTAAGACCCAAAAGTCTAATAAATGACACAGATACATGCATGTAAAGATGTCTTGGGTTCCTACATACCACATATGCACATAATACTGCTCTTTTGGAGGACTTAATAATCTTAGCACATTTTAAAGCTGAGCACTGAAATTCCTTCTGTCCCTTGTGATGACTTGCCCTTTCTCATAATTTTATTTGAAGTCACAGAAAGTTTCGTATTTAGGCATTTCAGCAGATTGTGCTTCTCCCAGTGAAGGGAAATAAGGAAATGTCACATGAAGACTTATATACCTCAGAGGCAGTTCGGCAAAATGTTCTTAATCATCTCATTTTCATCTCTCAGCCGGTCTTTTTGACTTAGAGGACTTATTTTTAGATAGCTGTGCAGCTGGTAGTTTAGAATCCAGCCATTCTACCCACCTCCTCTCCTTTCTCTGCCAGACCCTGTCCAGTTGGGAATTTACATTTCCAATGGTCCCAGAAAGATTATAATGACATTGGGATTAAGTCGACATGGAAAGAGCAACCATAGATCTGGACAAAAACTGATGTTTGCAATGGAACATTTGAAAACTGAAATAATCACCATTTGATTTAAAACTGGAGTTTCATGAATTAGAAATGAGCTATGAAACTTTCACATCCAGGTCACTGGGTCACATTCCAATTTATATAATCAAATTAAATAACCCACAAGACAATTAAACATCAGTTAAAAATGAAGCATTCAACCATACACTATATCTCAGTGGCACTCCAAGTAGGGTCCCCAGGTCCCAGTCTCTGAATCAGAAACTCCAGAAATAGGGCCCTGGGATCTGTGTTTAGCAGGCCCTCCAGGTGATTTATAATGCACACTCAAGTTTGAGAACCACTGATATACATGTGGTCCATATGGAATTCAAATGTAACCATTGTGCTGCACAAGCAGAATGTTTATCACACATTAGAATGGCTGTAATAGAAACTCACTAGCAGTTTTTTCTTAATGACCTCATAGGCCAGAAATAGCAAAAGAATATGTGGCAACACAAACTGTATTTACAGAGACACGGAAGTGAGTGGGTGTGTGTAAGCCTTTGCTAGAGAAGTCTGCCCTGTATTGGGCCAGTGGTACCGCAGTTGCCAGCATCCATGCGTGCTGCTGTCCGCTATGACCCGCAATTATCACATTTGCTTGGGTTTGGAAAAATTCTTTCATTTTCAAAGCTCTGCCCACTGCCTAGAGACTCGCAGAAATACTCAGTAATAGACCTACTAGCCCATCAATACAGTTTAGATAAATTTAAGGCAATAAGTGAAAATTTACATTTTCTTTCAAGAGCAATTATGAATGCCAGAAAACTCTTCCAGATAGGATTTTGTAAACAATTTGGCATTAATGTATCAAAGAAAACCAACCTGAGCTGAAAGAAGAGTATCTTTGGACTCAACCCCCCATAGAGAAAACTCTGTCACTTAAGTTTGGAAATGTTTAATAAACATTTATCAAGCATCCATCATGTATAAAGTCCTGTGGTCATTTTGATCAGAGTCCCATGATGGAGGGCACAGCACCACTGCCTTAGAAATATAACCGCTACTCCTCTTATAACAGTGACAGAAGGCCAACTTGAATTAGATTAATCAAGAAAAAAGGAAACGGAAGAATGGAAAAGGAGGCATTGGGATTTTATTGGCTCAACAAGTAAAATTTGGAAAGAGCAGGATGGAATATGCAGAATAAAGTCTAGAGCCAGTGACTCAGGCACTCTCTGAAGAATACTCTCTGTCCGTCCTTATCTCTGCCTCCCTTTTCTTAGCAGCATTTTCTCTCTCTCTTTGAAATGCTTCATTGAGATAAAATTGACAAGTCATACTACTGATCCATCTTCTAAAGTGTGCATTTCAATGGCCTTTGGTATTTTCAGAAAGTTCTGTGTCCACCCCAATGATCAATTTTATTGAAGTATAGTTAATTTATAGTGCTAGTGGCAGGTGTACAGCCCAGTGATTCAGTTACACATACGTATATAAATATATATATATATATATTCTTTTTTAGATTCTTTTCCCTTATCAGTTCAGTTACTCAGTTGTGTTCGACTGTTTGTGACCCCATGGACTGCAGCATGTCAGGCTTCCCTGTCCATCACCAACTCATGGAGCTTGCTCAAATTCATCTCCATCAAGTCGGTGATACCATCCAACCATGTCATGCTCTGCCGTCCCCTTCTCCTCCTGCCTTCTATCTTTTCCTGCACCAGAGTCTTTTCCAATGAATCAGTTCTTCACGTCAGGTGGCCAAAGTACTGGAGCTTCAGTTTCAGCATCAGTCCTTCCAATGAATATTCAGGACTGATTTCCTTTAGGATAGACTGGTTGGATCTCCTTTGCAGTCCAAGGGACTCTCAAGAGTCTTCTCCAACACCACAGTTCAAAAGCATCAATTCTTCAGTGCTCATCTTTCTTTATAGTCCAACACTCATGTCTACACATGACTACTGGAAAAACCATATCTTTGACTAGACAGACCTTTGTTGGCAAAGTATGTCTCTGCTTTTTAAAATGCTCTCTAGGTTGGTCATAGCTTTTCTCCCAAGGAACAAGTGTCTTTTAATTTCATGGCTGCAGTCACCATCTGCAGTGATTTTGGAGCCCAAGAAAATAAAATCTCTCACTATTTCCATTGTTTCCCCATCTATTGCCATGAAATAATGGTACCAGGTGCCACAATCTTAGTTTTTGCATGTTGAGTTTGAAGCCAGCTTTTTTACTTTCATCAAGAGACTCTTCAGTTCCTCTTCACTTTCTGCCATAAGGGTGGTATCATCTGCATATCTGAAGTTATTAATATTTCTCCTGGAAATCTTGATTCCAGCTTGTGCTTCATCCAGCCCAGCATTTCACATGATGTACTCCGCATATAGGTTTAAATAAGCAGGGTGACAATATACAGCCTTGACGTACTCCTTTCCCAATTTGGAACCAGTCCATTGTTTCATGTCCGATTCTAACTATTGCTTCTTGACCTGCATACAGATTTCTCAGAAGGCAGGTAAGGTGGTCTGGTCTTCCCGTCTTTTGAAGAGTTTCCCACATTTTGTTGTGATCCACACAGTCAAAGGCTTTGGCATAGTCAATTAAGCAGAGGTAGATGTTTTTCTGGAACTCTCTTGCTTTTTCTATGATCCAACAGATGTTGGCAATTTAATCACTGATCCTCTGCCTTTTCTAAATCCAGCTTGAACATCAGGAAATTCTCGGTTCATGTGCTGTTGAAACCTGGATTGGAGAATTTTGAGCATTACTTTACTAGCGTGTGAGTTGAGTGCAATTGTGCTGTAGTAGAGAAACCGTCTATTCCTGGACTTTTGTTTCTTGGGAGTTTTAAAATGACAGTTTCAATTTCAGTACTTGTAATTGGTTTGTTCATATTTTCTGTTTCTTCCTGGTTCAATCTGGGGGGATTGTACTTTTCTAAGAATTTGTCCATTTCTGCTAGGCTGTCCATTTTATTGGTATAGAGTTGCCTGTTGTAGTTTCTTATGGTCCTTAGTATATGTGTGGAGTCATTTGTAACTTCTTAATTTCTAACTTTATTGATTTAGGCCTGCTCCTTTTTTTTTCATTTTGAGTCTCACTAAGGGTGTATCAATTTTGTTTATATTTTTAGAGTACTAGCTTTTAGTTTCATTGATTTTTTCTATTGTTCTCTTAGTTTATCTCTGCTCTGATCTTTACGACTCTTTCTTTCTACTAACTTTAGGTTTTGTTTGTTCTTCTTTCTCTAGTTGCTTTAGGTGTCGAGTTTGGTTGTTTATTTGAGATTTTTCTTGGTTCCGGAGGTAAGTTTGTATTGCTGTAAATTTCCCTCTTAGAACTGCTTTTGCTGCATCCCATAGGTTTTGGATCCTTGTGTTTCCATTTTCATTTTGTCTCTAAGTATTTTTTATTTCCTCTGATTTCTTCAGTGACCCATTGGTTGTTTAGTAACATATTGTTTAGCCTCCACATTTTTTGCAATGTTTTTCTGGTAGTTGATTTCTATTTTCATAGTATTGTGGTCAGAAAAGATGCTTGATATGATTTCAATTTTCTTAAATTTACTGAGGTTTGCTTTTTGCCCCAGCATGTGATAAATCCTGGAGAATGTTTCATGTGCACTTGAAAAAAAAATTATGTGTTCTGCTGCTTTCAAATGGTATGCTCTATAAATATTAAGTCTATTTGCCCTAATGTGTTATTTAGACCTGTGTTTCCTTCTTGAGCTCCTGTCTGAATGATCTTTCCACTGATGCAAATGTAGTGTCAAAGTCCCCCACTATTATTGTGTTACCATTGCTTTCCCCTTTCATTGCCCTTAGCCTTATATATTGAGGCACTCCTATGTTGGGTGCATATATATTTAGAATTATTGCATCTTCTTCTTGGATTGATCCCTTAATCCTTATGTAATGTCCGTCTTTGTCTCTTGTAACAGTCTTTAAGGTCTATTTTGTCTGATGTTAGTATTGCCACTCTAGCTTTCTTTGGTTTCCATTTGCTTGGAATATCTTTTCCTACCTCCCCATCACCATAATCAATTTTAGAAATTTCTCAAAAATAAACCTTGCACTCCTTGCACACCCTCCCACAACCTCCCTTTCACCCTCAACACTAAACAACCACTAATCTTCTTTCTTTCTCAATAGAGTTGTCTTTTATGGATATTTCATGTAAATAAAATCATACACTATGTGGTCCTTCATGACTGGGTTCTTTAACTTAGTGTAATATTTCAAGGTTTATTCATATAATAACACGCATCAATACTTCATTTTTTGTGTGCCTGATTAATATTTCATTGTAGGAGATACCACATTTTATTTAGCCATTCATCAGCATTGCATTTGTTTTGTTTTGCATTTGCATTGTTTTCAATTCAAGGCCATTATGAATAATGCTTGCAGCATTCTCTTAAGCCACTGTCTTTGGATGGATAAACCTAGCCAAAACCAGCACTGTGTTCGCTCTTAGTCTCTAGTCACAACTAGGGATAAGCAGAATATTCCATACAGATTTTAGGTAAAAAAGAAACAAAGGAAAAGTATGATTATTCTGAATCAATGCCACTTTCAAGCAGCCTAAAGGGCCATGAAGATGGAGGCATCTAACAAAGATGACTACTCAGTCACTTGTCTAGAGACCAAGCATATGAAATGTTTCCCAAAGAAAGTAGGCTGACATAGACATGTGTACAGAAAGGACTTTTAGTTAGGCAGCCTCTCCAATTTTTGTGTATTTTAGCTCTTCTCTACAACTACTCCAGTGAACCTCAGACAGGAAGTCAGAAGACTTGACATCTTTAGATGTGAAACCATAATGCTGCCAACTCTACAGTCCTGCAGAAGGTCACAGAAATCCTTAAGGGTGATCTTACACAGGGTGAATCAGGTTGAAAAGCAAGGACGCTGGTCCATATGAGGAGAGTTCATCCAGTTAGTCAACCATCAGATACTGACTACATACCTACTGTGAGGAGGTATCATGCTAGTAGTGCAGCTAAAAAGACACAAAAAAATGGTTTGGAGACTGCAGAGAACTTTCTCCAAGCCTTTCTTTTCTTCTTTACTCTTTATTCTACTTCTCTGTTTAATTCATGGTGGCCTGTGGGTATACAGGCTTGGCACAATGTACCCCAAGGTTTCAAATTTGTAGATTTGTTCCACTGTCCATCACCCAAATTTGCTCTGTTCTGTGGCACCAAAAGGCAATAAGCTCTTGAAGACTAGACTTTGCATCAAGGACAGAGAACAATGGATGTTCAAATGTGGAACGAATCCATGCTGAAAAAATCAACCAAAGTTTACCAGGTGCTAGCGTGTTTGTTTTGCTTTTAGCAAAGGTGAGAATTGAGCCTAGTAAGGAGGAATTTCAAGATGAATGAGATCCTTGGATTACGGGGTCCTGACTCCATTCTGTTGCATTTCACCTTTCCCTTGGGTCTCAATCACTACCATTGTCATTGTCCTAGGAACTATTCTCCTTTAAATGTCTGGATAAATTCAGACAAAATCCTTAAAAATGAAACAGGTTAAAGCTGCCAAATGCTACTGGGGAACAAAATGATAATAAGTAAACGTAGCAGAAATAATATTGGCTCTGATGCTCATCAAAAGCACTCTATAACTTCCTATCTATGGGATCCTGGATTGACTTCCTATGTTCTGTCAGGCTCTTTTCCTCTTCTGGAAAATGAAATTAATAATACCTATCTTGTAGGCTTAAGCTGAGGGTTACATAAGATTTATTCCCTCAACAAATATATACTGAGTACTCATTAGGCACTGATGTAGGTACGCCAGTGACACACACCCCCCAAAATCACACCCTTATGGAACCTATTGTTAAGGGAAGACAGACAATAAGCAAATCAGTAAGTTGAAGATATGGGCTTATTTGTTTTCTACAGTGAGATAATCCATGAGTAGCAATGTCTAAAAAGGAAAAGGACATATAAAATTCCATCTGAA
The DNA here is from genome assembly GCF_032452875.1 of Bos javanicus. Classification (NCBI taxonomy): domain Eukaryota; kingdom Metazoa; phylum Chordata; class Mammalia; order Artiodactyla; family Bovidae; genus Bos; species Bos javanicus. Next base: position 11,548,576 of record NC_083887.1, on the reverse strand, counting down.
AGCCACCTGCAATTTATACCTATTGCTCAAGAACGTACTTTTAGAGGAAGTTGGCCTCTTTGCCTGAGAACAGCATTTCAATGGGGAATTTAGTTATCCAAAAGAAAAGGCCAAATTCCATTTTATAACCAAGACATCCCAGAGAATGAAGAGCAAGGCTTCTATGCATAATAATGTAGAAGGCTAGTTTGGGACATTAAGACAAGTTGAGAAAAACTTGGCCTAAGGTAAGTGACTCCCGAGTCAAGGGAGTTGGTCTGGCCCCTGGCCAGTGCTGTAGCCTGGGGTCTCATGAGGGAGCAGCCAGCAGCTGGTCCCTATGAAGAGGCTTAGTTCATGGTTTACAGGGGTAGGGTATTTGGCTTATAGTCTGAATTTTCCATCTTGGCATTGAAATCATCTTATACTATTCTCAAACCATGTGTAAATTTTATCGTACACTTGAAGCAGTAGTTGTACTTTCTGGAAAAGAGAAAGGCCTTTGTTCACACCTAGAGTGCCTCAGGGTGGAGAGAAGATGGCAGGGTTGATGAGAGAAGGAGAAGAGTGTGGAGACAGACAGCTGGAGGACAAGTGCAGGGTGAGAGGGGATGGAGGTCAGATTAGAGGGCATATTGGCATGTTTTCTGGTGGGACTTAGAATTATGAAGGAAGAAGAAACTCATGAAGATGAGGTCATGTGGGAAAGAGCCTCAGCTTACATTCATTCAGCATTCAAAGGAAGCTCCAAAGGCAGGAGAATTGGGGACCCCTTTTTATTACATATGGAAATTTCTGAACGCATCATAGATACTCAATAAAGACTCATTCCCTTCTTCCTCCTCCTCTATTTCCATAATAAAATGATAGGGAAAAATTGAAGTTGCGAGAAACTGTTCACCCAACCAGGAATATTTTGTAGAGCTACCAGAGTTAATTTGCCTACAAGGCAATTTTGATATAAATGCTTACACAGCTTTTCAAAGCTCCTTACTTCCCGGTTGCCACAGAAGGATCCCTATGAGTGTGTGTGTGTGTGTGTGTGTGTGTGTGTGTGTATTTGTGTATAAATGTGTGTGTGTGTGTGTGTGTATTTGCTACAGAAGAGTTGTTGCCTGAAAGGTCTTTCTTCATGCCTCCTGAGACCTAAGAGAATCCTCACTGGACAACCACCTTAAGAGTACAGCCTAATCCTGGTTTCTGTTTGTCAATATCTTCCCTCCTCATAAGTGAAAGAAGTATTACATTTGATGACATGTATGGTCTCATATCTAAAATTGGTCTTGTTCCCTAAATACAAGGTACCTTGACCATATGACTTCCATCCAAAGAATACTTCAGTAGACACAGCCATATCGCTAACATGGGAAAAACACTATTACAAGGATGGTTCTGACAGTGTAAGTGATAATTATATTTTCTTTCCTGGTATCTTTCTTTGCTGTTTCCTCTGCATTTAAAAGTTTCTCGTTAAAGCAGCATGTATTTTTGTTTTTGTTTTTTTCCTCTCCTCTCCAGTATTTCTTTTCTCATCCCTTTGCTTAAGAGTTACTATTTACAGGTAAGCTTGGAGATGGAGTTTGGTTAGAGTTACACAATTTCATCTATTTAGCCTCATCATGAAGCATGCTGGAAAGACTTTGAAGCTGGTGAACATTTTTTAAGGCCAGTAAATATCTGATGGGCATTTTCATTTACTTTATAGCTTTTTTCCACGACTGGTGCATGTCTACAATAGAAGAGTCAGCTCTTCCTTTAAGTGACAGAAGGAAGCCATTCTCAAGTAGAAGGAACACATATTTAAATTTATGATAGCTGAACTTGGCTGCAACAGCCACATTCTTGTTCTACTTTGAGCTTGGCAGGCCACTGTAATATTTCTTCTTGGTCTGTAGATGAGAGATCTCTTTTATTTTCCTTTGTTGGAAACTTGAAAAGCTTAAGAATAGATTTTTTTATTTGAGACTTTAACAAACTATACAACCATTATGTGAATAGTTGAGCTTTGCCCAGCCTGACAAAGCAGTAAATAGAATATACTCATAGCACATTTATGTTTCATTGCTCTGATACTGCCAGTGTCTACCCGAGCACTTTCTTTGTCCAGGAGTGGATTTACAGTCAGATCCTGATAGCATGTTGTTCTACTCTAAATGACTTGTTCAATAGATTCAACATGGAAGTAGGGCTTTTAACAGAAATAATATTTTTGGAAGCATATAGGCCCCCAGTGCAAATGGTCTAGATTAAAATGGAAAGTTATCACATTTATGTGGCTTAAACCTAGGCCACGAATCCTGGGGCAATGCAGTGGCTTCCATCCGTCTCCATGTACAAACACACATGTAGGTCATAACATATCAGAAGGAAACTTTACCATTAGAAATGTATACACCTCAGTATTTTGCAACATCCCCAAAGACCACTGTTTTTCAGATTTTGATTCATTTAACGAGCAATTATTGAACATCTGTTATGTACCAGATGCTGGGAATGAAGATAACAGTAAACCAAAAGACAAACTTCCTAAAGTCATGGAGTAGTCCAAAGAGGGAAAGGATAGTGTGCAGGGTACAAAATAACAATCAGATAACTGCCTCATGTAAGGTTGCTGCTGCTGCTGCTGCTGCTAAGTTGCTTCAGTCGTGCCCGACTCTGCGACCCCTTAGACGGCAGACCACTAGGCTCCTCTGTCCCTGGGATTCTCCAGGCAAGAATACTGGAGTGGGTTGCCATTTCCTTCTCCAATGCATGAAAGTGAAAGGTGAAAGTGAAGTCACTCAGTCGTGCCCGACTCATAGTGACCCCATGGACTGGAGTCTACCAGGCTCCTCTGTCCATGGGATTTCCCAGGCAAGAGTACTGGAGTGGGGTGCCATTTCCTTCTCCAATGCATGAAAGTGAAAAGTGAAAGTGAAGTCACTCAGTCGTGCCCGACTCTTAGTGACCCCATGAACTGGAGCCTACCAGGCTCCTCTGTCCATGGGATTTTCCAGGCAAGTGTACTGGAGTGGGGTGCCATTGCCTTCTCCGCATGTAAGGTTAGCTACTGGTAAGTGCTAAGAAAAGTTAGTCTTCTTAAGAATTGAATGGGGGTGCTTGTTGGAAAGGCAGATTCCTAGGTCTGTCCACATTGAACTAGAATATTCTAAAGCTCCCACTGTACCCAGGGAGGGATCTCCAATGTCTGTGGAGGAAGTCTGGTTCATCTAGAGGTCTACCATGCCGTCTCAGCCCTGGCAGGGGACCAGACACACAGAAAGTGAAGCACCCTCCATCACCCTCTGCATGGCTGTCTAGGCCTGGAGAGTAATGATTCATCAAAAGTAGTATACCTTCGACCAGACCCAGGCCACTGCAGCTTGGCCTGGGACAGCAAGTGTCCCTGAAGTCAGCTCTGCGCTCCCTCACAAGGCTGCTATAGGCAAGGACACTGTAAAGAGAAGAAAGCAGGTGTTAGAGAGAAGACATCAGTTAGATTCTCTTCCTAGTAATGCATGACCCAGACATCCCAGATGGCAGATCTTTCCCACTCAAATGACAGGGTTTCCTGAAAGGAAGACTAAGCGGTCCATCCCATTATGAGAGTCTCATATGGGGTGTGTCTGAGTGTATCTGTGCGTGAGAGAGAGAGAAAGAGACATATACACATACACACAGAACACAAAGAGACACAGAGAGGAACAGGGGGAGAGGCAACCACAGAGCCCCTTTAAGACAGGGCAGCTTGTTTCTCTTTGAGGAGCACTGGACTCAGTGGGAGAAAGGGTTAATACCTTAGACAGAATGTATGCCTTTATAATTTGCAGATAAAAATGGTATCTGTAATTTCATAGAGTGTTAGTCCTGGAGGGAACCTTAACCATCATCTATCCAGTTTAGGTGAGAAAGGCAAGGGCTAGTGAAGCTCCCCAAGGGCTCAGGGCAGGGGGAAGAAAGTGCCAGTGTAGCCCGTGGCTCCTGGAGCCAAGTCCATTGTCACCTGCTGAAGGTCAGTCCTGTAAGCACACTCACATGGGCTTACTCATCGTAACCCTCTTATTGCATCCAGTGTTTATTTGATCAGAAATAACTGAATCCAGATGAACCATACTGACCGTTTACTACATGGACACCTAGATGGAGCCTAAAGGGAGGTTAACTCAAGTGTACTGGGGAGGAGAGCGAGGCGGCTCCTAGCACAGCTTGAAGTTCTGGACCATTTACCTCTGCCCACCTGTCATTTGGTGAGAAGAGACCTATGGAGAAATAGGGGTGAAGGGTTAAGTTTGGAACGTCTGGCCTTTGTTAGCACAGTTGGAAGGACAGCAAAGCCTGGTGGAGGCTCCCAGAGCCTCTTCTCTGAAAACCGCTCAGGGACACCAGAGACAAGGAAGAGGACGCACCTCTGAGGATGCCAGCCTGTCCAGGGGCTCTGCGTTGGGCACAGCCATTGCAAAACACAGGGAAACCACCCTCCTCCGTGAGGTCACTTTGAGAGGTGAAGGCCCATTTCTGGCAACTTGGGCTAAAAGGAAGAAAAGTTTGCTTAAAAAGAGGCCTCACTGGGAAAAACAAATAAATATCTCCAAGAGGAACACCCAGGCTGCCCCTACTCCCAACCCCAGGCAATGCTGAGCCGTGCCTGTAGGCCCAGCTTTACACTCCAGAGTGTAAGGCAGGATATGCAGAGGAATTCGATCAACTAATGCTCCTTGACAGAAGTGATAAGGGCTGGAACCTACAGACAGGACTTGGAGTCCTAACGTCCAGCAAAGTCTGGAACTAGGCCAGTGGGGAAACAGGCAGACACATTCAGATCTCAGCCCAGCAGTCCTTTTCCCTTGCCCCATGGAAGCCTGTCCACACCCAGCCGCATCAGCACTGCTCTCCGGATCAGACGGATCCAGGCCCAGGACTGCTGCCCAGAGTCTCCTGCTGTGCTCCCAAACCTCGCCGCCTCCCGCTGGAATTCTCAACCCACAGGTCTCCTCTATGGGTGTATGAGTGGGGCCTCACTTTCCTTAGCCGAGACCCTCAGAGTAGCCAGTCGGCTTTGCTTTAGTCCTGGTGGGCGTGCAAAGAGTTATTTGCCGAGTTGGATAGAAAAGTACGCTTAAAGGCTTAAACTGGTAAGATAGAAAATTTCAGCTATCACTAACTGGGATTGCAAGAAAGTGTTTCTAAATTCAAACTCTCACATCCTGAGCATGGAATGGAAAAAGCCTCTCTTTTTCACAAGCCGGATCAGTGCTCACCTCCTTCCCGAGCATGCAGCTCTGGTGCTCGCAAACCTTCCCCACCACAGCTCCTCATACTCAAGTGTTCTTCCTCCGCCATCTCTTCTACTTTTGGCTTTTATTGCTTCTCATATATTCTGATTACTGTATGTCACAGAGATTAAGAACAAAGACTTTGCTGTCAAATAGATCTGAGTCCAAATCCTCAACTGCCACTTATTAAACACATGCCCTCGGACTAGGCAACTTCTCAAGGTCTCGATTTTCATATTTAACAAATGAAAAATAATAATCCCTCCCCCCTGGGGTTATTGTGACAATTTAAGGAGTCAAAAATAAAGCGCCTAAAATAAATCCTAGCACATAGTAAGCATGATAATAAAAATTAGTTCTCATGTTTACTATGAATAAATAATAAGTAGATCCCCAGTTATTTGATATTTTTTAGGAAATGAGTCCCTTTGGATATCTGATGTAAAATCCTTGACATTCTTCCCTGAAAAAATATATGTACTCAAGAATTTTGCACATAATTTCAGAGGAAATATGGAATCCCTGAAGCCATCCTTTGGTCTCATTTTAGGATGTCCCAGCATAGACCTATACCTCACTGTCCAAAAAGAATGTATCATTTTTGAGGGCTAAAATCATGTCTTCTAATTTTTCTGCTCCTCGTAGCACCTACAATGGTATCTTGTACTTGGAAATGCACTCCATAAATATCTGATGAGTAGCTGATGCCAAATTTCAACTCTCCATTGGATGTTGGAACTAAGCAATAATAATTTGGATTTAATTCTCCTATTCGTAGAGGAAAAAATGAGTTTTGCTTTCATGTACTACAGAATACTTGATGTCAGTACTACTTTTGCCCAGAGCATGAGTTGTCAATTCCAAATGGGACTCTCACTTTCCAAAGCTCTGTGGCCAGTTCCAAGGAAGGACATTCAGGCCCCAAAGCCAAGTCGCACTCACTAAGAAGGGAGTGTGTTCTCAGCCAGCCCCTGAACCAAAGGTTCCTTACATCTTTGCTGACAACCAGATGTCATGGTGGCCCTGGGCAATGGCTTTCATTAGATCAAGTTTACTGCACGTCAATTTAGAGCAAGCCTAACTCTGGCTAAATGGGCTAGACATTGAACCAAAAATTCAATAAGAACTCTGACAATAATTAACTCGTACTGATTACCTTTGTAAACGTAGACGTACTGTAAATACATGTTCCTTTATCCAAAAAAAATCAACAAAAGGGACGTTTGTCAAGGTGCAAATGCAGCCATGTGACGGGACCTGCACTTCACGTCCCTCCCGCCCACTCTCCCATCCCTTCAGGCTTTGGTTGTTCCTCTCTGCTCTCTTCCTTTAATGGTCCAAGCACATTGAGAGGGAAGCAGATACTAACTGCAAATAGCAGATCTTTTTTTGTTGTGTTATTGAAATTGGTTTTTACCTTTCTTGAATTAATCTATCCGTTAGTCATGCACGCTAAGACTTAATAACTGTGCAAACTGAAAATGAGGTAATCACAGCCAAAGAAAAGAAACCGTACCGAAGGCTCTTTTTGCAGCTCTTGTCAGAATGAAAGCTCAGACTTCACCATTCCTGTTCCCCTTTCTTTTGCCAGCATAAGCATGACAGGTTCTAAGCTGATTCTTTTTTCTGAGCCTTGGTGCTCTTCAAACTAAATGACTCTGGCAACCTGTACACAAGAATGCAAAGGGAGCTGGTGAGCAAGCACTGACTTTTCAAAGCACAGTTGAGACTATTAGGAGGGAAGATGCGAGGAACTGTGAGCAGCTTTTGCTAATCCAGACACTCTGTCCTGCACCATGTTCTAGCTTAGGCGGAAGAAGTCCGAGGTCATGTTTGGTGGGCTTTCATTGCAGGGAGGAAACAAAATGCTAAGAGACTTTCAGCATAAACTTCTTATACTGACCTGAAGACAGAGAAGCAAGTGCAAGGTGACCTCCAGTCCCCCGCAGGGCATAGCATTCACACGCACCATCACACACACACACACACGCAGGCACATACGTGCACATAAATATATCTGCCCCACTACCTAAAACAAAAAGTTCTACACATTCGGTGTTCATGAAGACATACTTTTATTAAAAAAAAAAATTCCTGAGCCCCTATACTTGGTCTCTCCATGCCCACCAACAAGATCATTCCCACCATCCTAGCTCTTCAACACTCCTGTCTGTGAGCAGAAGTCTGAGGCGCCCTCAGGATCCAGCTTCCTCTATGAATAACATGGGCGTCCAAGCTCTGACTGGACTGGGGGGCCCCTTGTACACACCCTTCCTGTTCAAACACCAGCAAGAAAACCAGTACCTTTTTTAGTGTGTTCCTTTCCTCCTGCCTGGTAGTGGCTCCAGAGGCCCCCTCTAGTCGCTAGTGAGTTAAACTTTCTGCCTTCCGATCCAACCTCACCCATTAGTAATCTTGCTAATTACAATCCCATGGACAGAGGAGCCTGGCAGGCTACAATCCATGGGGTCACAAAGAGCTGGACATGAGTGAAATGAATTAGCATGCAATATATAACTTATCTTTGGAGACTGGTCTTTACCCAATCATTAAAAAAAAAACTAGTATTGAAAACAAAGCTTTAACTTAAACACTAGAACCAGAAGCAAGTTAGACAAAATAGGGAATGTGGCTTAGGCCAAAATCTGGAGCCCCTATTGTTGTTACTGTTGTTCAGTCACTCAGTTTTGTTCAACTCTTTGCAACCCCATGGACTGCAGCACACGAGGCTCCCTGTCCTTCACCATCTCCCGGAGCTTGCTCAAACTCATGTCCATTGAGACAGTGTCCATTGAGTCGTCTCATCCTCTGTTGTTCCCTTCTCCTCTTGCCTTCAGTCCTTTCCAGCATCAGGGTCTTTTCTAATGAGTTGGCTCTTCCCATCATGTGGCCAAAGTACAAGAACTTCGGCTTCAGTATCAGTCCTCCCAATGAATATTCAGAGTTTATTTCCTTTAGGATTGACTGGTTTGATCTCCTTGCTGTCCGAGGGACTTTCAAGAGTCTTCTCCAGCACCACAGTTCAAAAGCATCAGTTCTTCAGTGCTCAGCTTTCTTTATGGTTCAACTCTCACATCTGTACATGACTGCTGGGAAAACCATAGCTTTGACTAGATGGACCTTTGTTGGCAAAGATCTCTGATGATGTCTCTGCTTTTTAATATGCTGTCTAGTTTTGTCATAACTTTTCTCCCAAAGAGCAATCATCTTTCAATTTCATGGCTGCATTCACCTACTGGGACAGAGTGAATGGGTTTATGTGGTAGATTCAGGGTGTATAAGCAGAGGAAATAAGCCTTGCTCTAATTTCCATTAGGAGAGCTGGATTCTCTACTTTGTGTTCCTTGAATAGCTCTGACCAGCAACCTGAAGCTTGGCCAGAAACCAACAGGACCTGGAATGCCCAGCAAATAAAGATAGCATTTTTTTCCTGGTTCACAGTATCTCCAGGTTTCTAAATATGGACTTCCCATCTTTCAAACCAGGAGGATTGCATTTTCTAAGCCACAAGACTTTGCAGAGAGCAGGACGGACAAAACACGTTCTGCATCCCGCTTCTTTCGGTCTTGATGCCAGGTCCACTTGCCACCACACCACGGCTCAGATGCAGCAGTGCAGAGCAACTGGTCTCAGGTCCCCAGATCTCTGCTGCCTCCCTGGGGGCTCAAATGACTACAGAGAGTCACTTTCTTTCCATCAAGGACTCTAGAAGTCAAGGGTTCTAGGTTCACACAAAGAATCTATTTCACTTTGGAAAACCGAATGTTTTATTTTTGCTAATTACCAACACTCGAAAGGCCTAATGGTGAAAGCAAAAAATATGAGGTGGACAGAACTCATGGAGTTCACAGTCATCAGATTCTATATACACAAAAGGGTGTTATCTTCTTGGACATAAAATCTCCAATTGGTCAGATATTTAATATTTTAAGAGGCCTTGACAGTTTTGTTTTTTAATATCCTCAGGGGTGGTGCATTTTTACCCTTTGAGGATGGATTTGGTGTTTGAAGGCAACCAGAAGTCATTTCGGAGAAGGCAATGGCACCCCACTCCAGTACTCTTGCCTGGAAAATTCCATGGGCAGAGGAGCCTGGTAGGCTGCACTCCATGGGGTCAGCTAAGAGTCGGACACGACTGAGCGACTTCACTTTCACTTTTCACTTTCATGCATTGGAGAAGGAAATGGCACCCCACTCCAGTGTTCTTGCCTGGAGAATCCCAGGGACAGGGGAGCCTGGTGGGCTGCTGTCCATGGGGTCACACAGAGTCGGACACGACTGAAGTGACTTAGCAGCAGTAGCAGCAGAAGTCATTTGGACTTAAATCTGAAGACTACAACCCATCATCAAGTTGGTTATCTGTGGCAGGCAGCTTAAAAAGACCCCAGTAATTCCTGCCTCCTGGTGATCACACCTTTATGTAAACCCTGACACTTGCCTTGGGCTGGGTTTGCTTCTAAGGAATAGTGTACAGCTCACTTCCAAGAACAATAACAAAATATCTGTGACTTCCATCTTGTTCACACTGTCTTCCTGTATGTGGCTCTCCCCCATGTTTGCTCTCTGAGGGAAGCCCATGCCATAAGGAAAGCTGCCCAGTGAGAGGCAGGGAACTGTTGTCTTCAGCCAGCCGCCAGAGAGGACCCGAGGTCTGCCTACAGCCCCTGCAGTAAGCTTGGAGCAGACCATCCCCATTCAAGGCTTGAGACGCTGTAGCCCTAGCCAGTACCATGACTGCAACCTGGGAGACACTGGGCCGTAGGACGTGCACATAGAAACTACACACAGATTCCTGGCCCACAGAAACTGTGAGATCAGAAGGGTCTGTTGGTTTCAAGCTGCTGTGTTTGGAGGGCACTCTGTTACATAACAGTAGATAATGAACACAGATTTCTTAGAAGTAAACAAGGATGTGTCCATTGAGCAAGCAGAATGGTTTCTTTGGTACCTCAGAATCAGCCCTCTTCCGGTCTTCGTGAGCATATTATCCCCAGGGGCACCTTTCCTCAGGGATGCATGTCTCAGACCTGCCCCCCACCCCCCAGCCCCGCCTGCCTCAGCCTCCAGGTGGATTCCTGGCCTATTTACCACTCGTATGTCTGACCGTGTGCTCAGGGTGTGGATGCGGTTTCCAAGGCAGATCTGAGTAGAAGACGACCTAGTAGGGTCCTTGAGGACTGTTTCTGGGCCTTCTGTTGCTCTCCCTCCTGTCCTCAAAATACCATGCTGTCTTCCTGCCTCCGTGAGGATGGAAAAAGAATGTTTGAGCACACCTTTGGGCACCGAAAGGTTTTTTTCTGTCAAAGTCTTAAAGAGGCCATCTCTGAATGAGTGATGGGGACTGAGTTCTGGTGATGGTGAGGGTGAAGGGCAGCAGCTTTCTCCTCCTCTGCTATTTAATGTCCACCTCCATCCACCCAGTGAGGATGCCCACCTGTCATTTCCACCGCTTACAACTGAACCAGTCTCTAGTCAGCCTTCCTAGGAACTAAGTCAGGGAAAACGGGCCTTTCTAACTGCTCCCTGGGAACATCTTCACGCGTTTAGGCTCCTTTCTCTGCCTCTTGGGAGATGCTGTGAGGTTCATGGCATGCTCTGTGAGCTAAAGGGAGAGAGAAAATGAAAAGCAAGGTAGAGGAAAAAACAGAAAGTGATGGTGAAGAGATGAAAGAGATGGATGAGTGGAGAAGAGCCGCTCACCTGGCCTGCCCCTGGGCACCACGGTTCTGCGAGAGTCCTGATAATGGACTAGCGTTCGCATGCCTGGTTTGTTCATCCCTTCATTCAAGATTACACATGGCATCATTTAGTCCAGAGAATTGAAACTGCTCAGAAATGTGGTCACAGTGCATCTCCATTTCTATTTCTGTAATTATTCTTCTCTGCAGAACTCTGAGTGGCCTACTTTTAAGTGTCTCTGCTTTTCTTTGAGTGGGAAAAATAAATACTTCTTTAAAATCTGGAATCATTTTTCTATCAACTCAACAGAACACTGTTTTAAAAAACAGAATATAATTTCCATGGTAACCCCAATGGCCGTGGGGCTGATTCTAACTTTCTATCTTAGGTGCTGAATTTACCATGCTGATTTTCTAACGATAATGTAAATGGTTTCTGGGCTCAAGATTTTATGGGAATATATTGGGGTTTGTATCCTTTTTATGATAGTTGGATAACTCTAGAAAGATGTGCATAAAAATCTTTTAATGTGGCTTTTCTGTAGCCTCATCTCAAGGTTAGTTGCTGTCCAACATGCTCTTCCCTTTGATACCACCAGGATACCTCTCATCTAGAACTTTCCTTTTGCATACTGACATCAGGGTGCTGATAACATCTGCTAAGCTGCCATGCAGAACCAATAACCCCTTCTTCCAAAGCTAAGGAAATCAGGTTATCCAAAAAGTCACAAAAGGTACCCATGAGGCACAGAATCTTCCTTGTCTCTGGCCCCAGGGTATGCACAGTTATTTCCAGGGGGAATCACGAAAGGGATGTGATGACTAAATTCTAATCAGATCTTCTTTGATTTCATCCTTCTCTTTCCTCGTCATTCTTCTGATGATGTCTATAATCCTAAGTCTATAACAAGCCATCGTGTATTTCAGGTTTATTTGAGATCTGTGAATTTATGAAGAAGGGGGCTTCGCAGGTGGCACAGTGGTTAAGCATCGGTCTGTCAGTGCAGGAGACCCAAGAGGTGGGGATTCGATCCCTGGGTTGGGAAGATCTCCTGGTGGAGGAAATGGCAACCACTCCAGTATTGTTACCTGGAAAATTCCATAGTCAGAGGAACCTGGCGGGCTGCAGTCCACAAAGAGTCAGACACAACTGAGCCCTGAGACTTTGAGGACTCAGTGTATGCATTTGAGGGTCACTCAGGTGTTTCCCCGGGGAACACGTCTCAGCCTATTGAAAAGGAACAGCGGCAGTATTGGAGACACCAGCCTCAGGCCTGCAGAGATTCTGAGTGGCGAAGATGCTGCAAATCCCATTTCCTTCCCATTGCTAACACCTTTGGCAGCACTTCCCACCTTGGTTTCCTCTGGCCGCACAGGCTGGATGAAACTTGTTCACGCTCCTGCCATGGGTACCGAGGGGACACATGTGAGTGAGAGGTCTAAGCCATAACGTGCCTTGTCAGAGAGTACAGTGTTGATGAGTTAGAATGATGTAATTAGAAGGCCAATGACATCATATCTGCCATCACTTATGTTTTTAAAAAAATATTTAAATATTTTATGTAAGTCAAAAGTCAAATAAATACCATTCACATATGTCAGTATTTTCAAACAGTACGAGTAGCCAGTTGCCTGGCACTCAGCCCCCTAGATGTCAGCTCTGGGTCTCAGGTCTTTACTGGATATCTTGGTCACATTTCTTATCTTCTGAAACTTGGTTTCTTTGGTGAAATGAGGATGAAGATAATCCATAGTTGATGAGGCTCTTTGGGATTGTAAAAATACTCTAATACATGTAAAGCTTTTTGCATAATATTAACTATTAGGAAAGCAATAGTATGAATTGTTCAACTGTACAAAAACTGTGAAAGCATTCCATGCCTATGGCTTGTAGACTATGCCCCCTGCTATCTGTCTCTCTGACAATCAGTTGGTAGCCTAAGATCAAGACTATTTGTCTAGACCAAGGTTGTTAAATTACAGCCCACATGCCAAATTTAGTCCACCTGTTTTTACAAATATAGTTTACAAAACTCACTGGCTTACATATTGTATCTAGCTGCTTTCAAGCTGAAATAGCAAAAGTTGAGTATAACTGTAAAATCTGAGCTATTTACTCCATGGTCCTTTACAGAAAAATGTTGCTAGCCATTGGTTTATCGTGCTGTGAGTATCCTAGCAGAGCCTACACCAATACATCTTTTTGGCAGAAGCAGCTATGTAGGGCCCATTCCAAACTGAAAATGCCATGCACCTTCTTCCAACATTTTAAGTTTCAAGACAACAGCAGCAAGTCATTCAGTCAAGCACAGAAGCCTCGTGTATGTGGAGCCCTGTGTGACTGTGGAGGTGACACCCCAGGGAGGCCAGCTCCGCCTTCTTGTTATCTAGATGTCACTCCCTTTATAAACTCTGTCTTCATTTAATCCCCAAAGGACTCTTAGAGCAAAGACTAGAACAGAAAAGGGAAGCACTACCAAAGTTATACCATAAAATAATTCCAGGTAAATGGAGTTCAGAGTTCTCTATTAAAGGGATAACTGCTCATTTGAAGCATCCTGCTTTCACATGACACAGGGTTTTCCCTCTTGGTTCTTTGTTTTAAATTGTTGTCCTGGATTTTCTCTAGTTTTTAATATTATTTGACTAAACATAATTCTCTATCAACACTGGTTAGATGACTCCAGGAGAATTGTCATATTTGGTGTTTGGAATCTAACAACTATTAATGCATTTTCCCTTGAATGAAAAAGAATGTATTTGGTATTTTAAAACTTATGAGACTAGAAGTATCTTAAAGGCTAGAATAATACCTCTGGGCTTATAAATCACAAAAATTCAAAACAAAGTGAAAACACTTAAATTGTCTTTTTCTCATCTTTTCTATAAAACATCACTTCCCACATCACTGTTCACCTGAAATTATCACAACATTGTTAATTGGCTATACCCTAATACAAAATAAAAAGTTTAAAGAAAAAAAAAATCACCGACCATCCAGGTTCCTAAATTGTACAGGACTTTGAAAAAGTCTGCGCTTATAAAGCAATTAAACATTTCTGTCTCATCAAAGTCAGGATTTAAGAAGGTCTAGTGTTTCAAGATTAGCTAGGAAACCATTTTGCTGGCCACATCAATAAACGAGGAGCTGATCAGACAGGGTCCCTCCTCTTAGTGTAATTTATGCTACAATAACATGTGGGATAAGACAGAGGAGAATTAAAAAGAGAATAAAGTAGAGAAGACCCTCATTAGATCAGCATCCTTCTCAGACTCATGTTTTGTCTCAAGGAGAAGCAGATGCGGAAGCCAAAAACCAAAGCAAGAATGAACTTCATTCGTAGACAGTCCTTCTCAGTCCTCTCTCTCCACCAGCTTCTCAAGGCCACGAACAGCAGCAGAGCTCTCTGGATAGTAACCAAGAGACGAGACTTGCTCGCCCAGCCCCGCCTCTGGGTCTCACCTCTCTAGCTTCACTCTCCCACCCTCAACCTTCCAGTTGTTTGTTTTCAGCCCTTTCTTTTTTGAAAGACTGAAAGCTTTTTTTGAGATTTTTTTGAAGTATAGTTGATTTACAATGTTGTCAGTTTCTGCTATATAGCAAAGCAGTTTAGCCATATATATATATATTCATTCTTGTTCATATTCTTTTCTTTCCTAGTATCATGGTTTATCACAGGACACTGAAGGTAGTTCCCCGTGCTATCCAGTAGCACCTTGCTCTTTATCCATCCTGTATAAGACAGTTGGTCTCTGCTCGCCCCAAGCTCCCAATCCCTCCTCTATCTCCCTCCCCCTTGGCCCCACAAGTCCATTCTCAACGTCGGCGAGTCTGTTTCTGGTTTTCAGGTGAGTTCATTTGTATCATATTTTAGATTCTGCATGCCAGTGATAGAAAACGGTATGTGTCTTTGTGTGAGTTACCTCACTTAGTATAATGATCGCTAGTGGCATCCATGTAGCTGCAAATGGCATTATTTGTTCTCTTTTATGACCGAGTAATATTCCATCACATATATGTATCACACCTTCTCTATCTATTCATCTGTTGACGCACATTTACGCTGTTTCCATGTCTTGGCCATGGTGAATGGTGCTTCTATTAACATTGGGGTGCATGTATGTCTTCCAGTTATAATTTTGTCTGGATATATGCCCAGGAGTGGGATTGCTGTTTTCAGCCCCTTGAAGTCAGGGAATTTTATGTGAATTTATCAAGAGTCCGTCAAGCTCTTATATTCTTGTCTCCACAACCCAAATTGACCTTCCAGTTTCCATAGACAAATGGCCTATTCTCAGCCAGCCAGACGCTCACACCTGCTGAAGAGTGACCCAAAGATGCAGAAAGAGTTAGTGATTCTTTGAAAGAAAGACATACTTAAAAGCTCAAAAGGTCCTGGTGGTGCCTGGCCAGGCTGGTGTCCTAACAACATTCTCTGCAGTGCTGTCCTGAATGCATTTCTGCTCCTGGCCTCCTGGAGTGTGGTGTATTTTCTTCTCCTTTTTATCTCACCTTCCTATCCACTTTGTGAGCACCCTGGTATTATTTTGGTTCATAAGTGTGCTACTTTAATTCACCGGAACTAGCTTCTATGGTTTGTAACCAAAAGCACTAATGGATACAGCTGGTCTATTAAGAAGTGATGGTGCGGGTGGTAAAGAACGTGCCTGCCAGTGCAGGGGACTTAAGAGGCGCGGGTTCAATCCCTGGGTCGGGAAGATCCTCTGGAGGAGGGCAGGCCAACACACTTCAATATTCTTGCCTTGGACAGAGGAACCTGGCAGGCTACAGTCCGTGGGGTTACAAAGAGTTGGACATGACTGAAGTGACTTAGCATGCACAGAAGAAAGGATGAAAAGGGCTCTGAAGTTTAGAGTGGCGGTCACGCCCCTAAGGGAGTGAGGAGGCTGGTTTGGCCTCCCATCAAAGTACCCACTTCTCTGGCCAATACGGAGTACAGGGTTCAGTGCTCTGTGGCAAATAAGCCTTTAACACAGGCCCAATGGTCAGGTCTCAATGATCTTAAGCAAGATGTTAGAGAGAAGACAGGTTTAAGATGGAAAAGACTTGTTTGGTTATATCCTACTGAGCCTTCAAATGTCTCTTCCTCTCTTCTCATGATGGGTACTACCACCCACAAAATGAATTCAGAATCAGAAAAAAAAAGTTATCAGTGGAAAAAATGTAGTCAGTCATTCATGTTCATCTCCTTCTCTGAGGTAGGAACACCCAGGAGTTACAGGCAAGGGTTTTGAAGACAGGTGACCTGGGTCCAGACTCCAGTTCCATCATTCGCTAGACCCCTGATTCTCTCTAAATTCTCTGGGCCTCAGTTTCCTCACAATACAGTGAAAATTAAAAATGGCATCCACCTCATGAGTGTTGTAAGAATTTAAATAGCTGCATGTAGAGAATTCAGAACAGTGACTGGAGCAAAACAAGGGCTCATCAAGTGTCTTGTTGTTGCTGCTGCTCCTGTTGTTATATGACTTCAGTCTACACAGTGCTTGGTGGTACCTAGCATTTTCTCTGTAGTGGTGGGTTACATGAGTGGAAAAAGTATCAGGTGTTTCTTTTAGTATATAGAGGAAATTATATTTTTAATGCAACAATAGGATTTTGCTTTACTCAGAAGCCCCAAGTAGAACACAGCCAACTGCTTTGATAAGTGGTGTGGGTAAGGATGGTTTCCCTGGTAGTTCAGCTGGTAAAGAATCCACCTGCAATGCAGGAGACCCCAATTTGATTCCTGGGTCAGGAAGATCCCCTGGAGAAGGGATAGGCTACCCACTCCAGTATTCTTGGGCTTTCCTGGTGGCTCAGATAGTAAAGAATCCACCTGCAATGTGGGAGACCTGGATAATTATACTGACTTGAGCAAGCCTCTGTCTTAATGGGTTCTCTTGGGCATTTCACATGCTACCTGCTGCCTCTTTGGACCAAATTTGGTTAATCTGCCATTTTGGAACCAAATAGAGATCGCTGACGTATTAAGATAGACACATCTCTTTGTTTTTAGCATATTAAAGTGCATTTTGATACAAGCAAGTGAGATATCAAAGATATGTAATTTCTGGGAGTGAGGTGGACCATGTCTAGAACCGACAGTCTAGGGGACTGAACTCTGATGAGTAATCACATGACCTAAGGCAGGAGAATGGCTTTGACCACTGTAAGGAGAAGTGACCCGGAAATCGAATTTTATTCCAGAAAGAAATGTAGCTTACCCGGTTCCGTTTGTCATCTGGACAATCCTGTATCACATCATGACCCCACCATTCTGGGAACGGGGTCATTCTTTCTTAGAAATGCAGACCTGGGGTCACAGCGCTGTGGTCGGGGAAGCATGTGGCTGTGTGGGTGCCTTGGGAGAGGCACATGGGTTCCCCAGCAGGCTTCCCCTGTGAACAAAAGCAGAAACCCACCAAGAGGACCAGGAAGTTAGATTCATGGCCCACAAAGAGGAAGAGGGAGCATGAGACTCGGGTGTGAGCAGGGTGACACCACATAAGTGGAAAGAAAGGTCAGGTGTCCGGGAGGCCAGAAGCAAGGGCAGGACGAGGTCACAGGATTCGACTGCCAGGGTTTGAATCCTGGTTTCAAAGTTTATAAGGTGTATGACTTCAAGAAAATTACTTGAATTATCTGTGCTTTATTTTCCTCATCTGTAAAATGGGACTGGAAATAATCATCTTTCTCCTAAGATTGCTGTGTAGGTTAAATTGGTTACCACGTGTAAAGTACTCAGAACAGTGACTGGAGCAGAACAAGGGCTCATCGAGTGTCTTGTTGCTGCTGCTGCTGCTGTTGTCATATGACTTCCATCTACACAGTGCTTGGTGGTACGCCTAGCACGCAGTGACTCTATTGCTGTGATTATCAGAGCTTGCTATTCTTACCATGTTAGAATGCTTTGCCATGTACAAAGCAATATACAAGCGTAAGGCATGGTACTGGATTGATCGGTGTGGTAGTTTTCTAGGGCTACCATGACAAAGTACCACAGACTGGGTGGCTTAAATGACAGAAATTTATTTTCTCAAAGTTCTGGAGTCTGGAAGTCTGAAGTGTTGTCAAGGTTAATCTCTACTGAGGCCCCTCTTCTTGGCTTCTAGATGGCTGTCTTTTCCTCGCTGTCTCTTCACATGTCTTCCTTCTGTGTCTGTGTCCTAATCTCCTCTCCTATTGAGGATGCCAGTCTTGTTGGTTGAACCCTCCCTAGTGGCCTCATTTAACTTAATTACTTCTTTGAAGACCTTCTCTCCAAAGATAGTTACAATCTGAGGTTCTAGGGCTTAGAATTCAACATGAATTTGGGAGGTGGTGGAGGAGACAGATATGCAACTCAGTCCATAAGAACCAATGGTCCCTTTGGTGAAGCTGGAACTGTATTTCCCTTATCCAAGTGAACCCTGACTAGAGTTGGCCAAAAGAGGTCCTTTTATAACATAAAAACAGCCCCCTGCTCTCTGGACAGCATGGCTGTTAGGTGTAACAGATGGATGCAGGGATGCCTGGCAAGATTTAACTTACCCTGGCTCTCCTCTGCTCCCCCAGCCCATCTCCTAAATTGCTTACCCTAGTGGTCTAGTGCGGAGAAGGCAATGGCACCCCACTCCAGTACTCCTGCCTGGAAAATCCCATGGATGGAGGAGCCTGGGGGGCTGCGTCCACGGGGTCGCTATGAGTCGGATACGACTGAGCAACTTCACTTTCACTTTTCACTTTCATGCATTGGAGAAGGAAATGGTAACCCACTCCAGTGTTCTTGCCTGGAGAATCCCAGGGACGGGGGAGCCTGGTGGGCTGCCGTCTATGGGGTCACACAAAGTCGGACATGATTGAAGGGACTTAGCAGCAGCAGCAGTGGTCTAGTGACTGACAGTGGCTCCGAAGCATCCCTAGGCATGAGGCTGAGGACCCAGGAATTTCCCATGCTCCTCATGATCCCCCTTCAGTGATTGGACATGTTTGGGTTCTAGTTTGACTAACTGGCAAATCCTCTGGTCTCCCGCTTTTCCTCACCTCCCACAATTGTGTAAAACCTAAATAAATCCCTTATCCTAATACACTTGTAGTGACTCTGCTTGCATGACTGAACCCTGACAGATACAGGAATGATAATAATAATACTAGTCTTCTGGACACACTATCACTAAACCTGAAAAGAATCTATGACTCAGAAGCATGCATTTGAAGTTCTTCTAATTATGGCAAGCCTGAGCTTACTCCAAAGTTCTCCAAATTAGTCTTTTCACTTCCATTTCTCCTGGCTCCAATATGTCCCACCAATGGCTGCCAGATGAAATTTCTCAAACCCCCTTTATGTTATCAAGTAACAGTCAAGAAAAGTCCCCAGATGACTGGGTAGCTGGCCCAGAGAACAATAGGTTCAGATGGAGGGTTAAAGGATGGAGGGTTCCCAGAGGGATGTCTCCAGGTGAGGGGACTTGGAATGGATGCAAAGTCTGATAAATAGTAAGAAGGCAGTTTACAATGTCATTGAGTCATTGGGATGAGAATAGCAATGGGATATAGAAAATTAAGAAAATGTTTTGAAAAGTAATTTCAGGACATACAAAAAATCACATAAGAAAAGATATATGCAAATTACACTACTGTACTCAAATGTGGAGTTTTTAGGCATAATAATGTAATAGTAAATCTAATATGACTATAACAGTAGGTTGTAAAGTAAGCCTATGGGAGAAATGAGAAGGCGGATGGCAGGCAGGGCAGGAGCCACACTGGAGCCTATTTGAAGACTTTACCAAGACAAGTTTTTGAAGAAGGCATACTGCTATGGGAAGCTGAGAAATGGAACAGCAACTAGAGGGGCCTATGGGACAAGGGAAGAATCTTGGAAGACACAAGCCCATGTTTGCAGACTTCAAGACTGATCCAAGAGAAGAGAGCTGCTAGCAGAAGAGGAGGTAACAGGGCAGAATCCTCGAATGGGGAAGGCCGATGGATTCAGAGCCCAAATGCAGGAGCCTGGCTTTGCTAGGAGAGGGATGTACCCTCCATTGTATCAGGAGGGAAGAAGCCTGATCCAGAGGTAGAAAGGTTGTGTATCTAGGTCAGAAGATGAAGGCATCTTCCTTCCTTACTCATCTCCACCTTCACTGCCGTCGGTGCGAAGTTTCAAAGCACTTGGCTCGATCTGCCTCCTGTCTCTGCACATTTGCAGTGGTTACCACAGAGGAGAGAAAGCTGGGCTGAAGGAGGTTGTAAACCCAGACAGAGATGAATGAACTTGTTGGAGTAACACAGCTAATTAGTGACAAAGCCAGGACTGCAACCAAACTGGCTCCCAGCCTAGTACTCTTTCACTACCAAATTACCATGTAATATTGAACAGATGGGAGCGATTAAGGTTTAGGACCATTAGAACGACCAACACAACCCAAGTTACATGAAATAAGGAACCAAGCAGAAACAGAGCACAGAGATTTAAGCCTCAAGTCGCAGGAAGGGGTAATTTTACCCATTGTGAGGCCATGATTAGTTTAGGGTGGGTTGAACTAAATTGTCAACTGGAAAAATGCACTGCCCCCAGAGTTCCCTAACCCGGCAGGGCTGGCAACACCCTGGCTCCAGGAGGTGGCTCTCAAGGGAAAAGACGGAGATAAACCTCAGCCAACAACACTTACCAGCATGAAGCCAAATTAACTCTTTAAATTACATAGACCTTCTGGCAATCTTTGCTCTACTCCATTCAGAAGTACTTACTAAAAATGCTAAACTGTACCAAATTCTGAAAAATAACAGGTACTGCACTACCTCCTTACCTATGGGGGCCCTGGCATTTGTCACATTAATTGGAAGAGACTCTTTCTCAAAAATATTCTTTCCTTAGACTTTTCCTTCATGCTGCTCATGCAGCGCTTGTTCCATTTGCAACAAATGTGTTTTTTCTTTGTTCTGTATCTGAATTTCCAAAAGATCTTGGGTGCTGGTGTTTATTTTGATTGATGTTTGGTTAGCTGACATGCTGGTATTATTTCCCCCTCAGTATCACTAAATGTGATGGACAGTATCCCACTGCTGGGCATACACACTGAGGAAACCAGAAGGGAAAGAGACACGTGTACCCCAATGTTCATCGCAGCACTGTGTATAATAGCCAGGACATGGAAGCAACCTAGATGTCCATCAGCAGATGAATGGATAAGAAAGCTGTGGTACATATACACAATGGAGTATTACTCAGCCATTAAAAAGAATACATTTGAATCAGTTCTAATGAGATGGATGAAACTGAAACCTATTATACAGAGTGAAGTAAGCCAGAAAGAAAAACACCAATACAGTATACTAACGCATATATATGGAATTTAGAAAGATGGTAACAATAACCTGGTGTACGAGACAGCAAAAGAGACACTGATGTATAGATCAGTCTTATGGACTCTGTGGGAGAGGGAGAGGGTGGGGAGATTTGGGAGAATGGCATTGAAACATGTATAATATCATGTATGAAACAAGTCGCCAGTCCAGGTTCAATGCACGATACTGGATGCTTGGGGCTGGTGCACTGGGACGACCCAGAGGGAGGGTATGGGGAGGGAGGAGGGAGGAGGGTTCAGGATGGGGAACACATGTATACCTGTGGCTGATTCATTTTGATATTTGGCAAAACTAATACAATACTGTAAAGTTTAAAAATAAAATAAAATAAAAAAAGCTATCACTGGGCATGCAAGTTGGTCTCACTACTACATAACTTAGTGGGGTGGTAGGGAAGCAGATTAGAAAGCCCACTTTGACAGGTTATCATCGGGTAATGCTAACTCAGAGTCTTCTCTGATTTAAAATTCTTCTGATTCAACTCTCAGTGCTTATAAAGAATAGTAATTTCTAAATAATCAGCTAGTATTCACATTTTCTCCTAGGTTTGAACCATCCTGGTGCCCTAACCCCTAGCACAGTGCTCTTTTGTTCCCCAAGCTCAGGGAAGAGTTCCTGGACCAGGGAGACCAAGAAGATGAACCCCATGAGCTGCCAGATTGCCTCAGTTATCACCCCACCTGCCAATACCCTTTTCCCTTAGACTATGACTCTGGCTAAAGTCTCATAATTTTGTTGTTCAGTTGCTAAACCGTGTCTGACTCCTTGCAACCCTATGGACTATAGCATGCCAGGCTCCCCTGTTCTTCACTGTCTCCTGGTGCTCAAACTCATGTCCATTGAATCAGTGATGCCATCCAGCCATCTTCTCCTGTCGCCCGCTTCTACTCCTGCCTTCAATTTTTCCATAATCTTACCTCAGACTAGATAAACCCAACTGTACACCCAGGTCTCACGCTTACCTCACAGGTAGACTCTGAAGCACCTAGGGAAAATAATACAGTGGACACCATACAGAGTCCTGTTCCTACCCATTTCACAAGGAAAAGGGTATAACTTCTGAGGGGAGTTAGTGAAAGGATTATAAATGCAGAAGACTTCTCTGACCACCTTATCTAAAGAAAATGCCTTCCCTCTCTTTGCATGCTATGTTATGTCACAACATCTTGTGCGTTTTTTTTGTTGCATGTATCATCGTAATTTGGATTTCAATTTTACTTATTATTTTTTTCCTCTGCTAGAAGACTTCTATGGAAAGGATCCATGTCTGTCTTGTTCCCTATTGAATCTTCAAGTGCCAGAAACAATGCTTGGCGCACAGTAGGTACTAGATGGGCTTCTCTGGTGGCTCAGACTGTAAAGAATCTGTGTGCAATGCCAGAGGCCCAGGTTTGATCCCTGGGTCAGGAAGATCCCCTGGAGAAGGAAACAGCTACCCACTCCAGTATTCTTCCCTGAAGAATTCCATGGATGGAGGAGCCTGGGAAGCTACAGTCCATGGGGTCGCAAATATTCAGACATGACTGAACAACTAACACTTTCACAGGTGCTAGATAAATATTAATTGGATAGATAGAGGGAGGGGTATGTGGATGGAAGCGGTGTGCTCCCTTCTCCCACGGGGAGCTACCTGTGTAAGAGACATCCCAACTCTGGATCACTAGGTGGGTCTCAGGTAACATAGATACAGCAGGGAGGAGGATAAGGTGCTCATTGTTTGGTCCCATTGAGGCTTACACTTGAAAGAAAAGAAATAAGTCAGACGAGGAATTGGGGGAGAAACCAACAGTAGGAATAAAGGGAACGTTAGAAAACCACCTTTTATCATGTGTCTGAGGAAGCTAATACTCAACAATGAATTGGGCAAGAGGGAAAACTAGATTGAGATTAGGAGATATTGAACAAATACATTTTGACTGACTCACTGAAAAAGCAAAGACAACCAAAATGAGTAGAAACATAAATTCAATATAAGACGTGTTAGAGTGGACTTTCATCTGATCTCTGTGCTCTTGAGGAAGATATTACATTGAGATAAAGTAGAAAGAGTTGTCTTTGGGACACAACTGTCACTCCCTGTCACACACATTCCATCCACACCAGTACACTTGTGCTGACAGCCTGCAAAGCCAGCCTCCCAAGGGCTGCTTTCTCCAAAAGAGACTGCCCGCTTGGTAGAGTATTCCAAGAATCAGACTTTCTTCCTCCCATCAAAAATACTGCTCTGGGTCTTCTCCATTCTAGATTCTGAAGATAAATAGTTAAACTGAAAAATCCTCATTACTAGGTCATTTCCATGGCGGGGTAGGGGGGGGGGCGGGGGGTGGGGGTGGGAAGTGCTATAATTTTCTCATCTTAAAAATAATAATTTATTGACTTCACCTCCCCCTCTAGCTACACTTCAATTTGCTCTCCATTTCTATGCTCTTTTTACAGAAAAATTCATTAAAAGCTTTGTCTATACTTGTCATTTCCAGTTTTTTTTTCCTTTCATTCTCCCTTGAGTCTATTCTAATCAAGTTTTTATCTCAAACATTTTACCAAAACTGCCCTTATCAAGGTCACCAACAACCCCTAAAGTTCCTAAATCCAGAAGTTATTTCCAGCCCTTCTTTTGTTTAACACATCAGAAGTATTTGACACCACGGATTGTTCCCTCTGGGCTTCTCTGATAGCTCAGCAATAAAGACTCCACCTGTAAGGCAGGAGACACAGGAGATGCAGGTTTAATCCCTGGGTCAGGAAGATCCCCTGGAGAAGGAAATGGCTACTCACTCCAGAATTCTTGCATGAAAAATCCCACGGACAGAGGAGCCTGGCAGGCTACAGTCCACCAGGTCCCAAAGAGTCAGACACTACTGAAATGACTTAGCATGCATGCATTGTTCCCTCTGCCTGGATACACTTTCTTCTCTCAACTTTCAGAACTCCACCCTGTCATGACTTCCTTTCTATTCACTGGTCACTTCTTTTTGGATGTCTTTGCTGATCTCCTCATCCACCTGACCTGGTAGTTAGGACTAAGTCCTTTGTCTTCTCATCTTAAATGTACTCACTCCCTTGATCTCACCCAGCCTCAAGGCTTTAATGGATGTTTATATGCTGAGATATGTATACACCGCCAGCCTACATTGATTTCCTGAACTCCAAACTAATAGGTCCTACTGCCTAATTGGTACCTTCACTCAGATGTCTAAAACTCTAGATTTTCCTACCTCTTTTGGCTGGTTACTATCTTCCCCACATCAATATTGGTAACACTGCTCTTCCAGAAGCTCAAACTCAAAAACCTCAGTGTCACCTGATTGCTTTCTTTCTCTCATACCTCATATCTAAACATCCACAAATTCTTTAGGCTCTATTTTTCAAAACATATCCAAGTTTAGACCACTTTTTCAGTTCAGTTCAGTCTCTCAGTCATGTCCGACTCTTTTCGACCATGGACTGTAGCACACCAGGCTTCCCTGTCCATCACAACTCCCGGAGCTTGCTCAAACTCATGTCCATCAAGCCAGTGATGCCATCCAGCCATCTCATCCTCTGTCATCCCCCTCTCCTCCTGCCTTCAATCTTTCCCAGCATCAGGGTCTTTTCTAATAAGTCAACTCTTCACATCAGGTGGCCAAAGTATTGGAATTTCAGCTTCAGCATCAGCCCTTCCAATAAATATTCAGAACTGATTTCCTTTAGGATTGGCTGGCTTGATCTCCTTACAGTCCAAGGGACTCTCAAGAGTCTTCTCCAACACCACAGTTCAAAAGCATCAGTTTTTCAGTGCTCAGCTTTCTTTATGGTCCAACTCTCACATCCATACATGAAAAAACCATAGCTTTGACTACATGGCCCTTTGTTGGTAAAGTAATGTCTCTGCTTTTTAATAAAAAGACCACTTTTTACCACCTCCTTAATTACCATCCTGGTCCAAGCCACCAGAATCTCTCTGCTGGGTTAGATTAAGAACCTTCTAATGAATTCTCCTGCTTCTGTCCTTGCCCACCTGGAGTCTATTCTCAACACAACAGCTAAAGGGATCCTTTCAACAGAAAGTCAGGGAATGTCACCCCTCTGCTCAGAACCTTCCTGTGGTTTCACATGTCATCTAGAATGCAAGCCCAAGCCCTTACAATAGCCTGCACAATCTGGCCCCACTCTCTCTCTGCTCATTTCTTACTATTTTTCTCATCGCTCACTTCTCTAGCTGCTCTGGGCTTCCACTTATTCCTCAATCTTGCTAATGATGCTCCCACAAACTTCCACCTGCTGTGCCACTGCCTTGGTCCTTCCCTGCACCCAACCCCTGATCTCCACATGGCTTCCTCCTTCATCTCCTTCAATCTTCTAGGTGAAGTCCTTTCTGAGTTTTAATCACAACATCTCCTCTTCTGCCACTTCCCCTTTTTCTCCTCTGCTCTATTTTTTCTCCAAAGAATTTATTACCATCTATTTTATTATATCATTATAACAAATTTTATTGGTTATAGTCTCTGTCTGCTCACATTATTGTGCAAACTCCATTAGAACAGGAAGCTTTGTTTCTTTTGTTCATTGCCTTATCCCCAGAGCCTAAGACAAACCTAGCACGTGGCAAGCAATCCATGAATATTCATTGAGTCAATGAAAAAGCCATTCTGCACCAATGTGTAAGTGATTCCTAATGAGTAGCCTAGATTTGACTCATTCCCCCAACCACATTGTCTAACCCAAAGAAGTTCCTCTAATGGAGAAATGTCAGACCACATAGATTGAGACTACAGTACCAGACAGTCTAATGGGGAGAGATTTTGGTGTGGTTGGGGCCTTGTGGAAACCCTTCAAATTACACTGCATTGCTGACTCCTATGTGAAAATGACCTAGACGTGATACCAAGCCACATGCTCTGTATGAGTCACATAAAGAGACCCAATTGTTGATTGCATTGATGGTAATGTATTTTAATGGATAGCATAGTCCCTTTGTTTTCTGATCTAGTCAGACCACATTCAGAGTATTATGTTCACCTTTGGGAATTATCTTTCATGAGAAATATTGTTCAGAGAAAATCAGCCAGGAGAGTGAGGGCTCTAAAAATGGTACATGAAGAACGACTGAAGGAATCAAGGGTGCCCAGTGATTCCATTACTTAAGAATAAAGTCTGAATACATGTACCACCTGTACCAGCATTCTCGTCCTTTGTTCTTGGCAGACTTTGATAATCAATCTTGATTCTCTTTCCTACGGCATGTGCACAGCTCACAGCCCTCCAGGCAGCCACAATCCAATCTATTGGAATTGGCAAGTAAGACAAAACTTGTTAGTTGTTCTGGCTATAAGGGAGATATGGTGTTTTTTTTTTTTCCCATGAAATATTTGTGATATGAAAAAAACTAAACTGGTCCCATCTAGTTTTACAGGGTAAAACTATGAATAATGGAAATCCAGGATAGCATTCTTATGGTAATAACTGTCCAAATGTGAGGTCTTGGAAGGTAGAGAGTCTGGAGGACCACTTACCAAGGATTAACAAAGAAAATCTCCTTGTTAGGTGGGAGACTGAACTGGATAATTGCTCAACTTCATCCACCCCTAAAGTTCGGTGGATATTTTCCTACTTGGCTCTACTAGGCAAGGCCAGGGAGGTCGGCTGGGAAAGAAAACCTAAAAAGTGAACATTCACCTTTCAATTGCAATTATTTCACTGAGAAAGGTAACAGAAAACCAAAACAACAACAACAAAGGCGATGGGTTACGCACAAAGAGAGAAAATGATTATCTCTAAGCTTAATAACAATAGCAACAGAAACCTTTTTTTAGTTTTTGAACACTCTTCGACTTTTATTTGTTTTAGTTCTTTCCTATTCCTACATATTTTAATCCCATATTTTTGGTCAGAAGCCAATTAATTTCATTAAAAACGGTGGATGCCAGAAGCTTCACTTAGTGTGTTCCAAGACTTGGAAATTCCTTCCCTAATGACATAGTAGAAACTCTGTCGCCACAGTTAAGAGCAGGTTAGAGACAATTATTACATTTAAGTCATGTTTTGCAGGTTACCATACCCACATCTGCAAGCTATTCCCTTTGTAAACCATTTGGGGGTATTTGCCACAGAAAACTCATTGGAAAGTGCCGGCAATTGCGTGAGGACCCATGACTGAGAATCTCCCGTGTGGCTCCAGAAGACAAACAGAGAACTTTCCTTTCAGCAACTCCATGCCCACTTCTTGGAGCCAGGCTCCTCTTACCAAGAGAAGAAGTCTCTGCTTGGGGTGGAATGAAGGGGTGGTAAAGAGCAAATCCTTAAGCAGCCACCCACCCTGGCCTGTGAAAGGAGAGAGGCCCATCCGGAGAGTTGGTCAGTTTGAGTGCTACTCTCCCTGACTTCTATAAAAAGAAGACAACACCAGGACAGGATCTCTGCACAGGATGGCATTTTCCAACAGAGCTCAGAGAACATGCTGCATCCGTCTAAACACTCAACTGCTGGCAGCTGTAGCTTTGAGCGTGTGACAACTGTTCTGGGCCTTGGCTCCCTCATCCATAAAATGGGATAGC
Source organism: Bos javanicus (assembly GCF_032452875.1). NCBI lineage: Eukaryota > Metazoa > Chordata > Mammalia > Artiodactyla > Bovidae > Bos > Bos javanicus. Next base: position 11,520,783 of record NC_083887.1, on the reverse strand, counting down.
AACACCTGCCCTTCATACCCTAGGGGCACTGGAAATATCGAAGTAAATAACATATGGAAAAGCATTGGAAAAGAATTTTAGGCACTATACTAATATCAGGATTTTTGTGATTATGAGCATACTTTTGAGCCTGTTAGGTACTTTTTTATAAGGTGATGATTATCCTTAAACCAAGATGAAATCAAGACCAGTGTCACTCTAATGCTCTTGCTTGGGACCTTTGATTAGGACCATCCTTTCTGAATTCATCCCTTTCCCAGTTTATCCAGAATGTGCAGCTCTTGAGTTGAGTCCTTGAGTTCCACACTTTAAAATTGGGGGTCAGTTATAGTTGGAAAGAATGTGTCAGTCAACTGGGATATGCAAAATCACACTTCTCTCTGCTGACCAGAGGGGCACCCACTTTGAATTCCACCCCACCCTGCCCCTTGTCTCTTTCCCCATCGTCCCTCCCTAGTAAGTTAGACTTAATTGGATCCGTCCATGTTCTTGACTTCCTATCCCCTATAATGAAAAGGATATCTTTTTTGGTGTTAGTTCTAGAAGATGTTGTAGGTCTTCGTAGAACCGGTCAACTTTAGCGTCTTCCACATCAGTGGTTGGAGCACAGACTTGGATTACTGTGATGTTGAATGGTTAGCCTTAGGAACAAATAGAGATTATTCTGTCATTTTTGAGACTGCACCCAAGTACTGAATTTTGGACTTTTTTGTTGATTATGAGGGCTACTCCATTTCTTCTAAGGGATTCTTGCCCACAGTAGTAGATATAATGGTCATCTGAATTAAATTCACCCATTCCCATTCATTTTAGTTTACGGATTCCTAAGATATTGATGTTCATTCTTGTCATCTCCTGCTTGACCAAGGCCAATTTATCATGACTCATGGACCTAACCTTCCAGGTTCCTATGAGATATTGTTCTTTACAGCATTGAACTTTACTTTCACCACCAGACACATCAACAAATGAGCATTGTTTCTGCTTTGGCCCATCTGCTTCATTATTTCTGGAGCTATTAGTAATTGTCCTCCACTCTTCCCCAGTAGCATATTGGACACCTTTTGTCCTGGGGGAGCGGGGGTTCACCTTCCAGTAATTGTATCTTTTTGCCTTTTCATATTGTTCATGGGGTTCTCCAGGCAAGACTACCTCAGTGGGTTGCCATTTCCTCCTCCAGTGGACCTCCTCCAGTTTTGTCTCATAGCTTCATTTGTCTCATAGCTTCATTCATCATGCAAGCCCCTTTGCCACAAGACTGTGATGTATGAAGGAGTGCTGATACTGGGAAAGATTGAGACCAAAAGGAGGAGGGGGCATCAGAAAATGAGATGGTTTGATAGTGTCACCAATTCAATGGACATGAATTTGAGCAAACTCTGGAAAATAGTAGAGGACAGAAGTGCCTAGTGTGCTGCAGTCCATGGGGTCACAAAGAGTCAGACATGACTTAGCAACTGAACAGCAACCCATGTTCTGTCACTGCTACCAAATATGCTTTTGCAAGATATGCAGACACCTCCGCTTTTTTCCTGGACCAATTATTCTGGAGGTTTTTTTTGTTGTTGTTGTTAATCTCAGTCCTTTACATCCCCACTTGTTTCTGTCTGAATTTTAATTTTACCCCTGAGACAGATAGACCCAGAAAAATGGAAGAACTTAACACTTATTAAAAAATATTTAACAGGTACATAGGAAAAAAATGAGCTGGTTTGTAAGGAAAAGGAGTAAGAAGTTAGGATTGCAACACTAGTTACAAAGAGGTTTATAGATACCATTTAGTGTGATATTGGTATCATCAATTACTATCTATGAGCTGCCTAAATCTGTGACAAAGCAATTGTTCTCAGAGATTTTCTCAAATTTCCCAATAAGATTAATGAACTATTCTAGAACATGATTGGTTTTTGCCCATAAGATGGAGTCCTACAATATTAGTTAAGTATCAAGCTCTTCAAATATTACAATTCACTGTAGTCATGGAATTCTATGAAATACCAAATAAAACTAAACACCAACACATTTCCTAAACTAGCTTAGCAACTGACAAATGAGACAATACAGCATTATCTTCAGTCGCTTAAGCTAAGTCTACCTCCACTTTACAGAACCAAATTTAATATATAATTCTAATCTGGTTGTATGGAATGTACCATAAGAACATGTGTATGCTAATATACTTCATTACAATAAATCAGAAGAGAAAAATATTGAATCAGACCCAGCCAGCAGACAAATAAATTCACCACATCTAATCTAAGTGTCACTTTAAACCTACTTGTCTTCCTTTCCATTGTAAATATGGCTGGCGTGTAATTTGATATGACAATATGTGGTTATGACAAATGCAGCTTTACGTTCTCACATTGATTACTCTACATAGCAAATAAATCACAAAGCATTAATCCAGAAAGGACAAAACCTTAGAAGACATGGAATGAGATGTATATATATTGAAGGACTATGACTTCAGTAATCACTCAATAAATATCCATGGTTTGTTTTTCATGTTCTTTGCCTACCCCTTCTGATTCCTTATTCAAGATATTAAAACTTAAAGGAATTCTATGAATAGCTAGACTCCAGGTCCATAAAAGTTCATAAAGGTGAGATATTGAAACTATTTTCAGTATCTCAAAAATCCTAATAGATGTCATCCATTTCTTGTTAAAATTAAAATGTTGATTTCATTAGCTTAATTTAGTTAGCCTATGTTGATTAAATATGAGTGGCAGTTACATGTCTTTTGTGAATAAAATATGTGAAATAAACACTTACTTCTCAGTAAAGGCAGTTAGATAAGTATGTGAAAAGGTAAGGTCTGTGTACATGGACTCGTCCATGTCGTTGACTCATTGGAAAAGACTCATGCTGGGAGGGATTGGGGGCAGGAGGAGAAGGGGATAACAGAGGATGAGATGGCTGGATGGCATCACTGACTCGATGGACGTGAGTCTGAGTGAACTCCGGGAGTTGGTGATGGACAGGGAAGCCTGGTGTGCTGCGATTCATGGGGTCGCAAAGAGTCGGACACGACTGAGCAACTGAACTGAACTGTGTACATGGAAATGCAATTAACAGAAGAGACTAATCCTACAGCTGTCTTGACTTGGTGGTAAAAGTTTTGAGCAGTCCTCAAGTAGCAACTTCTTTAGGAGTAAATTGTAGAATAGATAAGACAGATTCAGACTAATATGACCCCTTGGTAAAAGGAATTCCTGTTTTCCTGGTAAGGTTATTAATTTGCTTCCTCAATTCTTTCTTATTTTCATCAGGAGCAAATTTAATGGCCGTGGTTGTTTTTGTGTAGTTTCTAAGTTGTGTCTGACCCTCTGCGGCCCCATGGACTGTAGCTCACTAGGCTCCTCTGTCCCTGGGATTCCCCAGGCAAAAATACTGGAGTGGGTTGCCATTTCCTTCTCCAGGGGATCTTCCCCACCCAGATAGCAAACCCATGTCTCCTGCATTGGCAGGTGGATTCTTTACTGCTGAGACATCAGGGAGTTTCAATGGTGTAGTAGTAACTGTATAAATAAAATGATAATATGCACACAGACACACATACATACAGCCGCAAACACACAGGCTCTAAATTTCAGAGGGAAATCTAAAGAATGTGGAAATGAAAATGATCATATCTTGCCTGGTATGAAACATAAGCCTTTGGTATGTCAACTATAGGACAGGCTGTAAATCTTAGAAACAAACCACGACTAAAGTGATGCCTTTTTTTTTTTATTTTATTTTTAAACTTTACATAATTGTATTAGTTTTGCTAAATATCAAAATGAATCCGCCACAGGTATACATGTGTTCCCCATCCTGAACCCTCCTCCCTCCTCCCTCCCCATACCATTCCTCTGGGTCGTCCCAGTGCTCTAGCCCCAAGCATCCAGTATCGTGCATCGAACCTGGACTGGCATCTCGTTTCATACATGATATTTTACATGTTTCAATGCCATTCTCCCAAATCTTCCCACCCTCTCCCTCTCCCATAGAGTCCATAAGACTGTTCTATACATCAGTGTCTCTTTTGCTGTCTCGTACACAGGGTTATTGTTACCATCTTTCTAAATTCCATATATATGCATTAGTATACTGTATTGGTGTTTTTCCTTCTGGCTTACTTCACTCTGTATAATAGGCTCCAGTTTCATCTACCTCATTAGAACTGATTCAAATGTATTCTTTTTAATGGCTGAGTAATACTCCATTGTGTATATGTACCACTGCTTTCTTATCCATTCCTCTGCTGATGGACATCTAGGTTGCTTCCATGTCCTGGCTATTATAAACAGTGCTGTGATGAACATTGGGGTACACGTGTCTCTTTCCCTTCTGGTTTCCTCAGTGTGTATGCCCAGCAGTGGGATTGCTGGATCATAAGGCAGTTCTATTTCCAGTTTTTTAAGGAATCTCCACACTGTTCTCCATAGTGGCTGTACTAGTTTGCATTCCCACCAACAGTGTAAGAGGGTTCCCTTTTCTCCACACCCTCTCCAGCATTTATTATTTGTAGACTTTTGGATTGCAGCCATTCTGACTGGTGTGAAATGGTACCTCATAGTGGTTTTGATTTGCATTTCTCTGATAATGAGTGATGTTGAGCATCTTTTCATGTGTTTGTTAGCCATCTGTATGTCTTCCTTGGGTAAATGTCTGTTTAGTTCTTTGGCCCATTTTTGATTGGGTCATTTATTTTTCTGGAGTTGAGCTGTAGGAGTTGCTTGTATATTTTTGAGATTAGTTGTTTGTCCATTGCTTCATTTGCTATTATTTTCTCCCATTCTGAAGGCTGTCTTTTCACCTTGCTAATAGTTTCCTTTGTTGTGCAGAAGCTTTTAAGGTTAATTAGGTCCCATTTGTTTATTTTTGCTTTTATTTCCAGTATTCTGGGAGGTGGGTCATAGAGGATCCTGCTGTGATGTATGTCGGAGAGTGTTTTGCCTATGTTCTCCTCTAGGAGTTTTATAGTTTCTGGTCTTAGGTTGAGATCTTTAATCCATTTTGAGTTTATTTTTGTGTATGGTGTTAGAAAGTGTTCTAGTTTCATTCTTTTACAAGTGGTTGACCAGATTTCCCAGCACCACTTGTTAAAGAGATTGTCTTTAATCCATTGTATATTCTTGCCTCCTTTGTCAAAGATAAGGTGTCCATATGTGCGTGGATTTATCTCTGGGCTTTCTATTTTGTTCCATTGATCTATATTTCTGTCTTTGTGCCAGTACCATACTGTCTTGATAACTGTGGCTTTGTAGTAGAGCCTGAAGTCAGGTAGGTTGATTCCTCCAGTTCCATTCTTCTTTCTCAAGATCGCTTTGGCTATTTGAGGTTTTTTGTATTTCCATACAAATTGTGAAATTATTTGTTCTAGCTCTGTGAAGAATATTGTTGGTAGCTTGATAGGGATTGCATTGAATCTATAGATTGCTTTGGGTAGTATACTCATTTTCACTATATTGATTCTTCCAATCCATGAACATGGTATATTTCTCCATCTATTAGTGTCCTCTTTGATTTCTTTCACCAGTGTTTTATAGTTTTCTATATATAGGTCTTTAGTTTCTTTACGTAGATATATTCCTAAGTATTTTATTCTTTCCGTTGCAATGGTGAATGGAATTGTTTCCTTAATTTCTCTTTCTGTTTTCTCATTATTAGTGTATAGGAATGCAAGGGATTTCTGTGTGTTGATTTTATATGCTGCAACTTTACTATAGTCATTGATTAGCTCTAGTAATTTTCTGATGGAGTCTTTAGGGTTTTCTATGTAGAGGATCATGTCATCTGCAAATAGTGAGAGTTCTACTTCTGCTTTTCCAATTTGGATTCCTTTTATTTCTTTTTCTGCTCTGATTGCTGTGGCCAAAACTTCCAAACTATGTTGAATAGTAATGGTGAAAGTGGGCACCCTTGTCTTGTTCCTGACTTTAGAGGAAATGCTTTCAATTTTTCACCATTGAGGATAATGTTTGCTGTGGGTTTGTCATAAATAGCTTTTATTATGTTGAGGTATGTTCCTTCTATTCCTGCTTTCTGGAGAGTTTTTATCATAAATGGGTGTTGAATTTTATCAAAGGCTTTCTCTGCATCTATTGAGATAATCATATGGTTTTTATTTTTCAATTTGTTAATGTGGTGTATTACATTGATTGATTTGCAGATATTGAAGAATCCTTGCATCCCTGGGATAAAGCCCACTTGGTCATGGTGTACGATCTTTTTAATGTGTTGTTGGATTCTGATTGCTAGAATTTTGTTAAGGATTTTTGCATCTATGTTCATCAGTGATATTGGCCTGTAGTTTTCTTTTTTTGTGGGATCTTTGTCAGGTTTTGGTATTAGGATAATGGTGGCCTCATAGAATGAGTTTGGAAGTTTACCTTCCTCTGCAATGTTCTGGAAGAGTTTGAGCAGGATAGGTGTTAGCTCTTCTCTAAATTTTTGGTAGAATTCAGCTGTGAAGCCGTCTGGACCTGGGCTTTTGTTTGCTGGAAGATTTTTGATTACATTTTCAATTTCTGTGCTTGTGATGGGTCTGTTAAGATTTTCTATTTCTTCCTGGTCGAGTTTTGGAAAGTATTCTTAGTAAAGTGATGCCTTTTTAAGAGCAGTTCCTTTAAGAGAATCTGTTATGTATCCCTTATCATATTTCAAGAACCCAGGATTTTCTTTGCAAAGGAAAAGATAACATGCCAAGATAACTGAGGGAAAAGTAAGAGCCAGGCCCTAAAAGCAAATCAAAGCCCTAAAAGCAATTCAAACTCCTAATTGAGGCCCAGGCAAGTTCACTTGGTCAACAATAATTTCCATTTCTGGTGTTAATAGCCTGTCCCTATTTTGTTCATTCACTTACTTACTCTTTTGTTGATTTGCTTGTTCTTCTTTTTTAGATAATGTGCAGCAGATGGTTATACATACCTATTACATTCTAATACTAGTTGTAGAACTGCATGATGACAGTATTACAGTCAATACCACCAAAGGGCTTATAGTATAGCAGAAGATTTGGTAAAACAAATATGGTTGAACAAACAGATTCCTATTGAACACTTACAATGCACTAGGCGCCGTTTTCAGTGGTGTGATGCAGAAGATTAAAGCAGATGCAATCTCAGTCTGGTGCAGCTTGTCTTATGAAGATTGCTCTGGTAAAAACATGAACCGAGCCAAATTTGGAGTCTGACAATAGAGTAGACAGGATTTTGTGATATTCTCGGCTCCTAGAAAATAACAGGCACCCCAGCCTAAAGCTTCAATGTATCAGGACATCACAGAGACTTTTAGAAAATAAGTTGTGGTGAATAAGAATTATGTGTTGTGAATTTTACAACATGCTGTGAAGTCATTGATAGTGTTAGGTCTATAAAACCACTGTTTACCATTGTTATCTCAATAGATAACTATTTAATCCACCCAGTCAAATGTGATCTTTCCGCAAGTCTTTAGAAAACCAAGATATGAAAATGCATTAAATCTCACTAATGTCATCTTCCTGGAGAATAGAGCTGACCTCATTAAAAACTTAGTTCCCTAACAAAATGAGGGTTTTCAAAAATATGGTAACTGTGATCATTTGAAAGTTGTACTTCTTGAGCTTTTCAAGGATTGTGCAAAATCCAAAAATTTACATGTGCATTTAAATATATCAGATCAGATCAGATCAGTTGCTCAGTCGTGTTTGACTCTTTGCGACCCCATGAATCACAGCACGCCAGGCCTCCCTGTCCATCACCAACTCCCGGAGTTCACTGAGACTCACATCCATCGATCGAGTCAGTGATGCCATCCAGATACACATACCATATCATTAGCAGTGGTTGGCTTTGGAGTGTGGAAATACGATTGGAAGATAGAAGGGCGAGACATTCAATAGTGTTTGAATTTTTTAATGATTACATAGTTACATGTTATTCATATAATTGTTGAAACATAGTATGCATATAGAAGGGATTGTCTATATAAAAATTAACAGTTAATTTATCTAAATCTCTAAATTTTGTTTTAATCATTTAATGACCTTTTGTTTTCAACTGAATCAAATGTGCTCATCTAACCAGAAGCATCAGCAGGAGCTCAGCAAGCTGTGAGTTTACTAGGAGTAGTAAAGGTAGGAAGATTAAGAATTAATGACAGGATCTCTTTCTAACCCACTCAAGTTTGTTCTGCATCTTCTCATTTGAATAGTAATGTGCAAAGGAAGTCAGGAAAATAAATTTTTAATTAAAAATTGTAGAGCTGGAAAGGAAAATTATTATTACTTCACAGGTAATTTTTTTTTAATCTCTAAAGAGAATGAGGCCTTAAAGGTTAGCCTTACCCACTGCCAGATGCTGACCCAGCGGTAGGGGGACACTGGGGGCCAGGTCTTCCTGTGTCACACTCTTTCTACTGAACTTCTCTGGCTGTTAATCTCCAAGTCTCATAAAGTTTAGTTGAAACAGCTCTAAAATATGTTTTACCCAAACACAACTGCAGTTTCTTATGATTCAGATACCAAATCGTGAGATGCTCTGCCCATCATAACATTTCATCCCAAATTCAGTAAGAGAAAAACTTCTTTAAAGTGTCTTTGCAGGTCCAGGTCTGATGGGTTTTTCTCTCTTTCTGGAAAGCCCACATCAGCATCTCTGCAGGTGTCTTTCAGTCCTAAACAACTCAAGGTCATCCAGGTCTGCACCTGCACACACCCTCATGCCCGGATGGCCTTGGTCTGGAAGGTTCAGTGTATTCACCTCCCTTCCTTCTACCTGCCCCCAAGCCACAATAATAGAAAACACACAACTTTATCCCTATGTCTTAGAGAACCACTTTACGTGACTTAGACTTCCAACCCAAATATTTAAGGGTTAAATTCTGCAGTTGCACTCCAAAAATTAGGTCTGGAGGCAAAACAAAAAACAGTAAATCAAATTCAGAAGTGACAGTAGAAAGGGAATCAAATATTTTTATAGAAAAGTTTTATCATTTTGGGGAGCAGTAAGAGAGACTGGGATTACTCAAGCTCCTTTTCAGCAAGCCCAGTTGGAGGAACAGAAAGTTAATCCTACATCTGGTGTTGCCCAGAACAGTAAAGATACACTGTTGCATCAGGTGTTCAGACTCAAGCACTACATGCATTTTCTAATGTCATTTGTCAAAGAGAGTTTTTAAAGCTGATATTGTTAACGCCAGCAGAAGGGTCTGTGAGTCACAGCCCCGGCCTGCAGCAGAATGCTACATGGGAGCTACTTTGACCTAATTGGGCTGAAATTCAGAAGCTACACGTTGACCTCTGAAGAAAATACATTGATTATCCTTCTGGATTTGCCCCTCAGTTAACAAACATATGAATTTGGACTCATTCACATGCCCCTCATTTTTTCAAGTTCACTCAAGCGAAGACATTTTTTAAAATGGTCTCGAACAATGCCCATTGAGCAGAGTCCTGAGATCAGCTGAGCAACTCAAAAGGCTATTTTTTGAAGTCCTCTTCTGTGTCACTCATTCATTCTCTCCACTCAACCAAACATCATTTTCCTCGGCCCTGTGGGGATCTTTGGGTTAATACCTGGTAGTTGCCATATTTACACCCTGCAGATGGCTGCAAGATGGAAGACATGGATGTGTCTATTCCCAAATTGGAATTTCTTTTAATACCACTTGAAAACATTTAAAACCTGGAGAAGACTGCAGGAAAAAAAAAAAAGACGTGTGGGGTGATGTCACACTCCAAGAGGTATTTTATACTTAGAGCCTTCTTCTAAACACCCATAACGAGATGAGTATTCTTCTCTGGGAAAAGCTGAAACTTGTCACTGTCTAAATCTTCATCAACTCAAAAAAGAAAAGAGTTCAACTCATTTACAGTACAGTTGTCAAAACTGTACATTTGACTCTTCTCTTTAACAATTTTATGTATCTGTATAAATGGTGAAAGTGAAGTTGCTCAGTTGTGTCCGACTCTTTGTGATCCCATGGACTGTACCTGCCAGGTTCCTCCATCTGTGGGATTTTCCAGGCAAGATTCCTGGAGTGGGTTGCCATTTCCTTCTCCAGGGGATCATCCCAACCCAGGGACTGAACCCAGGTCTCCTGCATTGCAGGCAGACTCTTTACCACCTGAGCCACAAGGGAAGCTCTTGTATAAATGGTAAGGTTTACAAATTTCAGGTTGATATGTTTATCCATAAAATGCCTTTCCCCCCTACATAGTAAATATCATATTCACAATAAATGCTATCAAAACTAGCCTACATTATTCCTAGTTGCATTAAATTTGCCTAGGAGTTTTAAACAACAGAAATTTACAATTAATTTAGATCAGAGGGGTTATTACATTTGTTAAACCAAGGCTTTAGTAGAACCAGCTAAATCTGGATGCCAGACCCAGTGACTTTTCCTGTTTTACTGAGATGCAGTTCACAAACACTACTGTGCAGTTTAAGGTGTACAGCATAATGGCTTGACGTACGTATATTTTGAAATGGTTACTACAATAAATTTAGTCAGCATTCATCCTATAGAAATAAAAAAAGAGAAAAAAGAAAGGAAAGTTGTTTTTTCCCCCCCTTCCTGCAATGAGAACACTTAGTACCTCAGTTCAGTTCAGTTTAGTCGCTCAGTTGTGTCCAGCTCTTTGGACTGCAGCACACCAGGCTTCCCCATCCATCACCAACTCCTGGAGCTTACTCAAATTCATGTTCAATGAGGCGGTGATGGCATCCAACAATCTTCCTCTGTCATCCCCTCCTCCTCCCACCTTCAATCTTTCCCAGCATCAGGGTCTTTTCCAATGAGTCGCATCAGGTGACCAAAGTATTGGAGAATCAGCTTCAGCATCAGTCCTTCCAATGAATATTCTGGACTGATTTACTTTACAACTGACTGGTTTGATCTCATTGCAGTCCAAGGGACTCTCAAGAGTCTTCTCCAACACCACAGTTCAAAAGCATCAATTCTTTGGCACTCAGCTTTCTTTATAGTCCAACTCTCACATCCATACATGACTATTGGAAAAACCATAGCTTTGACTAGACAGACCTTTGTTGGCAAAGCAATGTCTCTGCTTTTTAATATGCTGTCTAGATTAGTACCTGAATGGTCTAGTGGTTTTCCCTACTTTCTTCAATTTAAGTCTGAATTTGACAATAGGAGTTCATGATCTGAGCCACAGTCAGCTCCCTGTCTTGTTTTTGCTGACTGTATAGAGCTTCTCCATCTTTGGCTGCAAAGAACATAATCAATCTGATTTCGGTGTTGACCATCTGGTGATGTCCATGTGTAGAGTCTTCTCTTGTGTTGTTGGAAGAGGGTGTTTGCTATGACCAGTGTCCTCTCTTGGCAAAACTCTATTAGCCTTTGCCCTGCTTCATTCTGTACTCCAAGGCCAAATTTGCCTGTTACTCTACTTTTGCATTCCAGTCCCCCTAATGAAAATGACATCTTTTGGGGGTGTTAGTTCTAAAAGGTCTTGTAGGACTTCATAGAACCGTTCAACTTCAGCTTTTTCAGCGTTACTGGTTGGGGCATAGACTTGGATTACCATGATGTTGAATGGTTTGCCTTGGAAACAGAGATCCTTCTGTCATTTTTGACATTGTATCCATGTACTGCATTTCAGACTCTTTTGTTGACTATGATGGCTACTCCATTTTTCTAAGGGATTCTTGCCCACAGTAGTAGATATAATGGTCATCTGAGTTCAATTCCCCCATTCCAGTCTATCTTAGTTCCCTGATTCCTAGAATGTCGACATTCACTCTTGCCATCTCCTGTTTGACCACTTCCAATTTGCCTTAATTCATGGACCTAACATTCCAAGTTCCTATGCAATATATCTCTTTACAGCATCAGACTCTGCTTCTATCACCAGTCACATCCACAACTGGGTGTTTTTTTGCTTTGGCTCTGTCCCTTCATTCTTTCTGAAGCTATTTCTCTACTGATCTCCAGTAGCATATTGGGCACCTACTGACCTGGGGAGTTCTTTCATTGTCCTATCGTTTCAGCTTTTCATACTGCTTGTGGGGTTCTCAAGGCATATAATCCATTATGATTATACAGTGGAAGTGAGAAATAGACTTAAGGGACTAGATCTGATAGAGCGGCTGATGAACTATGGACGGAGGTTCGTGACATTGTACAGGAGACAGAGATCAAGACAATCCCCAAGAAAAAGAAATGCAAAAAAGTAAAATGGCTATCTAAGGAGGCCTTACAAATAGCTGTGAAAAGAAGAAAAGCAAAAGGCAAAGGAAAGATATACTCATTTGAATGCAGAGTTCCAAAAAATAGCAAGGAGAGATGAGAAAGACTTCCTCAGTGACCAATGCAAAGAAATACAGGAAAACAACAAATGGGAAAGACTAGAGATCTCTTCCAGAGAAGGCAATGGCAATCCACTCCACTGCTCTTGCCTGGCAAATCCCATGGACAGAGGAGCCTGGTAGGCTGCAGTCCATGGGGTCACTAGGAGTCGGACACAACTGGGCAACTTCACTTCCACTTTTCACTTTCATGCATTGGAGAAGGAAATGGCAACCCACTCCAGTGTTCTTGCCTGGAGAATCCCAGGGACAGGGGAGCCTGGTGGGCTGCCATCTCTGGGGTCGCACAGAGTCGGACATGACTAAAGCCACTTAGCAGCAGCAGAGATCTATTCAAGAAAATTAGAGATACTAAAGGAACATTTCATGCAAAGATGGGCTCAATAAAGGACAGAAATGGTATGGACCTAACAGAAGCAGAAAATATTAAGAAGAGGTGGCAAGAATACACAGAAGAACTGTACAAAAAGATCTTCACAACCCAGATAATGACAATGGTGTGATCACTAACCTAGAGCCAGACATCTGGGAATGCAAAGTCAAGTGGGCCTTAGGAAGCATCATTATGAACAAAGCTAATGGAGGTGATGGAATTCCAGTTGAGCTATTTCAAATCCTGAAAGATGATGCTGTGAAAGTGCTGCACTCAATATGCCAGCAAATTTGGAAAACTCAGCAGTGGCCACAGGACTGGAAAAGGTCAGTTTTCATTCCAATCCCAAAGAAAGGCAATGCCAAAGAATGCTCAAACTACTGCACAATTGCATTCATCTCACATGCTAGTAAAGTAATGCTCAAAATTCTCCAAGCCAGGCTTCAGTAATACGTGAACCATGAATTTCCAGATGTTCAAGCTGGTTTTAGAAAAGGCAGAGGAACCAGAGATTAAATTGCCAACATCTGCTGGATTATTGAAAAAGCAAGAGAGTTCCAGAAAAACCTCTATTTCTGCTTTATTGACTATGCCAAAGCCTTTGACTATGTGGATCACAATAAACTGGGGAAAATTCTGAAAGAGATGGGAATATAAGACCACCTGACCTGCCTCTTGAGAAACCTGTATGCAGGTCAGGAAGCAACAGTTAGAACTGGACATGGAACAACAGACTGGTTCCAAATAGGAAAAGGAGTACATCAAGGCTGTATATTGTCACCCTGCTTATTTAACTTATATGCAGAGTACATCATGAGAAACGCTGGGCTGGAAGAAACACAAGCTGGAATCAAGACTGCTGGGAGAAATATCAATAACCTCATATATGCAGATGACACCACGAAAGTGAAGAAGTACTAAAAAGCCTCTGAAAAAGTTGGCTTAAAGCTCAACATTCAGAAAACTAAGATCATGACATCCGGTCCCATCACTTCATGGCAAATGGATGGGGAAACAGTGGAAATAGTGGCTGACTTTATTTTGGAGGGCTCCAAAATCACTACAGATGGTGACTGCAGCCATGAAATTAAAAGATGCTTACTCCTTGAAAGGAAAGTTATGACCAACCTAGACAACATATTAAAGAGACATTACTTTGTCAACAAAGGTCTGTCTAGTCAAGGCTATGGTTTTTCCAGTAGTCATGTATGGATGTGAGAGTTGGACTATAAAGAAAGCTGAGCACCAAAGAATTGATGCTTTTGAACTGTGATGTTGGAGAAGACTCTTGAGAGTCCCTTGGACTGCAAGGAGATCCAACCAGTCCATCCTAAAGGAGATCAGTCCTGGGTGTTCATTGGAAGGACTGATGTTGAAGCTGAAACTCCAATACTTTGGCCACCTGGTACAAAGAACTGACTCATTTGAAAAGACCCTGATGCTGGGAAAGATTGAGGGCAGGAGGAGAAGGGGACGACATAGGATGAGATGGCTGGATGGCATCACTGACTCAATGAACATGAGTCTGAGTGAACTCCGGGAGGTGGTGATGGACAGGGAGGCCTGGCGTGCTGCAGTCCATGGGGTCACAAAGAGTCGGACACGACTGAGCGACTGGACTGAACTGAACTAGGTTGGTACCTACTCTCTCATTAACACCCGGAAACTATTTTTAACTAGAAATGTTTGGGTCTGTGTGATCAGAATACCTCTGCCTGACTGTTTCTGGACAATTGGGTGTCTATTGCATTCTCATTTCCAGAATTTAGAAATACACCTAAAGTTATTAAAATCTCATTGCCCCTATTGGATGCATGAAGATGAAAATGTCTTCCAAAGGGGCACAGATTTAACCTGTCTTCCGACTAGACACAGGCATGATTAGAATGATGAGCTGCCTGTAGAGCTTGTCCGTTCTTCCCAATACACTGATATTCTCCCTCGGCTTAATCTCCTTTTCCTAAGTTTGTTTTCGTTTTACTGTACACTCCACAGGTACTAATTTCAATTCATCATCATGGTAACTAGGAATCAAGTTCTATTTTGTTTCCTTTCTCCACATTTTTTTTCAGTAGCAAATGTTTATTACAATATATCTGATACTTGCAAAAATATGGAAGCAATCTGAAAGTCCAAAATAGGGAATTATTAAATAACTTATATTGTGTTCTGGAGTTTTATGCAGCTATTAAAAATAATATTTGTCTATACATCTATATCTATAATCTCTTTCTAAGTAAAAACATCAAATTAATACAGTAAGACCCCATTTTTGAAAAAAACGAAAATTTATTCCAGTGATTTTTTAATGTATGAAGGTTTGCATGCTGCTGCTGTTGGTACTAAGTCGCTTCAGTCGTGTCTGACTCTGTGCAACCCCACTGACGGCAGCCCACTGGGCTCCCCCGTCCCTGGGATTCTCCAGGCAATAACACTGGAGTGGGTGAAGGTTTGCATTAGATGGGGAAAAATATGGAAAGATACATACTAAATAGTTGATATTAGTTACTTTGAAGGGAAAGGGTCTTGTGGGTATATATTTGGAATAGTTTTAAAGTTCTAAAATTCTGATTTTTGTCTCCAGGAGTGCATCAGGCACAAGCCCTTGAAATCTTCACGTGGCAGGGGCAAATTCCCCTTGAGGCTTTCTGAGTTAGCTGCCCCTTAGCTTGGCTTCATGGGCTCAAATGGCCAGTATTCTAAGGTTAATACAAAACACCAGTTGCACAATAGCAAAAGAAGAGGGGGTAGGGTGAGTAAGCATGTGTTTATCTGCACACACTCCTCTCTGGAGATCTTCCCTTCAAAAGATAGTTGAACCAAGATATGATTTAACAAGAACCAAATATTTGGAATTTTTTAAATGAATACTAAAATTCTGACTCAGTATGGTACCACAAGCCAAGATGACAGAAGGTGACTAGTAAGACCCTACAGACAAGTGAATGAAATTTCTTTTCACGAAAGAACATTCAAAATGTGGCCCATGTGCACTATTTAGAAACATCTTCATTAATCAAGAAGTGAAACTATATTCTTTAATATAGTTACATATCCATGCAGTCGTTTAATCTCCAGAAATTTCAGTTAACTACAGACATGAATTTCCAACAACCTCTAATGGGTGTAACTTAAGATAGAACAGATGACTCTACCAGCAGATTAATCAACCTCTTCCAAACTGCAAATTAAAGAAGAAACAAATCAAACACTGCGTTTTCCTCGCAGATGTTGAGCAAAATATATTCCGTCTTACTCCTATAATTACAGCATTAGGAGAGATTTACCAACATCAAAGTAAATAAAAAACATACCAAATGAAAGCTGATGAAAAACTAACAAGAGACTGAATAATAATTTTTTTAAAATCTCACAGCCATAGAATCTCTTATTGATTTCAATTATATATTCATTACTTTCAAATTGAGAGGCCTGGAGTTAGAATTAAATGCAACTCTTGTGGGGACCTCAGCCATGTTCCAACCACACAATATCCGACTAAATTCATCTCCAGCATCTGCAGTTGCTTTTTTTTTTTTTTTTGAAAAATCAAATGTTTTCATTTGTTTGTTTGGCCAACCTTCATTAGAGCTTTTCTAATACTGGATAAAGGAAAAAATATCAGTATGGATGCCCTGGATCTGGAATATTCAAAGCAAATGTTATAAATTGGCCTTCACAAGTGTACTGGGCACAAACAGCAAATTTTCACAAGTGATTTCCTATCAGTGACACTTCTGCCAGACTTCCTGGAAACAAATGAGGGTCAGAGAGGGCTAATCTCTCAACAGATTTATTAGCAAACGTCCCATTCCATCATCTCCTAATGCCCATGTGACTTTACCACACTGAGTCCTGGTGGTATTGCCCACAGACTGACCAAGGTTGGACATCACTTGTGCTGTCTCACTCTCTACACAGCAGCCAATCAGTGTGCCCCAGTATCGCCACTCAGGACTCTCAGTAGGATGGAATGATAGGGCAGTGGTAAATCAAAGCTATAACTACTCCAGCTCCCGCCAGTCTGTCTCCACTCAAAGCGTCCATTTAGCCGGGAAGCACAGCAAAATTTATAGCCTGGACTTTTATTGTGTGGCACTTTAACACTTCGAGGAACCCTATACTCATGCCTGAAATCCTTTAAGAAGGGCAGACCCTCAATTTGTTTTAAGCTATAGGCAAGTTCAGTAGTCAAGGCTGCAACAGGCCTGAAATTTATCAGTTTGACATTCACAAATCTCTTCAACTATCACTTTGCATTTTACTTCGAAGATGCCACAGGTTTAAAAAAAAATGATTGCTTATAGCAACAGTCCTGTTTCATATTCATTTTCTTTCTGCACAACATATTTCTCAAAAATTCAAGATGAAAGGTGTTGTCTGAGAAACACTTTTAGAATGTCAATATGAAGCATTCATCTCTTTCTCTCACCTTAATTTTTGAGTGTTTTGTTGATGAGGTGCCCATGGAAAAATTCTAACTTTTCTTTATTCATACTCTCAAGAACCCTGCCCTGCACACCATATAAAATGTCAATACTCCCATAACCCCAAACACAGATACATCTTACCCCACTTCCCTGTTTTATCTTTTCTTCCTGGCAATTATCACCATCCATCAGACTACCCATGTACACAGTTTATGCATATTCCACTTGATGGTTCAATTTATGGTCTCACTCGGTGTAATGTAAACTGCATGATACTGGGGTTTGTCAGTCTCGTTCGCTGCTGTGTCTCCTAGCACTTGGAGCAGGGTCTGGCACGTAGCAGCTGCTCAATAAATACTTGTTGAATGCAGATCCTGCTGACATCATATATGATTGATGTCAGGCAATGGTTATCTCATCTCTTTACTTTTTTAAAAGATCAGAGTTTTTTTTTTTCCGACTACACTGGGTCTTCATTGCTGCGCAAGGGCCTTCTCTAGTTGTGGCAAGTGGGAGTTACTCTCCAGTTGCGGTGCACAGGCTGCTCATTGTGGGAGCTTCTCTTTGCAGAGCATGGGCTCTAGGCATGCAAGCTTTAGTAGCTGTGGCCCACGGGCTTAGTGGCCACATAGCATGAGAAATCTCCCTGGAGCAGGGACTGAACCCAGGCCCCCTGCATTAGCAGGCGAACTCTCAACCATTGGACCACTGGGAAACTCCAAACTCTTCACTCGTAATAAGTCTCCATCTCAGACTCCCAAGGCCCTCTCTTAAAGCACCAAATCTAACCTAGACCTTTGTTCCACATCCCTGCCTCTATTCCATCCACCAAGTTCCACCTAATCTAATCCTGGCAGATAATCTGATCAGCTAAACTCTGCAGAATAATAGTTGCTGAATTTATTGAAAGTGTTAGCTGCTCAGTCATGTCCGACTCTTTGGACACCATGGACTGTATGTAGCCCACCAGGCTCCTCAGCCCATGAAATTCTCCAGGCAAGAATACTGGAGCGCGTAGCCATCCCCTTCTCCAGGGGGTCTTCTCGACCCAAGGATCAAACCTGGGTCGAGCCACCAGGGAAGCCCAGTTGAATGTGTTAGTCACAGTAATAAACAATTACCTTGGGATTTAAAGTCTTAGCCTCAAGCAGTGACTCTTGTGACAAAGTATGTTCCAAGTGGTCTACTCTTATCCTTACCTCATCCTGACATTGAAACGATGTACGGGATCAATCAGTCTAGAAGAAGTTTTCAGACTCTCCTAATTCAATCTACAGAGGTCATCAGATGGAGAGGAGGGCCAGTCACACAGAGGGGAAAGTCAGAGGATAGTGTTGCTAGGGTAATACCAGGGGTCAGCAAACGTTTTCCTTAAAGAGCCAGAAAGTAAATAGGTTAGGCCTTGCAGACCAGACTCAGCGCTGCTGCTGCCGTGTGAAGGGAGCCATATACAGTAGAATCCTGGCTGTGTTCCAACAACACTTGATTCCCCAAAACAGGCTGTAGCCAGGTCTGCTCCATGGGCCACCGTCCACTGACCCCTGCTCTGTTGTTGTTGTTAAACCATGTCCGACTCTTTGTGACCCCATGTACTCAGCACTCCAGGGCTCCCTGTCCCTCACTATCTCTCAGACTTTGCCCAAGTTCATGTCCATTGAATCAGTGATGCCTTAGACCCCTGCTTTAGACCCAGGGTAAATGTAAAATAATCCCAATCCTACTCTCTAGGCTCTTAAAATCTAAAGGAGTTCTGATGTTTCTTTAGTGCATTTTAATGTAACCAATAACCACAGGTAGGGGCTTCCCAAGTGGCACTAGTGGTAAAGAATCTGCCTGCCATTGCAGGACACTCAAGAGAGTTCGATCCCTGGGTTGGGAAGAAGCCCTGGAGGAGCAAATTGCTATCCACTCTAGTATTCTTGCTTGGAAAATCCCATGGACAGCGGAGGCTGGTGGGCTCTAGTCCATTGAGTCGCAAAGAGTCAGACACAACTGAACGAGAGCATGAATAACCCCATGTAGCTGCATATCTACTGGCTACTTTTAATATAAGGTAAAGAAGGATGATAAAATGTCTTGATAAAATGAATACACTATCATTCCTTCTTATTTTTTGTGCTCACCCACCACTCCCCAGCCCACAGGACAGCATGGAGGAGCACTGCTCAGACCTCCCTTCAGGAAGGAACTTGTCGCTAAGTTTCAGGGAGCTCTGTTATACCCCAGTCCCCAGGCCCAGTGCCCTCAGGATCTGCCAGCCTCACTCTGATGCCATGGTCTTCCTGGGCAGCCCTCAGCCAATGACTGAGCATAGTACGGACTAGTATCTGGCCATTCCCACCCAAGGAGGGCTCCTCTCCTGGCCACCTTGGCTCTAGAAACCCGCATTGTATTGACTGAGCTTTACCAGGTCTGAGTTGTATCCTGTGATCACCCTGCTCTGCTCTCTCCTCCCTTTCCTTTTCAAGGTGCCAGATCTCCATCTGCATCTAAAGGTTTCCTCTGCCCAGCTCTGTTTCCCCTCTCTCTATTTTTTCCAGGCTTACCCCCTCCCCAAACAAAAGAAACCCACTGTACTTCTAATTCCTGGTACTGTCTGCTTTCCATCCTCACTCCACCCCTACCATATTTTATTGAACTTGGTTGAGATTCTTGATATAGTCATGTTACAAAGAAAATTCCAGTGTGCATCTACAAATACTGTGATGTGAATAAGGGGGGAAAATTGTTTCCTACTTCTGAAAGATGTCTTCCTATGGTTTGGATATTTAAACTTTGCTGTTCAGTCGCTCAGTCGTGTCCGACTCTTTGTGACCCCATGGACTACAGCATGCCAGGCTTCCCTGTCCTTTACTGTCTTCTGAAGATTGCCCAAACTCATGTCCATTGAATCAGTGATGCCATCCAACCATCTCATCCTCTGTCATCCCCTTCTCCTCCTGCACTCAAATCTTTCCCAGCATCAGGGTCTTTTCCAATGAGTTGGCTCTTCGCATCAGGTGGCCAAGGTATTGAAGCTTCAGCTTCAGCATCAGTCCTTCCAATGAATATTCAGAATTGATTTCCTTTAGGATTGACTGGTTTGATCTCCTTGCAGTCCAAGGGAGTCTCAAGAGTCTTCTCCAACACTACAGTTCAAAAGTATCAATTCTTTATGGTCCAACTCTCACATCCATACAGGACTATTGGAAAAACTATAGCTTTGACTATATGAACCTTTGTTGGCAAAGTTTAAAGAGTAAGTTCACTCACCCAAATTATTCACAAATTATTATTAGGAATCAGAGTGTGGTTGCAGTATCTGCTTATACCACACAAAGGCATGCAGAAGGTCAGGACCATTGTGAGAGCAACCACTCCTGATCAGGACACGGGCAAGCAGCAGCCTCTGGCCCAAGACCTCAAGTTTCAGTGAATCCCACACGTAGGACCTCTCTGGGCCTGGGAGAGGTGCTACACTCGGGTCTCAGGCTTACTTGCATGAGAGACCCCGGTTATAGCGACATTCAGCCACGCCCACTTTGGAGGCACCGGGCAGCACAGGTGTCAGAAGCGCTTGCCGCTGGGACCCCAGTGCAGCGGCACCCGGAAGCGCCAAGGCCCCCTTCTCTGTCCCCTGCAGGCAGTGATTTCCTTAGGAAGGAGGGCTTGTAGCCTGCTTTTTAAAAATACTTATTTATTTATTTGGCTATACTGGATTCTCAGCTGCAGCATGTGGGATCTTTGATCTTCATTGCAGGATGCAGGCTCTTCTAGTTGTGGCATATGGGCTTTAGTTCCCTGACCAGGGTCAAACCCAGGCTCCCTGCATTGGGAGCATGGAGTCTTAGCCACTGGCCCACCAAGGAAGTCCCTGAAGCCTGCTTTTAGTACTCTGCTGAGCCTCCGAAAAGGGCCACAATAAAGTCCGTAGTTCTTGCAGTAATGGTGATCCCAGCTGGTCCCAGGGGAGGTCTCTTAGTCTGTTTGGCATTATGACTTATAATTTGCCCTCTCACCATATAATTGACAATGTGAAAATATGAGGAAATGGGACTATAGACGATGATGGAGGAGGGATGGGAGAGGGGAGAGGATGAGGCAGAGAGGAGGAGGAAGATGAAGAGGAGGAGAAGGAAACAGTTTAAAGTAAGATAGAAATCAACTAAAATGCAAGACTGGTGTCTAAGGCTCTTGTAGTTAGTTAATCATTGCAATTGATCTGAACTTACTGTTCTGATCTGTTCTGAACTTACTGACCACCTGAGATCTAGAAAAAAACCCAACAGTTCTGATGAGGCAAACTCCTTGTGGCCTAGCTCTCTGGAATCCATTCAAGAGTATAGCCAAGTCAGTTTATCTACCCGGGCCTCAGTCTCCTTATTGCTATAAAAATGTATCTTGTATTCTGTTAACACCATGGTCCCCACCACACCTACCATTCTGGGATTAAGTAGCGCCCAGAGAAGCAAGCCAACCCCCAGAGTTTATCAACTCACTCTACCTCTTTGCATTCCTATACATCTATAGGAGGTTTTAAGTGCCAAGCCTGGAAGTGGAATGTCTATTTCTCCCCACATACTGTTGCCCAGAATTCAGTGATCACCCCACCTCATCTGCAAGGAAGTCTAAGAAACAGAGTTCAGCTCTGCACTCAGAAGGAGGGACGCCATTGGGTAAACACCCTGCTAGTCTCCACTAGCTTATTGTTTAAGACTCTGCTTCAACATTCACCAGGGAAAGCTAATCACTCTCTCTTTTGAGCCTCTATTCTGCTTCCTCCCTGCTTCTGACATCTGCCTCCAACAAAAGAGGGCGTGGCTTTGTCTTCCCATCTATTCTTACTGACTGTGGTGGTGGTTTAGTCGCTAAGTCATGTCCGACTCCTGTGACCCCATGGACGGTAGCCCACCAGGCTCCTCTGTCCATGGGATTTTCCAGGCAAGAATATTGGAGTGGTTTGCCATTTCCCTCTTCAAGGGATTTTCCAGACCCAGGGATTGAATCCAGGTCTCCTGCACTGCAGGCCGATTCTTTACCAACTGAGCTATCAGGAAAGCCCCCTTATTGATGACATGAACCTTGAGTAAAATTCAGATTTTATTTATCTCTGAGCCCAGTTCCTAGAGCACAGTAATTAGTCACTTATTCTACATAAATAAATAAATATAGAGAATTTTCTAAATAAAAGTAGAGTATACCTCTTTATTTAAAAAACCTTCAATAGCCCCCAACTGCCCAGAGGATTAAATCCAAATTCCTCATTATGACATTAAGGTAGACTTTCTTACCTCTTCAGTCTTAAATCTTATTACCCAATTTGACCAAACTGCTCACCACACTTTTTTTCTTTCCTCTGCTCCTTCCTTCCTTTCCTTTTTTGTTTCTCTCTCTCCTTCCCTTTCCCTCCTTCCCAGGGAGCCATCTCCCTGGTGGCTCAGACAGACACGACCGAGCGACTTCACTTTCTTTTCTTTCTCCTTCCCTTTCATTCCCCTCTCCTCCTTTCCTTCATTTTTTTTTCTTTTTTGCTTTTACCTGTATGCATTGGAGTAACCCTTGAACATCTACTGTGTGCCAGGGACCAGGGCATAAATGAAAGATACAAAGGCTGAATTGCCCTCCACGTCTACTGAAGACAGATGGAGAAACAGACAACTGGAAAGTGCTATGAAAGTCAAAGTGGCCTAGTAGCTCAGGGGATGGATTCTACTCTGAAAGAGGCAGGGCAGGAGGACAGACGAGAAGGTTCAGGAGAGGTGATAATCCCTGAATCTTAGAGAAGGAATGGGGTTGTTCGGGCACAGGAAGGTGGTAAGGAAATTGCCGGCAGGGAGAACTGTGTGCCCACGTACAGCGCCACTAGAGCACAGTTCGTGTGAGACTTTGAGAAATGGTGTTGGCCAGGAGCTAGATTATGAAGGTAATGTTATGCTAAGATTTTTGGAGTGTCCCATCACTTCATGGAAAATAGAAGGGGAAAAAGTAGAAGCAGTGACAGATTTTATTTTCTTGGGTTCCAAAATCACTGTGGACAATGACTGCACCCATGAAATTGAAAGATGCTTGCTCCTTGGATGGAAAGCTATAGCAAACCTAGACAGCATATTAAAAAGCAGAGACATCACTTTCATCAAAGGTCCCTATAGGTCAAAGCTATGGTTTTTCCAGTAGTCATGTACAGATATGAGAGTCGGACCACAAAGAAGGCTGAGTGCTGAAGAATTGATGCCTTTGAACTCTGGTGCTAGAGAAGACTCTTGAGACTTGCTTGGACTTCTGGGAGATCAAACCAGTCAATCCTAAAGAAAATAAAACCTAAATATTCTTTGGAAGTGCTGATGCTGAAGCTGAAGCTCCAATACTTTGGCCACCTGATGTGAAGAGCCGACTCATTGGAAAAGACCCTGATGCTGGGAAAGATTGAGAGAAGGAGAAGGCAACAACAGATGACAAGATGGTTAGACAGCATCACCAACTCAACGGACATGAATTTGAGCAATCTCTGGGAGATAGTGAAGGACAGGGAAGCCTGGTACACTGCAGTCTGTGGGGTCGCAAAGAGTTGGACCTGACTTAGTGACTGAACAACAACAACGAAGCCCAAAAGGGCAGGCTGGTCTCCACTTTAGAGGCATCCCTCTGATGACAAGGAGAAGGTCAGCTGATGAGAGACAAGGAGAAGGTCCAGAGGGAAGAATGCAACACAGGGAAGATGCAGGCCTGTCCTGAGGGAGGAGCTTTGGGACGGGAGCTGCAGAGAAGGGGAAAGAGTCAGAAGATAGGAGGAAAAAGTGGTCAAATTTTGTGACAACCTGAATGAAAGAGGGATGCAAGTTATGGAAGAAAGAAAGGCAATAAGGGAGGCAAGAGGGTGGGTTCGTTCCTAGAGCTTCATTCTTAGATGGCCAGGTGGACCGTGGCTCCATCATTGTGACCAAGGACATGGGAAGAAGAATAAGATACAGAGGCAGGGCAATGAGACCAATACTGGATCGGCTGGGACTGAGCCATGTGGAGGGCATCTAGGCAGCTATGGCAAGTAGATTCTTAGAAGTGCTGTTTTTACATACGGGGAAGATCATGCACAGGAAGATTACACGAACCAGTCAAGGAGGAATCAAGGCCACAATGTGCTAATGCCTAGTCCTAAGCTCTTTCCATTACAATTTCTGCATTCATACGTTGCAGCAATAACACAAGATAAGGTCTCTCCAGTCACCCACTAGCAAGTCACTCATTCATCTCTGTGGTTGCACATTTAAATATGTGGGGAAGATAAGCCTCTAGAAACCTCATCAGAAAGTCCCAAATCATTTTAGATTATGGACACTTAAACTCATATTTAATTGGTTAAGACTATTATTCAGTAATTTGATGGATCTGTTCCTTTTTAATTCCAAGTGTGCAGACCCAATTTATACAGAAATTATTTCTAATTTCTAACATCTGAGTTATTAAAAATATCCTCAGTGTGACTCAAAATACCAACTTCAAGAAGATTTGGTCATAAAATGTTATTATAGCTTTTCCTTGATCTTCCTCCTTTCCCCATCCCAAGTTCAATTCCAAGTATGAAGCAGAGGCAAATGGAAAATCTACTCCCAGAGAGAGGTTCACACTTACTCCTGTCTCAAGAAAGTTGACATTTGGGGTGGTGTGGGTTTTACTTTATTGGAATTCATTGATCTTCAGATTTTCCTCATGGTAAAGTCAGGGAGAGCAAATGTCATAAGAAAGTCACATTTTCCAATGTTTTCCTGGTATGCCTCACACAGAACCCGTCCTCATAAAATGAATTTCTCTCTCAACTCCTCAGAGAGTTGTGCCCAGCATATGAACTTGAGAACAGTTGCCTAAGAACGAAAAGCATCACCAAAGTGTGGTTTACTTTTCCAGTCGCTGTTTTCCAGGTCTAGCTGTGAGCTCATCACTCGTTAAATGGTTAAATGACAGCTGCAGCCATAGAGGTACACTGGCAAGGATTTCTCAACCTAGCTTGCAAAGGGCCAAGCACATTTTCCGTACATTTCCCCCATCCTCTTTTTTTAAGTGCTCTTTCTGGGGAGCTCTTTAGTGACATAGAAACATTTTGACCTTCAAAAAGAATTAAAAACTTGGGGGGGAAAAGCCCTTCCAACGCTTTGCTGAGAAGAGCCTGAAGAAGCTGCTGGAGGAGTTGACGTGAAGTCGAAAGCATTAGCAAATACTGAAAGTAATTTGCTGTGTGTGAACCTTAATTAAAAAAAAAAAAAAAACAGCATAATATTTAAACAGCTCCTTCCATCCAGAACTCTCCAAACATGACCTGCTCTGTTCAGCAGGCAGCTTTGGGGTCACTGACTCATGCCATTCCTACGGGGGTGAGTCTTCTCTAAGTCAATTCTGGGGCTCCTCCACCACATCCCCAAAAGTCCTATTTCCACGCATGCTGAGATTCACTCATTTGTCATCTCCTGACTTCTCCTTTTTCCCTCTCATCAATACCCAGAAGTGGCCCACAGGTTGTGAGTTCATTCTGGCAAGAGCAGACTTCCTCAACTGTTTTACAAGTTCTCCTAGAGACAGTATTCTGTCAAGAATGCCAGTGAGCTCCCCACAAGCTTCCTTCAGGGTCATTTCTCTTAAATGTGATCAATCTAAATCCATAGAGTTTGGATCGTGTCCTACTTTTGTTGTTTTTATTTCCTGAGACGGAGAACAGCTGGTCACCAACTTCGTATGATTCCCCTTTTGCAAACTACCCAATAGAAATAAGTTTCTATCCTTTTCTTTTATCTCCCCAAGTAAAATAACTCAGGTTTCTTTATTTTCTTTTCATACTCTCTTTCTACCACTTTCTTTCATTTTAATCCATCTTCATCAGGCTTCACTTTCCCTCCTCACTTGACTCATGACTTGCTCACTGAATCTAGTCCTCTCAGCAGGGTCCGATTATTACTAATGTGTTGGGAGATATCCTCTTGGCTGCTTCCGTGATTTATGCTCCAGCCTTGAACTGGCCTTTTGAAAACCACTTTTGGTTTTCTGACTCGTGTTTAACTTTTGCTACCCAATTCCTTGAACATATGTAAAACCTAAACTGCATTTGGGCAGTCCCAAGGTCATCTGCCCCCATTCATTTGACCTCCTCCAACAGTTTGGCAAGTTGGTTTTGAGCTCTAATGCTGCCTTTCCCTGTGGATTTTCCCTAGTTTGAGGATATGAGTCAGGGTATGGAGTCCCCATAATTGTCAGGCTTTTCTCTGTGTCACCAGTATCTCTTAACCACCAATATTGTCTCCTTCCCCACACTTTGGTCAAAGGAATTTACAGAAATATGTAGAGCTAGATATAACCAAGGACAGGTTTTGAAGCCTTAGGTATAGACATCTTTTGAAGCCAAAAAAAAATTTATAAGGTAAACATGTGAGCCTATAGTATTTAATTGAAATGTTACTTAAATATCTATAAGCATAAATCCAGGTACAAACTCCCTATACCTATAGCTCTTATACAACCATCAAGCAAAAATGAAATTATGAACTACAGTTCAAACAAAGTCATTTAATGTAGACAATGAAGTTGATTTGTTGAAATGAACTCCTCTCACTCAATATGAAAAGAGTAGTATGGGCAGTGTCAAAGATTTTTGAATTCTGCACACCTGTAGTTTGGTTTGTGATGTGGTGATTCCATTTTAGCAACATATTTTTTCATCCAAATTTCTACAAAGCCCTTGACCTTATAAGGTCTTGGGACCTTCACCTGGCTGGAATACATCACTTAGGGGTTAAATTTCTCTCTCTTCCTTTCCATCTGACCTCTAGGTTGACTCTGCTGTAATATGTCATTTCCACAGTGTCTCCTCATTTTTTTCAATGCATTAAATCGCTTACAAAATCCAAGTCTTACTTTATGAAAATGACTTTTAGTTGAAAAATATTTGATATCAAAGTGAAGTTTTGTCATTCAGATAAAATAGTTCAAGATGAATGTAGCAGTAGACACAGGACCTGTGTTATGGATTTTAAAGTAGAACAAACCATCCTAGGTAGCTGAAGAAGTCTCCCAACATTTTTTATCACTTAAAATTCCTTTAGGGATCAAAAGCCGACCTAGATGTACACTTTCAAATAAAAAAATAAATGCTAGATGCCGAAATCTGCAGCCATGATTTCATCATGCAAATGATCAAAAATTTACTTCTTTTTTTGTCATCAAAATATGAAATTTAGAGTTTTTTACTGGGATCTCACAGATCCAGGAGACTATGTCCATTGATCTTGGAATCAGAGAAGTACAGTTTGAAAAACAACCAAGATTTTTTAGTGGAAAGGAACCCTTGAAAATGCCTATAGAGACTAAATCATCTTCATTACTCCTTGCAACTTGAAATGACAGAATAAAGATCTAAGGAGGTTAAATTGATGGTTAGTGATAAGATCTGCTTCTCCAGATTCCAAGTTCATGCCCTTGTCTACCACATCAACATTTACCCAGGAGTTTTACATTTAGGATGCTACCTCCCATAGATAATTCACACACATAAGACCTCGTGACTCTTACAAGATATTCTTATAATCCAACACATTATATTTTTAACAACAAATCCTGTAAGTTATTAGTACTTCCATCCACTTAAATGACTCTCTAATGAATATCTAGTTGTGAAGACTGTTTATTAATAACCTCTGTGAAAATCAGCACTTTATTTGTCATAAGGTTATTCTCACCAGTTTCAAAGATTGCCTGGAGCTTTTAAGTGTGTTCAGATCTCTGCCATCCTAAAGGGTTGCTTCTCAAATTATTCTCTTCTCTCCTCCCATTTTAAGCCTAAGTTCCTTGAAAATAGAGTATGGATTTTATGTCTCTATTTCTTCCAGTAACCCACACACATGAGCTTCTATTTTCATTGCTCTGTTGAAATAGTTCCCTCAAAGGCCACGTTGCACTCTTGCTATATCTGGTAGACTCTCTGTACTATTCTATTTGACCTTCCTTCAGGGCCACTTCCCTCTTAAAACTCTTCCTTGGCTTTTCCAATGCATCACTATGTACTCTCTAGATTGCATTGTCTTTGTCTTCCCTGGTTTCTTTTCCCAACATCATAAATATTGATATTCCTTAAGATTTGTCATTATTCATGTTCTTTCCTTACTATATATGATCTCTATGTTGACTTCATATAGATCCATGGTGGCTCAGGGCTTCCCTGGTGGCTCAGATGGTAAAGAATCTGCCTATAGTGCAGGAGACCTGGTTCAATCCCTGGGTCAGGAAGATCCACTGGAGGAGGAAATGGCAACCCACTCCATTATTTTTGCCTGGAAAATTCCAAGGTCAGAGGAGCCTGGTGAACTACAGTCGATAGGGTCGAAAAGAGTCAGACATGACTGAGCAAATAACACAGACAGATGGTGACTTCATGTAGATCCGTGTACTAATGATGCCCAAATATGTCCCTGTAATCTCTTTTCTGAGGCCCGGATAAGTATTTCTGGGAAACTTGTACATTTAAGAGACAAGCAAAGGATTTTTTTTCTTCCAGTTTTATCAAGATATTGAAATAAGTTTAGAGACCATTCTAGTAGATTTTAGTGTCATGAATAGATATGTAATATTATACATGGTATATAAACTTAATATATAGAGACATACATATTCATCCGTTATTCCACTTCACATATAGTAAATTTAGAAACACATTGCTTTTGCTTTCATATTTGTTACTATTATCATACATTGTAATTCTAAATACTACATAAAACCCATATTACCTTATTACTATTTTTGCATCAGACAGTAAGTTATCTTTTGAAGCATTTCAAACTAAGGAAATAATGTCATTTCTATTTACTTCCATATTTGTAATTTCTTAGTACAGATGAGATTTTAATCTGAAGTCATACTGTTTCTACCCTAAAACATTTCTTAGCATATTTTGTAGTACATTTAAGCATAGGATTCCAAGCTCACAAAAAGCCAGAGAATATAATAATAAAATCTTCTACATGGAAGGAAAAAGAAAATGAAAGAAGAGTTTCAAGAAGGGAGCAGCCGGCTGGTTCAAATGCCATGCTGGTGTCGAACAGGGTGAGAATGGAAGTATTCTTTCAACTTAGCTAGTGGAAGATCACTGGAAACATGGCAAGAGAAATTTGGATCAAATGCAGATTGAAATAAATTGACAAGTGAGTTAGAAGAGAAGAAATGCAGACTATGAATGTGGAGAAGCTGTAGCAACTTAACTGTTGAAGAAAGGGGGGATAGAGAAATGACTACAGAGGAATCTAGGATCTGAGAAAGGACACATTTTATTGGCTAAGGAAAAGAAGTCAGGGTAGAGAAGGAGCAAAAGTTACAAAAGGGATGAAGCCACATGGTTAAGCAATATTATGAGCTCTTATCAGGAAAAGAACTACCTCTTCCATTGACTAGGAGTGATGGAGGTGGGTATTATTGTGATATGCTTCTTGTTTTTCTCTTTGAAATAGGAAGATAAGAGGCAAGGTTACTTCCTGCATTTCATAGGGAAAATGGTGAGATTTTGAGGAAAGCTGAGATTTTTAAAAGGATCCGACCAGACTCCACAATCTGTGCTCTAATCTCTCCTGTACCCTGTTCTGAAACACAGATCCAACCATGATTCTCTGGGGCTCCCAGTTTCTTCAGGATAAAATCCTACCCCACAGCATATTCCATAGAGCCCTCCGTGACAGAGCTCCCACCTGCATCTCTAGACCATCAACCCCTTCCACTTATCACCCACTCCTGCTCCAAGTTCTAGAATCATGGTTCTCCAAACACACCACATACCAGAACTGTCAGCCTAGAATACTTTCAACCTTGCTTCTCTGCCTAGAAAGCCTCCATCCACTTTTTAAAATCCATTTTGAGTTTCTAATTATTCCTTAATATCCCTGACTTTTGCTAACCTATTTCCCTTTGTCCCAGTTTTGCCACTTCTTCGTTTCTGCATTTATTTAGTTTTACACTGTCACTCTTAAGTATTTCTGTACAGTATCTAAAATCCTCTTGGGCAAGCACTTTCATTCAATTATTTACTTGCAGTGACTGTATATTTGTTAAATTTTATTTTGACTGCACTGGATCTCCATTGCTGTGAGTAGGATTTCTTTGGTTGTGGCAAGTGGGAGCCACTCTCTAGTTGAAGTGCACAGGCTTCTCATTGCAGGGTGGGCTCAGTAGTCGTGGGCAAGGGCTTAGTTGCTAAGCAGCAGGTGGGATCTTCCCGGATCAGGGATTGAACCCATATCCCCTGCATTGGCCTAACCACTGGACCACCAGGGAAGTCCCTCATTCAATTATCTAATTAACTATCCAGTGAATATGTACTAAGCAAAATGTAATCCCTAATTTCATGAAGCCCACAAGGCAACAGCCAGTCATAAGGCAGTGTGACTTGAGCTGTAACTGAAGACTGACCAAAGACAGGGGAGAGGGGAGAATGATGAGAAGAATAGCTTCCAGGGCACCTCTGCCTATGAATGCCTCTCTTCCAGTGGAGTTCCATGGTAAGTTCCATGAAGGCTGGGGCAGAGCCTTGTCCAATAGGGTGCACCCACATTGACCATCACACTGCAGTTACTCTGAATGTAGACTGTCCTTGTACCAAAGTCACTCTATAGCTCTTACTTTCAGGAGTTCGCAGACTCCGAATGTAATCCCTTTCAACTGGAAAGATTAATTACTCTTTCTAATGTTTTGTCCCTTCCTACAATACCTGTTCATGGCCCTTGACAGAAAAGAAAGTCCTTTCTGATGCCATCCTGAAAGTCAAGTCATTACACAGGATCTGTTTCTTGCTCTGTTCCCCCTTTCCCCTGAATCCCTGATTCAACTCCCTCATCACAAGGGCCCAGGCAGGTCCTTTTCTGTGCTCACTGCCATAGATTTGGCCTCTTGTTGTTCTTCACTTCCTTTATCTATACTAACTATTTTGTTGTTGTTAAATTGCCTTTTTTGTTGTTGTTCTTGTCTATCATCGTTGTACATAACTTCTTTAAACTAAAAAGAGAGAAAGAAAAGGAAAAAGTGCTCAGTTTAGCATGACTTATGCTTTATGGACTCAGGTTGCTAGAAGAGTCACTGTTGTCTGTTTAATTCGAAATCATGATTTTCCTGTGAACTGTTCTAATCTCGGCTTTACCAGCAGATGGTCTTACACCTAAAATAAGACTAGCTTCACGCCTACTTGTTTTCTGTTTAAATTCTGTGTTATAGGAAGATGAAAGACTGCAGGTTAAAATGTTCACATTTGCTGTGATTCCTTGTTACAGAAGTTTCTACACTTGAAAGATGCAGCTGTAAAATATACAACTGCAAAGGCTGTATCACCCAGCCCCACTGCTGCCCATCCATGTGTTGCCAGGCCCTGGCAATGTTGCATAGAGTCTAGTAGACTCAGGCACCCAGCACCTTTGTTAGCAGTCTAGATACCAATTTTTTCTTAAGGTGAAAATCACATTCCTCCAAAACAGTCCTTTCTTTCTGACCATCACCATCCATTTCTGACCATCTTTTCTTTCAGATTGGTGTACAGTCTGCTTTCCTCCTAAGATTAATTTTAAGCAACAAGGGAACTGTTTGTATAGTAAAGTTGCCTTCTTACCAAATAGGAGTGCATTTGGAAGACCAACATATCTATGAGTGAGGAGGTGCAAGCCCAAGAGTTACGTTAGAGTAGTGAGTAGTAGACAGTCTTAGAGATGGTGAAAGTGAGAACGTTAGTGCTCAGTGGATTCTGACTCTTTGTGACTCCATGGACTGTAGCCCCACCAGGCTCCTCTGTCCATGGAATTCTCCAGGCAAGAATACTGAAGTGGGTGGCCATTCCCTTCTGCAGGGGATCTTCCCAACCCAGGGATTCAACCTGGGTTGTCTGCACTGTAGGCAGATTATTGTCTGAGCCACCAGGGAGAGAAGGTCAAATGCAGAGTTCTTGTTTGGTTTTGCTGATGTGAACATGCAGCTTTGGGGAGGAACGGAATTTCTCAGGACAACAGAAAAAGAGATTGAGAGCTGTCACCTTCTCAGCTCTTCCCCCAGGGCAGCCCTTGGACTTTCTACTAAGTAAATGTTGATCAAATATTTTAATGGCAATATCAGAAGAGGTGCCAAACTATCAGCCTGTTAGAGAAACCAGTGTCTTCGTTCCTTGCTTGGTGCTAACAGGTAGCTCAGAACTCATCACCTCCTAGCTTGTGCTGCTTTTTCTCTAACATATTCCCTTAGATCATTGCCAGCATTCAGACTCATCAGTCATTTCCTTGATACCATGTATCCTATCAAGATCTTCTAGAGTTTTCCCTCTTTGGACTTGGCATTGTGCTTCTGAGAAAAATGTCACTGTAAACTCTCTCTTCCAAAATATGCTGAAGAAAACTAGCCATGCCCCATTTTGGGCCCCCTGCCATACCAACCCCCCATTCAGAGAAGGGTCCATTCTCTTTGGACAGGAGGTTGTAAACATATGGAATTCGTTACTAGAAGAGTTTGTTGGTTCTGGCTGTTTCCGCTCCCCAAGCCAGTTCCCTAGCCATGACAAAACATTCCCCACACTCTCATCATGACTCATTTTTATTTTTAAATAACCTCTAGTGTGGAACTTTGTCAAGATTTTTCGAAAGGTTAAAGAAATTATGTCCGCATGCTTTTGACCCTCTTGGAGAATTTTAGTAGATCAAGCACATTCTCTCATTACAGAAATCACTGGCTATGCTTGCTGAAAATCTCATGACTGCCCTGAAACTCATGGATGTGAATTTCTCTAAATCTGTAATGTATGCTCATCATTCAACCCTCTATCAGTTCAGTTCAGTCACTCAGTTGTGTCTGACTCTTTGCGACCCCATGGACTGCAGCATACCAGGCATCCCTGTCCTTCACCAACTCCCGGAGCTTGCTCACACTCATGTCCATTGAGTCGGTAATGCCATCCAACCATCTCATCCTCTGTTATCCCCTTCTCCTCCTGCCTTCAATATTTCCCAGCATCAGGGTCTTTTCCAATGGAGAAGGAAATGGCAACCCACTCCAGTATCCTTGCCTGGAGAATCTCATGAAAGAGGAGCCTGGCAGGCTATAGTCCATGGGGTCACAAGAGTTGGACACAACTTAGCAACTAAAGAGAGAGAGAGAGTTCTTCACATCAGGTGGCCAGAGTATTGAGTTTCAGCTTCAGCATCAGTCCTTCCGAAGAATATTCAGGATTGATTTCCTTTAGGATGAACTGGTTGGATCTCCTTGTAGTCCAAGGGACTCTCAAGAGTCCTCTCCAGCACCACAGTTCAAAAGCGTCAATTCTTCAGCATTCAGCTTTCTTTATAGTCCAACTCTCACATCCATACATGACTACTAGAAAAACCATAGCCTTGACTAGACAGACCTTTGTAGGCAAAGTAATGTCTCTGCTTTTTAATATGCTTGTCTAGGTTGGTCATAGCTTTTCTTCCAAGGAGCAGACACCTTTTAATTTCATGGCTGAAGTCACCATCTGCAAAAGATTTTGGAGCCCAAGAAAATAAAGTCTGCCACTGTTTCCATTGTTTCTCCATCTATTTTCCATGAAGTAATGGGACCAGATGCCATGATCTTTATTTTTTGCTCCACCCTCTGTGAGGGGATATAAAGGCATAAAGATATACAGGCATAGTCTCTGATATTAAACTGCTTGAAATCAAATTAGGCTAAAAGAAGTCACAAAATCATGAATGAGCACCAGTATACATAAGTTGGTGGTGACTAAAATTATAAAAGGAGTTCAGAAAATTAACAAGTGTATTCAGGAGAAGATGGAAAAATCTGTGCAGAGGAGACAGCCCTTGAATTTGGTCTTGAAAGCTAAATAGGATTGAGAGAGACAGGGAGAAGAGAAAAAAAAGGAGCTGCCAGGGGCTTCCAGATGTTTGAGAAATAAAACAACATGAACAAAGACTTCAAGGTAGAAACGTCCGGTCAGAGTGGAGCAGACATGTGAAGGGGTCTGATAAGTTGAGAGAAACCAAATTAACAAAGGCCTGGAACAACCAGCCACAAGAGTTAAAAACCGGTAAGAGAGGTGATAGTTATGGGGGACTATATTTAAGTATGTAGTATTTAAAAGAAAACAAGTTGTTGACTGGTGAGAGAGAATTTAATCAAAGGACCATCAAAGCAAACCAAGATTGAGAATGTTAAATTTTGTTTAGATCAGAATAAGTTAAGCACAAATGAAAACAGAAATGCAAGAGCTCAAAAAGGATAAATGGAAGCTGCAAGGGATGGTAATAACAGACATGAAATTCTAAAGGAATTATTCCTGGTACCAAAATCTGTATGTTTCCTAGGGCTATCATAGCAGAGCCCCATGAATGACGTGGCTTGAAATAACAGAAGTGTATTTTCTCAGTGTTCTGTAGGCTAGAGGTCCCAAATCAAGGTGTTGGCAGGGACATGCTCTCTTGAATGGCTGTGAGGAAGAATCCTTTCTCACCTCCTCCAGCTTCTGGTGGTTGCTGGCAATCCTTGATGCCCCTTGTTCTGTAGCCACTAACTCCAGTCTCTGCCTCCATCTTCACACCAGCTTCTTCTCTGTGCAGCTGTGTCTCTGTACATCCCCTTCTCTGTTTATAAAGACAACAGTCATTGTCTTTAGGGTTCACTCTAATCTAGTATAATCTTGCCTTAACTCATATCTGCAAAGCCCTTATTTCCAAATAAGGTCACATTCCGGGATTCTAGGTGGACATGACTTTGGAGGGGACACTGTTCAATCCAGAGGACAGCATAAAATCCAGAAAGCACATGGGGGGGTTGGGCTTACAGGACCTCAGGGAAAAGAAGCTGTAGGAAAGGAAAGCTTCTTTCTACCTTCTTAGATTTGAGTCAAAACATTAAACTGGTGTAAGACAGAGTAGCAGACAGAACAACGCATATAGATTTCATTTAATATTTTTTCACGTACACAGGAGTCTGCTAAAGGAAAATGAAGACACAAAGAAGCCATTAGGCCCTGAAGCTTACTTAACGATTTACTGTGTTTCGTTTAAATTACCTTCATCTCTTTCAGAGGTACTGATGACTTGGGGCAGAGCACAGTAATAAGGAAATTTCTCATTCCCTCTAACTTCTCTGAAAGCACTGATGCTGCCAAACCCCTTAATTTTTGAGAGTGAGGAGATGGGGACAGAGTCCTTGCCCAAGAACACGCTTTGTTAAAGCAGAGGCCAGACAAAACCCAAGGCCATTCACTTCCCAGACAGTGACCTTCTCTCTCTACATGATAGGCAGGCTTGATTTGACATCCCTATCTCCCCCAGTAAATCAGGGCCATTTTCTACATCTATTTTCACAACACGTGGGAAACATTCAGGCAGCTGTTGCTGGTATTTTAAGCTTCCCACAGCAGTGGGGGACACCAGGTCTCCCAGTGGTGGTATTGTATAAATTCACTAGAACAGCTGGCTCACCCAACTTTTCCTTGTGATGCTTTTGAATTATGAATCGGCTGGAACACACTGGCCCCGCTGCTGGTGCCTGTTCCTGGGACACAAGTATCAAGCCACGCCAAACAGTTAGGTCATGTTAGATTCCCTCTGTCATCAGCATGTCAAAATCCTTTTCCAGGACACAAATTCCGTTGCCCTGAGAGCTGTCTAATTAAACTTTCAAAAGGATTAATTGCTTATTTGTTGTGTAAGTGCTAAGAACAAATAGAAATCCACATGACATTTTGGTGGAGAACCTAAATTTCTTGCAGCAACCTAAGAGCAGACACTTAGTTCAGCTTTAAGAAGACCCCACTTCTACTGCCTTTGAGCTCAAGTTATTACTTTTGACTTTCCTGATGTTTGTAAGGTTTTACCCATGTGGTTGTTTTTTACATTAACAGACTTAGGTAAAAATATTTTTCCTGTTAATTCAGTAGGAATTAACTGAGTTTTCAAAGGAAAACTATCAACAAAAGAAAAATGTAGAGCTAATGCTAAAGTAATTACTAAATATGAATACATATGTGTTTTTTGGAAGGGGGGTATCAAAGTTGCCTTGAAGATAATTAATATTTTTATTACTCAATTCTTTAAAACTTGCTTATTCCAATGTTTCATTCCAATTTATTGGAAATGGGCCTTGTGCCTGGTACATTGTAATCAATCCAATATTTTTGTCATTGTTATTAATATATTTTATTATCATTCCCTGGGTTGCTTCTCCTGCCTTTAACTTGCATAAAAACTTGGATTTCCCGCCCCCTGCCGAGTAATGTTTATAGCAATTCCAGGAGTAAATAACATGGTACTAGTCAACAAGCAGCCTCCCTGTATACTTTTGTTTCATGAATAGGACATTTCGTGAGCAGGACACTCATTTATTCAACAGCTGTTTTTAAAATTTGCCATTGTAAAATTTAAAAAATTTTTTAATATGTACAAGGTAAGACAATCCAACACAGTATACAATTTCCCCATTTTTAGCTCACTTTCTTTTGAAGGACACCATGTATCTAAAGAACCTCTTTCAAAGGCACATGGTAACGTTGGTTTAGTTAATTTATGAACTAACTGTCACACATGTTTGGCCTTAAAGATCTCTCTCAGGGAAAAGTGCAGTAACAGTGTTTGTGGTTTCATGTGGGCTCCAGGAGTCTAATCTCTGCTATACAACAAAAAATTAGTTCTGTGATTTTAGGGAAATCATTTCACCCTCATGGGCATCAATTTCCCAGTCGTGAAAAGATGGTTTTTGAATAGCTTGGTAGTTTTTAATAATTTTAGTGAACCATATTCCTAAGTAGATCTAATGATATGATATTATTAGCCCCTCAATAGAAACACGAACATACCAACTCATAGTTAATATTCCATTTCAAAAGCTCCTGGCCCTCCTTGAAGCTCACCTGTGACCTGCGGAGGTCCATGGACCTCAGGTAAAGTATCCCTGGGTTAGAACAGGGTCTCTGCTTCACTGTTTTGAAATTCTCAACCACACCACCAACACACTGTCCACCACCCAAAATTAACAGGATTGAAGTCTCTTCCTAGATAAAACGTCACTCCACACCTCCAGATGGCTCTTCTTCCACTACTTTCTCTAATGGCAGTTATTGCCCCCAAATGTGCTGATAGGAATAAATGATATCAGGGAAAACACTTGCAATCAAAACCCTTGTGCAGATCTTGAGTAATCACTTTTAACTCCATGGAAACTATAGGAAAGCCCTCTAGGTACCTCAGCCTCCTGGTGATTACCTCCTGTGTCATGTACCTGGGCCTCCAATCATGAGTCCCAGCTATTTCCACCGGAAGAAGCAGGTGACATGTCTTCCTATATGAAAGCAACATCCAAGGGGAAAGTGAAAATCTTGCAGGCTACTGAGTATGTCAAAATAGGAAAGAAGGGTCATAGATAAAGAAGAGAAGCTGTCCAAGAGTGCAGAACAAAGTATATTCATATTTTAAAATGATGCTGTTACAGAAAATACCTGTATCGTGGACCAGGACAACAGACCTCAGTCAGAGTTCAGAATAATCCAACCTCTCACACACCACACATGCTCTCTATCTTACATACACACACACACACACACACACACACACACACACACGCACATGCACGCATGCACGTGCACACAATTCCTGAGCTCAAACCAAAGCCCTGGAATAAAGAAAATGGCATAGACAAAATTCTAAAATGATCCCCTATGACATTTGCCCTTGTATACTTTCTTCCTCTTGAGTGTGGGCAGAATCTGAATATACTATAATATAACACCATGATTATGTTAACATTAATATGGCCAAAGGGATTTTGCAGGTGTGATTAAGTTCCTAAATCAGTTGACCTTAAGAGAGGCAGATTATGCAGGTGGGCCTGACCTTATCACTAATCCCTTTAAATCTGTGTTTATAGACCAGAGAGAAATTTGAAGTGGGCCAGAAGGATTCAACATGCCACTGTAGATGGAGGGGGCCATGTGGCAGGGAAGGTGGGTGGCCTCAAGAAGCTGAAAACAGCCCTCAGCTGACCATAAGAAAAACTGTGGTGACCTGAGTGCTACAACTGCAAGAAACTGAATTCTGCCAATGACAAGAATGGGCTTGGAAACAAAGTTTTCCTGGATCTCCGGGTGAGAACTCAGTCCAGAAAATAAGTTGAATTCAGCCTTGCGATACCCTGAGCAGAGGACCCAGTCATGCTGTGGAGGAATGCTGACCTACAAAACTGAGTGAATGAATGGGTATATTATTTTAAGCTGCTAAACTTGTTATTATTTATTACACAGCAACAGAAAAATAATGCAGGAGAGAAAGTGTAAAGATGTCTGTCTGGATTCTTGATGGCCAAGCACATGGAAAAGAATATTTCTTCTTCCCATCAAAGAGCCCAATGCTTACACCTTCAGGCTGTACTCAATTTGCCTTAACAGTCAAGGTTATATTATGGTTTCAACAAATACTTTTTGAGCTTCAGGTGATACTTTAGGATCTGTGTACAGTTCAGCTCAGTCACTCAGTCGTGTCTGACTCTTTGTGACCTCACGGACTGCAGCACGCCAGGCCTCCCTGTCCATCACCAACTCCTGGAGTTTACACAAACTCATGTCCATTGAGTCGGTGATGCCATCCAACCATCTCATCCTCTGTCATCCCCTTCTCTTCCTACCTTCAATCTTTCCCAGCATCAGGGTCTTTTCAAATGAGTCAGTTCTTCACATCAGGTGGCCAAAGGATTGGAGTTTCAGCTTCAGCATCAGTCCTTCCAATGAATACTCAGGACTGATTTCCTTTAAAATGATAAGAGTAAAATTATTAGGACTTGATTTTTAAATATCTTAAGCCATATTTTAAGACTAAGCCATTAGAGAAGTAAAAGTAAAGCATTTCAAATGACACCACTAACACATTAGTAGTGTCATCTCATACATCGGCCTACATTTTAATACACACCTCATATGTAGTTAAATTTATAGCAATTTCTATAATCTATTGACAGTGTATGCATTTGATAACTTTCATCTGATAACATCCAGCGTCTCACACACAATATCATTGTGACTGTTAAAGTGGTTCTCTATGACATCAATTGAACTTACATTGAATTTTATAGTGAATTTTGAGGTGGTATGGGGATAAATATATTCATTTATTCACTGAATACTTATTGAGCATCTACTGGATATCAGCTACTCTCCTCAGCCCTAGATATAGATGTAACTTAGGAGCTTATAGTCTATGGAGACCCAAAATTCAATAAACAATTTTACATTTATCACTATATATATATATGTTCATATATATGACCAATTTCTTTCATATATATGAATCTTTTCTCCTTTAAGATGAAACTCTATGCCCTCTGCAGTAGTTTGTATTAATATTAAAAATTTAAGTCCTAATAGTTTGTGATGCAAGAGCATCACAAATTACATTTAAAGACAGTGACCAACCTCAAGAAACAAGAAAAAAGTCAAATAAATAACCTAACTCTACACCTAAAGCAACTAGAAAAGGAAGAAATGAAGAACCCCAGGGTTAGTAGAAGGAAAGAAATCTTAAAAATTAGAGCAGAAATAAATGCAAAAGAAACAAAAGAGACCATAGCAAAAATCAACAAAACCAAAAGCTGGTTCCTTGAAAGGATAAATAAAATTGACAAACCATTAGCCAGACTCATCAAGAAACAAAGGGAGAAAAATCAAGTCAACAAAATTAGAAACGAAAATGGAGAGATCACAACAGACAACACAGAAATACAAAGGATCATAAGAGACTACTATCAACAATTATATGCCAATAAAATGGACAACGTGGAAGAAATGGACAAATTCTTAGAAAAGTACAACTTTCCAAAACTCGACCAGGAAGAAATAGAAAATCTTAACAGACCCATCACAAGCACGGAAATTGAAACTGTAATCAAAAATCTTCCAGCAAACAAAAGCCCCGGTCCAGACGGCTTCACAGCTGAATTCTACCAAAAATTTAGAGAAGAGCTGACACCTATCCTGCTCAAACTCTTCCAAAAAATTGCAGAGGAAGGTAAACTTCCAAACTCATTCTATGAGGCCACCATCACCCTAATACCAAAACCTGACAAAGATGCCACAAAAAAAGAAAACTACAGGCCAATATCACTGATGAACATAGATGCAAAAATCCTTAACAAAATTCTAGCAATCAGAATCCAACAACACATTAAAAAGATCGTACACCATGATCAAGTGGGCTTTATCCCAGGGATGCAAGGATTCTTCAATATCCGCAAATCAATCAATGTAATACACCACATTAACAAATTGAAAAATAAAAACCATATGATTATCTCAATAGATGCAGAGAAAGCCTTTGACAAAATTCAACATCCATTTATGATAAAAACTCTCCAGAAAGCAGGAATAGAAGGAACATACCTCAACATAATAAAAGCTATATATGACAAACCCACAGCAAACATTGTCCTCAATGGTGAAAAATTGAAAGCATTTCCTCTAAAGTCAGGAACAAGACAAGGGTGCCCACTTTCACCATTACTATTCAACATAGTTTGGAAGTTTTGGCCACAGCAATCAGAGCAGAAAAAGAAATAAAAGGAATCCAAATTGGAAAAGAAGAAGTAAAACTCTCACTATTTGCAGAGGACATGATCCTCTACA
Source organism: Bos javanicus (assembly GCF_032452875.1). Taxonomy (NCBI): domain Eukaryota; kingdom Metazoa; phylum Chordata; class Mammalia; order Artiodactyla; family Bovidae; genus Bos; species Bos javanicus. Next base: position 11,480,058 of record NC_083887.1, on the reverse strand, counting down.
TAGAAAACCCTAAAGATTCCACCAGAAAATTACTAGAAATAATCAATGACTATAGTAAAGTTGCAGGATATAAAATCAACACACAGAAATCCCTTGCGTTCCTATACACTAATAATTAGAAAACAGAGAGAGAAATTAAGGAAACAATTCCATTCACCATTGCAACGGAAAGAATAAAATACTTAGGAATATATCTACGTAAAGAAACTAAAGACCTATATATAGAAAACTATAAAACACTGGTGAAAGAAATCAAAGAGGACACTAATAGATGGAGAAATATACCATGTTCATGGATTGGAAGAATCAATATAGTGAAAATGAGTATACTACCCAAAGCAATTTATAGATTCAACGCAATCCCTATCAGGCTACCAACAGTATTCTTCACAGAGCTAGAACAAATAATTTCACAATTTGTATGGAAAAACAAAAAACCTCGAATAGCCAAAGCGATCTTGAGAAAGAAGAATGGAACTGGAGGAATCAACCTACCTGACTTCAGGCTCTACTACAAAGCCACAGTTATCAAGACAGTATGGTACTGGCACAAAGACAGAAATATAGATCAATGGAATAAAATAGAAAGCCCAGAGATAAATCCACGCACATATGGACACCTTATCTTTGACAAAGGAGGCAAGAATATACAATGGATTAAAGACAGTCTCTTTAACAATTGGTGCTGGGAAATCTGGTCAACCACTTGTAAAAGAATGAATCTAGACCACTTTCTAACACCATACACAAAAATAAATTCAAAATGGATTAAAGATCTAAACGTAAGACCAGAAACTATAAAACTCCTAGAGGAGAACATAGGCAAAACACTCTCTGACATACATCACAGCAGGATCCTCTATGACCCACCTCCCAGAATATTGGAAACAAAAGCAAAAATAAACAAATGGGACCTAATTAACCTTAAAAGCTTCTGCACATCAAAGGAAACTATTAGCAAGGTGAAAAGACAGCCTTCAGAATGGGAGAAAATAATAGCAAATGAAGCAACTGACAAACAACTAATCTCAAAAATATACAAGCAACTCCTACAGCTCAACTCCAGAAAAATAAATGACCCAATCAAAAAATGGGCCAAAGAACTAAACAGACATTTACCCAAGGAAGACATACAGATGGCTAACAAACACATGAAAAGATGCTCAACATCACTCATTATCAGAGAAATGCAAATCAAAACCACTATGAGGTACCATTTCACACCAGTCAGAATGGCTGCGATCCAAAAGTCTACAAATAATAAATGCTGGAGAGGGTGTGGAGAAAAGGGAACCCTCTTACACTGTTGGTGGGAATGCAAACTAGTACAGCCACTATGGAGAACAGTGTGGAGATTCCTTAAAAAACTGGAAATAGAACTGCCTTATGATCCAGCAATCCCACTGCTGGGCATACACACTGAGGAAACCAGAAGGGAAAGAGACACCTGTACCCCAATGTTCATCGCAGCACTGTGTATAATAGCCAGGACATGGAAGCAACCTAGATGTCCATCAGCAGATGAATGGATAAAGAAAGCAGTGGTACATATACACAATGGAGTATTACTCAGCCATTAAAAAGAATACATTTGAATCAGTTCTAATGAGATGGATGAAACTGGAGCCTATTATACAGAGTGAAGTAAGCCAGAAGGAAAAACATAAATACAGTATACTAACGCATATATATGGAATTTAGAAAGATGGTAACAATAACCTGGTGTACGAGACAGCAAAAGAGACACTGATGTATAGAACAGTCTTATGGACTCTGTGGGAGAGGGAGAGGGTGGGAAGATTTGGGAGAGTGACATTGAAACATGTAGAATATCATGTAAGAAACGAGTTGCCAGTCCAGGTTCGATGCGCGATACTGGATGCTTGGGGCTGGTGCACTGGGACGACCCAGAGGGATGGTGTGGGGAGGGAGGAGGGAGGAGGGTTCAGGATGGGGAACACATGTATGCCTGTGGTGGATTCATTTTGATATTTAGCAAAACTAATACAATTATGTAAAGTTTAAAAATAAAATAAAATTTAAAAAATAAATAAATAAAGACAGTGACCAAAGTTTGAAGTGACTCGAGTATCTGTTACTTGAGCCTAGACACTCTAATCATACTGGCAGGCCTGTGGGGCTCATCAGGGCACCACTGGTACCACAGGATCTCAGCAAATCAGCTGTCTGTGTTCAGACCACTAGCTGACTTCCCCTCCAGGTCTGCTGACTGGCCACTGGAAGAAGATTTGTATCATGTGGGAGAAAACTAAGACTATCTGCCAATGAAATGCACAGGCAGCTCTGGGGGCTAGGGAATAAGGCTCCAGGTATGGCACAGCAGCATCAGAGACCCAGTCTGCTGCTGCTGCTAAGTTGCTTCAGTCGTGTCTGACTCTGTGGGACCCCATAGACGGCAGCCCACCAGGCTCCCCCGTCCCTAGGATTCTCCAGGCAAGAACACTGGAGTGGGTTGCCATTTCCTTCTTCAAAACTTGAAAGTGAGAAGTGAAAGGGAAGTCGCTCAGTCGTGTCTGACTCTTCGCGACCCCATGGACTGCAGCCCACCAGGCTCCTCCATCCATGGGATTTTCCAGGCGCGAGTACTGGAGTGGGGTGCCATTGCCTTCTCCAGAGTCCCAGCCTAGGAAGGCCTTTCTAAGCAGGTGCTGGGAGCCAGACTGCAGACCACCAAAGCTCCAGGCCTAGCAGATGACTTCTGGGAGACATGGACAGCCTATTTGAGACCACCACCAGCTGGGACCCTCTGCTGCTTGATATGCATGCTGTTTCTATTTACTGGATGTCTTCTTGGTTTAAAAAAAAAAGTTATTTTCTTGTTTCAAGTCAGGAGAGTTGAGATTACTGCAATCCCATAAAGAGGAGAAGTGAATGTCCTTTGCCTAGAGGGTGGGGGATGAGATATTGCTAGATCCTTGGCAATTTAGGGTGTCAGGGGAAGAGGCCTATAGTCTGAAATCTTCAGGGGAGATAAATTTTTGTGTGGAGGTCAGAAAAGAGGCATGAGATAGTTTGTTTGTTTGTTTGTTTGTTTGTTTTACCAAAAAAGATCAATATGACTGTGACACAGAGAATGTAATTTGGGGGATTTGCCAAAACTCAGTTCTCAGTAATCACCAACGTACTGAGTGACCAATTTGCCAATTTTCAGTTCGTCAAAAGTTCAATTAACTTTCTCCAAATATTATAGCTAACCATTTCCCATAAATGGTTGTGACAGCCTTAAAGGATGTGTCTCACCATTTAGTTAGTTTTGGTTGAGGCAACTTGAAATTCACCAGCAATGCTCATCCCCCAGATCATAAATCCAAAGAAGCTAAAGTACAGAAGCTTTGGCTGGTCCCTGTAAATGAAGTAAAATTACTTCAGTGAGATTAGACTAACTGGAAACTAATAGAAAATGGTGTTTATATAGGATTCTAAATTGTTTTAACTTTTTTCCTGATCTCCTCTTATGTGTTACCAATGGAATTTATCGTTCTTTTCAGTAACCCCCTCATCTGAATCCCCTTATAATGGGCTTGTTCCCTTAAGAGGCTGAAATGCTAAAAACACCAGCTACTAAATTCCCTTGCTGCCCTGCCACCGACATGATTTGCTATAAAATGCATAAAATTATCTAATCATAACTCTTTTTTTTAATCCTTAAATATTTTTATCAAAGAGTTTGGAATGTTCCTCCCCTGATCCTCTCATGTCTGCCCCCCACAGCCCCCCCCCAAGTGCAATAAACAGCTGCTTCTGTCCACACTCTGCACCATGTTCTAAATGACTGGATTGATTAGTCATAAATGTGAAATAGAAACATTTTCATTCTTTTTAAAATTCATTTAAATTCAATGAAAACAATGACGTGAAAAGCAGTTAACTAAAGCATGCAGTGTTTAGTTTAAGAATCTCATTCAATGAACCACCAGGGAAGTCCATCCAATATGAACTGCCACAAAATTTATACTTAAAAAAAAATCTGGGGGGAATGTTAATAATTTGGATATTTTTAAGATTTTGGTTTTCTAGTTAAGTTTGTTTCTAGTGAATCAGTTTTTGGCAACTTGACCTAGAACTGAGCAAGGGTCAGAGATGGCAGGTGCGGCAGTGTGAAGGAAGCCGGTCAGGAACCCTTTCCCAGTCATGCTCAGGAATCTGGACTCGATCCTGGGACCCTAGGTCCAGAGCATCTGGGAATTCTTGAAGGAAACTGACTTGTCCTGATTGCATTTTAGAAGATCTGGATACAGCCAGATAACCTTAACAGTGGTTACATGGAGCAGGGGACATAAGAAATATCGGGAAGATGATAAATCCTTTTATTTTTTTTTTGTTTATTTGACTTCTTTACTTAAATAGTAATCATGCATTGATTAGAGGAGAGAAAGAGGTAAAAAAGGAAAAGAACCTCTCACATTTTCCTTGGGTTTTTTTTTTTTTTTTATATTGAAGTGACAATTGCTAGATGGCTATCTTTTTATACTTTTTTTACCCACATTGTTGCTCTGTCTTCAGTAATGAAAGCTAAAACTAAAATTCCAGTCAGAAAGATAGCTGGCTTTTCACATGATTCTTCCAGTAATTTTGAATATTGCAGTCAGCAACTGAAATAAACCCTTCTGGTATTCATCAGATGACCACTTAATAATTCACTCTCTGTGCTAGATTCTGGTTAACTACTTCATCTGTGTATCTCAAAACGTGTTTCTTTAGCCCACCAGCAGCAGTTTCACCTGAAATGCTTATTAAAAATGCAAATTCTGGGACCCAAGCCGCCCAATTAAATCTGCATCTCTGGGGTCAGAGCTGCAGGGTCTGCACGTAAATGAGCTCCCTCTGTGACTCTTAACCACGGTGATGCTGGGGAACCACTGCCTGATTTAGTGCTTCCCTGTTCAGTTGGGCTGGAATCACCCAGGGAATTCATTGGCAATATAGCCCTGGGTAACTCCCAAAGAATCTGATTGCATACGTCTCTCCTGGGCTGGGCTCAGTCTTTGAAGTTCTCAGGTAAATCCAGTGGGATCAACGGCATCACCTTGCACACTTGATAGCCTTCGTGTGGGTGCTCTAAAAGAAATGATGGCACTTTTCACAGAGTCCCTCTTCTCTCTGGACACATGGTTGAGTGAACCTAAGAGTATCTTACCCTTTGGCATTCACGGTACAGGAAGGCTTGCTGTGACTCCATAGAACGTTTTGGCCTGAATTTCAATTGAAGCTTTCAGTGTATGTGATAAACATTCGTGGTTGCAGTAGAGAAGCTACAGTAAGTTCTAGACTTTGCCAAGATCTTGATGGCATTTCCCCCTTTACATAGATAACCTGAAATGCATTTTAATATCCTTAAAGACTGCAACCTAAATGTAATCTTCACATGACCAAAATAATAATAAAAATTATATATATATATATATCCCTTTTTGCAGAAGTAAGTTACAACTAGTAAAGAACTGAAATATAGTTTTTCTGATGGGGAGAAGGTCCTAATGGTATTTCAGAGATAGAAGCCATCATTTTCATAGCATTAAAGTGGAATTTCAGGCAAATTACTATTGCCTGGCATGAAAAATGGATGAAATCCTGGATGACAGATGAGAGCAGAAGCTTGAGAGGGACTGTAAACCATCAAGAGCTTGATAGCAGCTAAAGATAATTAATTCTGTTAGAAACTAATAAATAAAGATAACAATATGTTGCATTATGCTTAGCATGTCTGGTACCTCAAAACCGAGAATCAGAGAAAAAATGAAGTATGAGTCAGCAGTCCTAGGTGGAAAAGTCACCCCAAAAGGCGACTCTGAATTGCTTTTTTCATGAAATCAAGTGCTGCATTAGACCTAATCACTGGCCTTCAGCTCACAACTATGCGGTCATCGCTGGCGGGGAAAGGTGGATTATCAGCTTTCAGTTGGTTAAGAGTCAGGTGGCACCGACACAGTGAAGTGGGTCAATATTTGGACAGTCGATTTTCTCCCTCCCCCTCAGTCTTCAAATGTTAAAGGGCTGGAAGAGGGCTGAAGACTACTGAAGGTGAAGGACAGCACAAAAGACCAAGAGCACCAGCGTGAGTCCCTTTTATTAACTCGTCTCAAGGAGACCAGATTTTTGTTATTAAAATCATGATTTCAGGATTGGCTAGGCAAACTAAAATGTACCTAGTGCACCTTCTTTCCTTTTCAAACATAAAAACAGATGATCAGTAAGAGTGAAAATCCCGGTAAATGAATATGGTACTTATTTCTTAAATATGGATTCTATTGGAGCTATTGCACTCAGTACTTTAAGGGTTCCTTTGAGATCTCATCTTTGTATAAAAATTCAACTAAGTCTTTTTTCCCAAAAATGTGCTGTATTCCTTTAAATTATGATATCTTTTAATGAAAAAAAATGTTGCCATATCATATAAACAAGTGTAGATATTAAAATTATTTGAAAAACTCCTAAACCCTATAAAATTCTCATGGCCACTTTCTTTGTGCCAGGCTCTAGGTCCATAATCTGGTGTAAAGGAACTGACAGCCCAGTGAAGGAGAATAGACACCTGAACAAATGGTTAACAAATAACTCAAATAAAATGTGTTCAGATATACGTACATAAAAAATGTGAAAAGAATTGGAAGTAAAATGTCTTGAAAGAATAGAAATCAATATGATCTGGGAGATTTAGTGCCCACATTTTTATAAAAAGAAAGTGAAGTCGCTCAGTCGTGTCCAACTCTTTGCGACCCCATGGATTGTAGCCCACCAGGTTCCTCTATCCATGGAATTTTCCAGGCAAGAGTACTGGAGTGGGTTGCCATTTCCTTCTCCAGGAGATCTTCCCGACCCAGGGATTGAATCCGGGTCTTCCCGGATTTTAGGTAGGCGCTTTACCATCTGAGCCACCAGGGAATTTTTATAGAATGGTGTTAATAAATCACCTTCATTGCATTTATCCAGGTCGAGAGAACAAAAGAGATGGTGAAAAACAGGAGAGATAAAAACTGGGGGAAATTTTCATTCAAAGACTGTCATTTCTAGATTGGATTGTGAAAAAGAAAATATTTCATGGTAGAAAAAAAAAAATATATATATATATATAACAGCAGAGTGCCTAATATGGGTCTGCAGGAATGATGCTGGCTGCTGGAGATACAGAGCCAATACGCTTGGTCCTGAGTCGCTCAGTCTTGAGGAAGAAAAAACAGGCAAATTGCAACTGTAACATTGTATAAATATTATAATACCTAAAGCACAGATGGCTGTGTTTTGGTTGTTTTGTTTCTTTTTCTTGAATCTGTATTGGCTAGTGGAGAGAAATCTCCTTGGAGAATATCAAGAAAAATACAACCATAATTAGGAGCAGAAGCCCAAATTCTGGAAATAGGAAGCAGAAGAGAATACACATTCTTTCACCTCCTCTGTGTTGGTACAGATCTGGCAGGTGTGAATTTGCATATAAGTAACCACTTCAGGTAGACACAGGTCAGCACCTGCATTCACAAACACAGGTGGTTGGGCAGTATTTGTGAAAATTTAGCTACTAAATTACAGTCTCTTGTTCCTACCCTGTGTTAATCTGTCTGATTCTCTATGCTCCTTATAGAGAACTGGCAATTTAAAACCATTCAAGGGGCAAAGAAACCCAAATACAGTAAATTCCCTGCTCTAGTAGTTCTCCAACTCTAATCATGAGCTTGTTTTAATACAAATTCCTGGGACCATCTCATATATATTGAATTAAATCCACAGGGTGTGGGGCTTGCAGGATCTGTTTGTTTGGTTCCCCCCTCCACCCAGGGTTTATGCTAGATGTTTATAAACTTCACTTTGATTATACAAACACATACAAAATCAGTTGTTTTGGTCTGACAGTGAGATAATGAATGACTTGGCCATGTTTTATTTAATAATTAAAATTATATTTTTAAGTTACAAAATTAATATGGCCACTCATTCTCATTATATAAATTTAAACATGGAATTACATAGAGCAAAAAGTGCCAAGCTCCCCTTCATCCCCTCCCCATGACACTCCCCACGTTACTTAATAGTTAGATACAGACTCTTCCAAAGCTGTCTATACGACTTCTGTAAGTATGATACAGTTAAGTTTTACTTCGATTTCATTTTAAAGAAATGGCAACTTTTTTCACTTACCCTGTAGACATTTTCCAAGTTAGAATTTATAAATACATTTCATTCTTTTCATCAGTTCTTTGATATTCTTGTATAGATACAACATTATTTGCTTAATTATTTCTAGCAGCTGTACATTTAGGTTATCCTACATCCTTTTTTTGCTACCAACATAAAGTATTTCAGTGAAACATCTTTATGAATGCCTCTTTGTGCAAATGTGCAAGAATTTCTTAAGGATAATCACCGTCTAGAATTTCTGAGTCAAAGGTATAGTCATTTTAAACATTATTTGCCTTCAGATGCTACCTTCAGATACTACCACCTGATCAAAATGAGTTATCCTTTTTTCTTTAACCAGTCTGATGGGTGGGAATTACTTCATCATTTTAATATGCATTTCTCTAATCATTACTAGACTGAGATTCTTCTGAGAAGAATGGGGATCACCTGTGTTATTTCTGTAGCTTGCCTGCTCATGTTCTTTCCACATATGTCTGCTTTTTCTTGTTGATTTATGGGCCATTTTAAACAGTCTGGGTGATAATTCTACTTGAGAAATAATGATAAAAGTAAAAAGGAAGTCAATCATAGAATTAATATGATTGGGGCTATAAATAAGAAATCAATACTGTAAATAATATCTTACATGGTAAATTATCTCTTCTTTTTATGATGCCTATTGTTGTTTTCTGTTTATATCCAGTCACATCTGACCATCATCATCTCTATGATTCTAGATGCACTTACTGTCTTGCTTGCTTCTGGACGTGCATGAGGGCGGCGGGAGGGGGGTTGCTGGGGTGAAGGAGGGGGAGCATAGTACAAAGCGATCAGGTATTTTAGCTTCAGTGACTTGGAAGTCAGTAACTAACTGACATACAGGATTGAGGAAAAGAAGCATCTTTGAGAAGGAAGAGAATGGTTGGGTTCTGTGTGGGGCATGTCGAGTTTTAGATTTCAACAGAGTATCTTGCTTATGTCCAGTAGAAAATGGGGAAAACACCCGCCACTCACCTCTTTGTTGGTGTTTGCAGCCCAATGGTCGGGTTTTGCTGTGTGAATCCACTTTCTTTGCTTATAGGAGATGGAAGCCTGGAATTCAAATGACTAGATCTTTGCTGGGTGAACTCACTCTGAGTTCTTCTTTTGTTGAAATATAATATTGCATACTTTTTAAAAATAGCCTCTTTGGGGAAAAAATTATTCCCAAGGTATTTGCAAAGGCTACTGCTTATCTGTCCTAATGTTCATAATTTCCAAATAACTGGTGAAGAGCTAGCACTAATGTTGCAGCATCTACCCAGTCTTCCTGCTTCAGGACTGTTTACCTTTTATGAATGTGGACAGTTTATAGCTGCTGATAGGGTATATTATCAACATCTGTGATTGACTTACCACCTTGATACTTGGACAAGCTTCCACATAGACTTGCAGATTTTACACCGAGACATTGCAGCTCAGAAAGAGTGAGTGTCTTGCCCAACATCACACAGCTGGTGAGTGAAACTGTCAGGAGTAAACCAAAATCTACCTGGAGGAGACTGGTGGTCAAAGAGGGAGTGGTCATCATACAGAATAGTGTTTAAGCCTAGAGCTCAGGAGAGGGGTCTGGGCTGGAAATAGAGACCTGGGAAACACTGTGCACTGAAGTTCTAGAGTTGATTGAACACAGGACCGGCTTCATGAACGTGCAACTTACACAGTTGCCAAAGGCCCATGCTTAAACCCATACTCTACCTGAACCATCTTGAAATGTATAATCGTTGTTTAGAAAAGGACCCTGAATTTTCATTTTGCAGTAGACCTCAAAATTTATGTAGCCCATCCAGGGAAAACGTGACTTCTCCTGGGGCTGTGAATAAACTAAGGACAAAGGAAGTGGGAGAATCCAGGCAAACTCCACCTGGGAGTATTGGGAGAGGTCAACTTGGCCATGAAGAGGACTGTGGAGTAGTAATGAGAAAAGTAGGAAGAAAACCGGAGGGAAGGGATGTGATGGAGGGTGAGGGGTGAGTTCCAAGAGAGAAGAGTAGGTCTGTAGTGATGCCAGCTGTCAGGAGGTCAGGTAACTGAGAACCAAATGAAATCTTTATCTTTTGAGGAGTCAGAAAGTGGGAAACGGTGCTGTCTGAGACCAGATGCACCTCTGTGATAAAGTGGTCAAGGAATAGAGCTGGTGTATGTATACTATTCGTGGCAGAATTTTGGTCAATACAGAAAGGGGAGCAGTTTGGAGGAGATTCAGGGCCATGGACAACAATTATATAATGAGAGAAAGAAAATGCTGAGCCTGGGCAAAGAAGAGAAAGAAGGCCATTAAGTAGAAGGAAAGGAGTTTATGATACAAGGCAATTTAGTATTGTCCTTGGTTTGGATGAGTGGTAGTGAAGCAAATTATTGAACTAACCATCAGCAATACCCAGAAGACCACCTCCTACGTGCAGTCTGCAGCCCTCACACCTTTTGTACTTCCTCAGGATCTGTCCCACCCTTACCTCCAGTGGCCACAATGTGGCCCCTATCTCTCCCACAGTTCCAGGCTGCAGTTTATCCAGCTTCTCCCACCAGTCCATGCTGATCTCCTGTCCATTCTGGCCCCGGTTCAGGAAGCTTGTTAAGTCAGTGCCTCCAGTGTCCCACTCAGCTTAGTAGCTTAGAAGTGAAAAGATGCTCAGCTGGTCATAGCACAGTTGGAATCACAGCTATGACCTTCAGTCTTAGTGGAGCGAGAGAAGATGTCTAGGTTTCTATATGCAATTCTGTATGTGAACATATGTGTGTATATACACAATGCCATGAGCGGCTTATTTGAAATAGATTTCCCACAGGGGTAATGAAAACGGGAAGCTTCATCAAAGTAAGGACGACATAAGTAGCACATGCTGCCAAAAGCATTAAACTGAATGAGAGAGTTAGGCTCCTGGCATGAGGCCACCCTACTTAGCCTCCAGTGCTGCCGCAGTCCTGCTGGTTCATCAGCCATCCCCCCAGGACAGCTGCTATCTGGTCGCTGAATGCATTTCTGTTTGGCACATGTGCTCACGTGGTTGAATACTCGAAGTGTGTTGTTCTGCAAAGCAGACACAGAGGATCATATTTCTAGGACTTGACCAAAGACATAGCTGACTAGACATGATTTTTTTTAAGAAACTTTATCTTATACTAGTCACAGTATTTAACCCAACAGATTTTTCATTCACATAATTTTACCCCCCTCCCCACAAAAAAAGGATGTTGAAGATGTTTAAGATGTTCAGAGTGGTATACCACTTTGGAAAAGAGTTTGTCATTTGCTTTAAAAAACTAAATATGCACCTACCATACTAACCCATCCTCAGTTCCTCACACACATGTTTACCCAAGGAAAACGGTAGTACATGTCCATACAAAGGCTTGTATAAAATGTTTCTTTATGATAGAACACTTCCAAAAGAAATCCCAATGTCCATCAACAGGTGAACAGATAAACAAATTGTGGTACATCCTTATAATGGAATACTACTCAGCAGTAAAAACGGATGAGAAAATGACATAGCAAAACATTGATGAATCTCAAGATAATTGTGCTGAATGAAAGAAGCCAGATAAAAGAGCTGCTGTTGTTTAGTCATTGAGTCGTGTCTGAGTCTTTTGCAACCACATGGACTGCAGCCCACCAGGTTCCTCTGTCCACAGGATTTCCCAGGCAAGAATACTGGAGTGGGTTACCATTCTCTTCTCCAAGAGATCCTCCCAACCCAGGAATCAAACCTGAGTCTCCTGCATTGGCAGGTGCCTTCGTTATCACTGAGCCACCAGGGAAGTCCCAAAGAATACCCATTGTATTATCCCATTATTAGGACTTTTGGCCTCTGTTAATAGTTTGGTTTTTTCTTCTTCTTCTTCTTGATTTAGTGTGAGAATTCCAGTACTCTGAGGGTAAAAATAATTGGAAAGCAATTTGAACATTATGTTGAGGGAGACTATGGAGCAGATACTAGTGGACAGAAATTAGAATGTGGATAGAGAAGTTCACCTTGGAGAGAAGGAAAAAACTTATTTTAGGAAAGCAAGACCAAAGGAATAGGGGAAGAGATGGGGGAGAGAAAGGAAGTTGGAGCACCATTTCCCAAATGATTCTGAGTTGTTAGTGGGTAGTCGAGATCAAGAGAGGGCATAGGATGGAGCGTGTGAGAATGGAGAATTTGGGAACAGTCGCACAGAAAGTCTATAGGGAATTGACAAGAGGTGAGGGAACAAAACAAGCTTGGTGGCACCTGAAGTCAACTAGGATGAGTTTTTGTGGAACCCACCCAGCATGGTTTTGTGAAATTTTTGAAAATACTAGCGACATTCAATTAGAGGCACAGTCAGCCTTTCTTACTTTTTTTTATGGTGAAAATTTTATATGTAGAATTAGTCAGCTGGACTCCTTTAGATGATCCCAATTTTGTGGGCAGCATGCAAAGCGTCACAGTCACCACTGGAACATCAGGCTTTTGCTCGCCATCAGGCCTGATCAGGATGTTGACCTTGGCCATGTCAGGGTCATAGGGCTTCCTCACAGCCTGTCTGACCAGGGCCGGCTGGCCTCACGTCCAGTGACCATGGGGATGCTGTCCTCGATCTTCATGGCTGACTCGGTGGTCAGGCAGAACCCGACAACAGTGTAGCGGTCAAGCGTGTTTCTGCGGGGAGCGTTCTTCCAAGGTAGTTTGGGTGGCCTTTGGGGCAGCGGTATCTCGGGCTGCCGTGGGGGGATGGCGTGTGGCTCTTCGTTTTCTTGTTCCCGCGGACGCATTTCAGTGCTGCCTCCTTGGTCTTCGCAGCCTTTGCTTTTGCTACAGCTTTGGAGGGGCGGGGGTGTCACAGTCAGACTCCTTCCTTGCTTTCACCGCTGTCCTCATAAAAACGTTCAGCCTTTATTTTAAAATGTAAAAAAAACAGAAAAACTGTGCTCTCATCTAAAAACCAAGTTTGCTTGAAGTCTGTTCTCAAACAAATAAGCCATTACATTGAAAATAATTGAGTTGCACTGTTTAAACTGTTTCCATCTTTTCAGAGACCTTCAGTAAGTGTATTGTATCTCATACATGAATTTTATGTAGTAACTGAGTATTTTTACAGTTAACTGTAAACACAGCTATTTTAATCATCTTTGCTAACGTTTACTGCCTGTTTACAGTATGGCAGGCACTGTTTAAGGCACTTTAAGTACATTACTCTGTTTAATGCTCATAACAACATACTGTCATACTTTACAAATGAGAAACCTCAAGCAAAAAAAGGTAAATATTCAATAAAGACAAAGCTAGGATTAAGAAAGCTGGTTCCAGAGCCCAGTGTCTAACCTTGGCAGCATAGTACCTCTCATGCCGTGTCACAATTATACCAAACAAGCAGGAGTCGTGGGATAGAATCAGGAAACACCTTTCTTTGTGTCTCCCACAGCCCTTTAACATTTATTCTAGTTCTTTGCTCATCCTTGAATGAAATTTACAGCCATCTCATCCCCTGTTGTGGAGGAGAAAATGGTAACCCACTCCAGTATTCTTGCCTAGGAAAATCCCACAGACAGAGGAACCTTGTGGGCTACAGCCCTTGAGGTCGCAAAAGAGTGGGACTCAACTGAGCAACTGAGATCCAACCAGTCCATTCTAAAGAAGATCAGTCCTGGGTGTTCTTTGGAAGGAATGATGCTAAAGCTGAAACTCCAGTACTTTGGCCACCTCATGCAAAGAGTGGACTCATTGGAAAAGACCCTGATGCTGGGAGGGATTGGGGGCAGGAGGAGAAGGGGACGACAGAGGATGAGATGGCTGGATGGCATCACCTACTCGATGGACGTGAGTCTGAGTGAACTCCGGGAGTTGGTGATGGACAGGGAGGCCTGGCGTGCTGCAGTTCATGGGGTCACAAAGAGTCGGACACGGCTGAGCGACTGAACTGAACTGAACTGAGCAACTGAGCACACATCCCCTGTAGAGTTGTTTTGAATAGCATAAGGTCCTATGATTAGTAACATCCACCACTAGTCCAAAGCAACAACTAAAACTGCAACTTCGTTACACATATCTTTTTCCCAAACCAGGCCTGATACAGCTAGCAGCCTATAGATGGTGGTGGAAGGCAAGTTTAACCTTTCTCTCCCCTTCCAAACTTCCCTCTTACCCGCTCCCCCCATCTTGCTCTTTTGTGGTTTCTGCTCCCAACCTCCAGGATCAAAGAGGCAAGAAGAACTAACATGGCAGGAAGTGTTTCACCTAACTGGCAACAAAGTGATCTCAGTTTCCTCTAGCTGTGGGGTCAAGGCTATCTCTCAGAGGCATGTTTGTGTTTTTAGCAATTCTCCTACAGAGTTACCAGGGGTTTTCACCTGTAGTTTTCTGGAGTAAGGCAAGTTCAGCTGGTTATTAGCTCCTTCCTCCACTCCCTGGATATCTGACAGTTTCCTTCTACTGGGGTCTTTTACCTTGAAGCAGTTCTCTCGAGCAAGACTCATAAAGAACCTGCAAAAGCACATTCTCCCATTGAATCCTACCTCATCCATAAGAAACATTCCAGCATCATTTGCCCAGGCCAATTCTAATGGTCCAAGCCACTAATACAACCACCTTGCCTTTGCTCGGCCATCCCTTTAGCATTTCCTCCAGTGCAGGTCACATTTCTTTAGGCTCTTTAAATCCTTAATATCTTGACTTGATAGAAGGAGATGGGTGGGAGCTACTTTCTCCTTCATCGACAAAAAACAGCAATATAAAGAACAAAAACCCTGGATGACCAATAAGCCTATTAAAAGATGTTCAACGTCACTTGTCTTTCAGGTGATGGGAACTGAAACAATTCTATCCTTCTTTACACATTGAAATGGAAATAACTACAAAGCCTAATGGTACTAAGCATTGAAGAGGACGAAAGAAAACAGAAACTTCCACTTACTGCTAGTGGAAGAACAAAGTGATGTAAGAGCAGACTGGATCTTTAAAGGTCTGCCTTTTAAAAAATGTGTAAAATAGATAGTTAGTGGGAAGATGCTACAGAACACAGGGAGCCCGGCCTGGTGCTCTGTGATGACCTAGAGGGATAGGATTGGGTGCGGGGGGTTGGAGGGAAACTCAAGAGAGAGGGAGTATATGTATATAGTTAGGACTGATTTGCTTTGTTGTATGGCAGAAGCCAACAAGCATCACAAAGCAGTTATCCTCAAATTAAAAAAAAAAGTTTAAGTGTCAGGCAAATAAGACAGAATGCTAACATTTATAAAATCTGGGTGGTAAATACACACATTTTTATTATATTATACCTAAATTTTAAATTACTTATTTTTTAATTTTGAAATAGTTTCAGATATTAAAGAATTTTTAAACAGCACAGAGAATTTCTATATACCTTTCACCTACATTCCATAAATATTAGCAACCTTGCATAACAGTGGATCAAAATCAGGACATTATCATTGATACACACTATTGTCTACGGACCTTACCCAAATGTAATTTTTTTCATTAAAAAAATCTAACCATCCTATGATTAATGTCATTTAAAATGAATCCTGGGAGTTAACTTACATAGTAACTCAGCCAAGTTGCTGTCAGCAAGCAGAAAATGTATTCCTGGGCATGAAGTCTACCTATTTAGGTATTCTCTACAAGTGATGGAAAAAATGTCTCCTTCTCCTGAAGATATACTAGAGAGAAGAGGGTCATGTAACTGATAAGAAGGCTCAAGAGAACATTTTTATTCTATAGATCTTCACATCCCTAAATTTACCAAACAGAAAAATGTGAGAAAAGTTGTTTTCAGATAATATATCTTATGATTTTATTATGAAAATTTTAGGATATATACAGACAATACATTTTTTCTTCAAGTAACAATGGGATTTTAAATCTAACAGACACTTAGTTTATGAGTAGTCAGAAGTGAAGCCTGAGCAGGCTTAGTAAATTTTTTAAAAATAGCCATTGCATTTATTCATTCTCTTTTTCTCAACAAATACTTAACTATCTATCCCTCCCTAGCACACACACCCCTGTTACTGCAAAAATCCAATGTCAGGATGCGATAGATGCTCCCATAAAAGCTAAACCAGTGTTTTACAAATTTGCCAGATCATAAGAACACCCAGATTATATGAAGAATGAGACCCCTGGACTCTACCTCAGAACCATGGAATCAGAATTTCCACGTTTTGCAGGTATCCCAGTTAAGTCTTAGGAGCAGGAAAGTTTGGGAAACAAGAAAGTTAAAGGAAGACACATCTGTCAGTTTTGCTGGTACTTGAGTTGAGCTGATGAGGAAGCCTTGGTCAATATGTTTAAGACTAGTGTTGTAACCTTGGCAGAATCTATCAAGAGCCCATAGGCCACCAGGGTATGTGGGAAGGAGGGGTGGGCGGCAGGGAGAGGATGGCTATGCAGGAAGGGGTTAAAATAGTTCAAAGAAATAGGGAGCTGCCACGTTTAGTCACAAAGCCACCCTCTTGTTCATGTAGGTGACCAACACTCCACTTTCATTTCTTCTGGGTTTCTACGAAGTTCCACCCCGACTCCAGGGGTCAAACTACCCACCTGGCTGAATCCCCCAGGGTTGAAGCGGAAGACATGAGAGGAGGTGCCTAGCTGGGCAAGCTGTCTGAACCAAAGTCAAAATGCTTTGAGATGCCTCTGTGTTCTATCACTTTAGAAAGGTGGTGTTGTTAAAACATTCTTCACATAACAACTGAAGCCAGTTACTAGCCTCTGGCGACAATGATTTGTGCCAGAAGGACGCTGTAAGTTTGGAAAATTGCTCACATTGTGGGCCTTCAAATCTCAGGGAAAAAAGCGGCAAACACACACACACACACACATACACACACATGCACACGAGCTGAGAGGTTGTTAATTTATCAATCTGTAAACCTGGGGCCAGGCCAAACTCTGTAGCTGTCAAATCACATATGAACCCAAATTAAAAAGCTTTATTTTTCTAGTAATGATTCCTAAGAGGACCCTTCTAGAAGTTTAACTTTCAAATATCCATGGAGACAAGCAACATAAAAGGACCCAAACAAGCTTTTGTGGCTACAATGAGGGAAACAGAGTCAACATGTCTAATTATATTTCATGACACTAATCTACAGTGTGTATCATAGATTATTTTAAAAATTGAAGATGTTTTGGAACTATGGCTAAAACTGGGGAGAATATAATTACAAACATAATAATTGCCAGGGTGACACACCAGGCCAGTCGCACTAACCACGCTGCATCTGCTGTCTCATGCAGTCTTCAGAGCAGCCCCATGAGATAGTGACTATCATTATGTCCATTTTACATGCAAGGAAATTCGTGAATGGAGGTGTTCAATTACTTCCTCAGGGGGACTGCTTTTCAGAGGCCATACTGTTGACAACTATACTCTTCATCACATCCAGCGATTTGATAGCTAAATTTCCTGGACCTGTATCCCACTTCCTTAAGATGCCATCTCCATTTCTGGGCATTGTGCTGGCATTTCACACCCTACCCGCCCCAGCTTATCCTGACGCTCACTGTTTGTGACAGCCCTTCTTCTCTGTCATCTCTTTAATGCTGCTATTTAAATGTTTCTCTTGGTGTGTGTCTCCACCCTGAGTGGATCCCACGCCACCTGGGGCTGAGATCATGTCCTGTTAGTTTGTCCTCTGCTTCCCTGAGCTCTCCAAAGTAGCAGATATTCATTAGATAACTGTTAAATATATGTTATTTCAACAGTGATGTTAGTACTGAAGTCATTGTAGCTTAAAGAATGAAAAAAAAATTCCAAAGACATTTAGAAAACCAACCAATTCATTTTGAGATTAAAATTGTGTGCTCTCAGGAAGGACAGTTCTCAAACACAAGAGCTAATGGCTCAAGACTATTTTGTTATTAGGGAAAAATGAATGAAAAAGTAACTACAAGCTTCACGTCCCGTGAGCAATGGACTATACATTTTGTAAATCATTTTGTTGTCAATCTCCTTAGTCAACCTTTCCTTGCCAGCAGTTAATGGCCGTGCCTATTTTCTTTATAAAGAAGCAACAATTGAAAGATGAAGATGGATTGGGCTGCAGTATCCCCACATACAGCTATTTATCATCACTAACTACACTTCTGAGTCTATAACTGTTTCAAAGTAATTTATAGGAATGAAATTCAATATTCAGAAAAACCAGTAACAGATGTCAAGGATGGAGGGGTACAGCCTGCAGGTCTTGCTAATCAGCATTTTTCTTCTTGGGCCTGTCCCATTGCTCAATTCATGCCATATCGCCATGATCTTCAATAAGCACCTTTCACAGAGAAAAGTCTGGTGGCAATCCTGAGAGTCAGTGACCTTCCTTTACCATTCAGCTCTTTCAGATTCCAAACAAAAGGTAAGAACTAGGTTTGCCTTTCTTCCATTAGACAGAAGAGTTTTCTCCCAAAGTATTTTCAATGAAATGTGTAGAACTGCACGGTTGGATTACCTGAGTGGGCAGCTACGTTTCTTTCCACAGCATTCGTGAAGTACACAACGAGATGTTCCTTTAAGACATGCTTTTTAATCATTCTTTAAGTGATAACTTCTTTTTGTATCTTATACACTGAAAAACTCTCTTCATTGGTGCACTAAAGCAGGTGACTTTTTAATAGATTGTAACCTAGTCTGTTGCTATTCACGTCTCTACTTCTGTGGAGTCTACTTTGGTGGGATTTTTGAAAAGTGATGGCTTTATGTGTACTCTGAGTGTTCCACCTGCCACTTAATAAGTCACTTACCCAAGACTGTCTCTGCTAAATTAAGCAATTTGGTATTCATTATTAATGAAGAAAGAAGTTACAGGTCTAACCTACTAGAAAGCGGATATGTGATTTAAAAAAAAAAATCCTGGATTTATTATATTGGAATGTATTTAAAGAAGCAAAAAATATATAAAGGAATTTTGATTTTGTTCATGAGAATAGTACATGTGAAAATATATCTCCCTGCTGCAAACAGAAATCATGTCCATTATTATTATTATTAAGAATGACATGGGGAAATCTCAGCAAGAACAGTTAATCCCAGAGAAAATGCCTCCGTGGGAACACTAGCAAGGTCAGTGTTTGCTTAATTATTCACCACCAACTGTCATTCTAATTGCAAATAATAGATGAGCCTTACATGTTGAAGGTTTCTGTAGACCTCTGTATTTCAAGGCTATTCCCAGCTCTCTGAGATCTGGACTCAAGAGTCAAAGCAAAAGCAATAGGTATCTGTTAAAACCACTCCCGTTGAAAAGAGAGTTTCCATTTTGCTTTGTGTGTCCTTAGAGAAAGGTCTTAGGTAATGAGATGCTAGGAGATTTAGCTCAGGTAAGCTCTGTGGAGGTAAAGTCAACAAACAAAATTTATCGGGAGCAGGGAAATATTCATCATGTTATATAAAGGGTGTTATAAAACAGATAAAACCTTTGGTCCATACATAAAGCAACAAGCAAGGCTTCTGGAGTTAAGTTAGCCTGCAAAATTCAAGATTATAAATCGTGTTTACACAAGGCTGGACCTGAAAAAAGTTAGACTATGAAAATGTAGGCTCTATATCACAGTAACAAGCTGAACGTCTTTGGATTATGAGTCTTGGCTGCCAGTGGATACATAGGGTGAATCTAAAATGGCTCATTATCCTTGTCTACACAAATTCTTTGACAATAATTTGCAGTTTAGCTCCATGGTCAGAGCAAATCAGGGTCATTGCTTGAATTTCCACTGGCATGCTTAGCTGCCCTGGATAGCATGCCCATGGACAAGGATTGCCAACTCAAAAACGCAGGAACAAAGCCACTAATGGCCATGAGTGAAATGGCCCTGGGGTAAACAACAGAGTGGTGAGGACTGTGGCAATGTAGAGAATTCAAACCCCCTGTAAAGGAGCAGTTCTTCTGCAGGCTCCAGCCTGGTTACTGAGAGGGAACGTGGGCCCGGTACTGTTAGATCTGACTTCCAAGAAAAGCCAGAAACCTGAGACTTTTATGCAAAAATACTCCAGTTTTTCACATACTCAACTAACTCAAAAATATTAAAGCCCCACAGAGAGCAACCAAAACACATCTCTTGATTAGAGCTGACATTGGGTCCACCAGTTTGCAATCCCTGCTTCAGCCTCTAAATTAGGCTGCTGCTGCTAAGTCAGTTCAGTCGTGTCCGACTCTGTGTGACCCCATAGACGGCAGCCGACCAGGCTCCACCATCCCTGGGATTCTCCAGGCAGGAACACCGGAGTGGGTTGCCACTTCCTTCTCCAACGCATGAAAGTGAAAAGGGAAAGTGAAGTCACTCAGTCGTGTCCAACTCTTAGTGACCCCATGGACTGCAGCCCACCAGTCTCCTCTGTCCATGGGATTTTCCAGGCAGGAGTACTGGAGTGGGTTGATGTGTATTCACTTTACATTCAGAGTAAAGGAGGCAGGCGCTTACGGGTAAATCTGTATAAATCCATCATCACTATTGGGAAAGCACCTTTGTTACCTTCAGGACTTCCTGACTGTGGGTCCTGTGGTGAGCTCAGTGGTGGTACCCAAAAGGATATGTCCATGTTCTATCCCCCTGGAACCTGAGAATGTGATCTTATTTTGAAAAAAAAAAAAAAAAAAAAGGCAGTTAGGGGGAGGAGCTTTCATAGATGTAATTAAGTTGGAGATCTTAAGATGAAATCACTCTGAATTATCCAGATGGGCCCTAAATGCGATGACAACATCCTTATACGAGACGAAAGGATAGACTTAAAGAAGAGAAGAGCAGGTAGAGATGGAGGCAGAGCTTCTAGTTATGTAACACAAGCCATGGAAACTCTAAAGCCCCTAGGGGCTAGAAGAGGCAGTGAACAGTCTCCCTGAGAGTTCGCAGAGGGTCTGCGACCCGGCTGACACTTCATTTTGTACTTCTTGTCTTCAGAACTGGGAGCATAACTTTATGCTGCTTTAAGTCACCCAATTTGTGGTAATCTGTTACCACAACCCTAGGATATTAATACAGGTCAATAACATCATCTTTCTAAACAGAGCTTCTATAAGCATCATGCTCACCACCTGATAGCGAAAGGTACCTCTGAGGATGGCTGCTTCAACAGAATGTTTGCCGAAAGTTAAACATCAACTCCTCCACTTAAACTCTGGATTTCATGACATCAACCCTAAAATAAGGATGCTCATATAACCCACAGAGAAAATTAAACTTCAGAGAAAACTATCATTCCGGAGAAAGACACATTGAAAAACCAAAGACTGGGGCCACTCACTGACTATACCTCAGAAGACAGTGCAGAGATAAATGTCGTAACATCTGAATTCTGACTAATGATAGCTGGTCTTCAATGTTTGCCTCTGAGTTAAAAATGAGAGCTATAACTGAGATATTTTGATGGATCTGAAGACTATTGAGACAATGGTCATTTTCTAAATTCTAGATACTAACTAAATGTGAGTTTAGAAACCAAATCCAAAATAGTAAATTACCCAAGGGTGGGGGAGGGGATTGAAGTCATCCATTAGAAGCCACTGAGTGTTGGGATTATTCAACCCATTTATCACCCTTTCTTAATTAAGCACTTTGGATCCCCTATGATGTCCCCAAAATTATAAGATCAAAATTAGTTGATATGTGCAGCCTAGAATAGTGCCTGGGATGCAGTAAATGCTGTTTAGGAGTTAGCTATTGTACTTATTGTGGGCTGGTGAACTCTTCACTGTGGTCAAACATCATGTCTTCTGAGAATCCTCCTCTGACCTCACATTCTGCTCTGTGTTCCCACAGGACCACTGTGGTCAAACATCATGTCTTCTGAGAATCCTCCTCTGACCTCACATTCTGCTCCGTGTTCCCACGGGACCATGGACCAATTAATAGTTCTGTCTTGATTATTGGTTGCCTGTCCCACTAGTCTGTGACCCCTTAAGGCCAGAGACCTCTCTTCTTGGAAATCAAAAACTCAGTCTCTGGAGTCCACCTGGGCACCCACACCAGCACCAACAATTACTATCTGTGTGTACTTCAGCAATTTTATCTAAATTGTAGTCCTAGGCTTGCTTATGTGTAGAATGGATATAATACCACTACCTACCTTGTTCAAGTAGCAACTGGCTCAGTGGTAAAGAATATGCCTGCCAATGCAGGAGATGTGAGGTTCAATCCCTGGGTCAGGGAGATCCCTGGAGAAGGAAATGGCACCACTCCAGTATTCTTGCCTGGGAAATCCCATGGACAGAGGAGCCTGGTGGGCTACAGTCCATGGGCTCTCAAAGAGTCGAACACAACTTAACAACTAAACAACAACGATCTTGTTTAGGTATTGCAAGGATTTAACTATATTAAACACATAAAGGACACCTTTGCTACAGAATAAGAAGTACTGATTATTAGCTATTATCTATTTTTATAAGCTTTGTGTCTCCACCATCTAGTACTTGTTAAGTATGCAGCGATGTTTAGTCTGAATGTGATATCTCTGTTGGTTTCAGAGGCTGTTGGAAGGACAGCCCTCAAAGATCCAATGACAAGCAGCGCAGTGAAATCCTTGGCTTCCTTCTCTTCTCATCACACGTGTTGGTCTCATCTCTAGTGTGATTGTGGGACCGCATCAACCACACCATAGTCCACACAGATGTAAACATCTCACTCCTCTCCATAACTGTGCCTCTTTCTCCTCCTGCCCATAATAAGTCTTGCATGGATTCCAGAGCCAAATCTCTGCCAAAATGTTAACCTGGGAATCCAAGAGAGACAGCCCACAATTCTCTACTGGGATAATAGCGACTTTAACTGTACGCATTGGAAAACTTAAAATGAGTTTATTAGGTGTCTGTAACTAGTCTCCTTTCAAGACACATCATCTAAAATCCACCACCTCTAATCCTCCAGCTTCAGGAGAGCATGTGAACAGATGGCTTTACAATGGGAAGATCTGAGAGGTAAACAAGGAGGCCAGACCAAAATACTTTTGGTTTTACTTTAATACAAAGGCAAATAAAATTCCATAGACAAAAGTTAAGTGGGGAAAGCACAAGCAGATTCAAAGGATTTTCCTCAAACCTTCCATACACAGTCTGTCCACACCTGACTCCTTGTTGGCAGAATTTTCCCTCACGACATGTCTCACACGTCTGCCCTTACAAAAGGAAAGGGGAAGTCAATACCCACCTAATGTTTTTCCCTCTGATGTATTTTTTAATTAATATTCTGTGATTGTCTCATTACAAGTACAGTATATACTCACCAGAAAACACAGCAAAAAAAAATAATAATAACATTTCTGAAAGATCAACAGTCATGCACATCCAGACATAACTGATGTAAACAGTCTGGTGAGTAGCCTTTGTATTCTATAGCTATAGACAGAGACATAGGCTATAGATCTAGATAATAGGCTGTAGCTCTAGTTCCATCTGTTAGTAGACATAGCACATCACTCTCCATTGGTAGCACCAGCACGTACAGCTGCAGAAAATGTTCAAGTTGATGGCAATTTATTGAGTGGGAGGGACATATTTTGATTCATAATCTGCCTTCTTCATTGAAGTCAACACACACCTTGTTTAATCCTAAATCTTTTCCCTCCTAAAACTTCAGATTGGGTTGTTCTCCACTCATCCAACTCTAGCTTGGCTCTCCCCAGTTATAATCCATTTTTTCAGCTGCTGTAAAGCTCCTGTAAGCCCAGGTGCTCTGTGGGTTACTGGGTCCAGGGAGTCTTCAGATTTCCCTACCACAAAGAACTGGCTACTCGTGTTGTGTATTGGGAAGTGACTTGGCCTAAGAATTTCCAATCAAATGTATTCACCCAGCATTTGCTGTTTCTTTTTACATCCTTAGATTCAGTCGTGACCCTTGAACATGTTTCCCAATGGCAGAGATTCCTTCTAAATTTGCAGATGATGGGATCTTAAATGTAATGACAACTGCTGCAAAGCTAAGAGCTTCAGAATTAACCCTTCGAACCACTCTTTAAATAGATACTGTTATTGTCCCCAGTTTACAAACAAGGAAACCAAGACTTAAAGAAGTATCTTATCTAAAGTTTGAGTCAAATCCAGGATTACCTGACCCCATAGCTTGGATCATGCTGCACTAAGTTTGATCTACAAGAGTTTCTCACAGAGGATTTAGCAAACTCCCAGGACATGGATCCTAGGTATTAAAGTCCTCCTTCTCAAGGTTTGAATTCTTTCTGGATGAGAACTATATCAGCAGGTTTATAGGAGGATCTTAGTCAAGGGAAGTAGGTCATCTCCCGGGAATGCCTCCTGGTTTAGAAGGTTGATTTGCTGCTGCTGCTAAGTTGCGTCAGTCGTGTCTGACTCTATGCAACCCCATAGACGGCAGCCCACCAGGTTCCTCTGTCCCTGGGATTCTCCAGGCAAGAACACTGGAGTGGGTTGCCATTTCCTTCTCCAGTGCATGAAAGTGAAAAGTGAAAGTGAAGTCGCTCAGTCGTGTCCGACTCTTAGCAACCCCATGGACTGCAGCCTACCAGGCTCCTCCGTCCATGGGATTTTCTAGGCGAGAGTCCTGGAGTGGGGTGCCATTGCCTTCTCTGAGAAGGTTGACTTAGCTTGATAATATTGTAAACTGTGTTGTTGTTTAGTTGTTCAGTTGTTCAGTCATGTCCAACTCTTTGCGCCTCCATGGACTGCAGCATACCAGGCTTCCCTGTCCTTCAGCATCTCCCAGAGCTTGCTCAAACTCACATCCATTGAGTCCGTGATGCCATCTCATCCTTTGTTGTCCCCTTCTCCTCCTGCCTTCAATCTTTCCCACCATCAGGGTCTTTTCTAATGAATTGGCCCTTCGCACCAGGTGGCCAAAGTATTGGAGCTTCAGCTTCAGCACAGCTTAAACTGGGTAATTCTGTGTGTCAGATGACTGGGAATCCTCTTCAGAGTGCTGAAGGCCAGGTTTGGTGGTGAGGCTGAGGCTTTACCTAAAGACTTATTTGACTTGGAGTGCTGTTTCCCCAAAGATTGTTTCTCCAGAGAAGACTTAGCAATTATACGAAATAACTCCCAACCAGGCCCATTTATATAGTTTCCTATTGTTGAAATCAGTTGATTTGGCATGAAGGACTTCCTAGAGATAGTTTTTGCCTATTGAGGATCTTCTGAGGTTTCTTTTTCTTTTCTTTTATCTTTTTTTTTTTTTTTTTTACTAACTTTCATGAGTGTTTCCCTCCCACTTTCCACTTTCCTGTCAACTTCCTGTTGACATACCTGAAACTGGTTGTGATCCCCCATGTGTGGATAAATGTGAATTTATCCTTGTCCTCTTAAATCCATCTGATAATGACTAACAAGAAACAAACCAAAAAATTACATAAAAAGTGTACATCTTGGGCAGGTTGGCAATGCAATATCCAAACTACAGTCTGGAATAGGGTCTTCAAGAACTTAGCATATTTGTATCTCATCACAGACTTTCTTCTCACTTGCCTACTAATTTGTTAATGATAAGTGTGAAGAGGATAGACACAGTTGTGACATCCAATTATGAGAATAGATGTTGGGACACAGTTCTCTAAGCAAGGGTCTTAGACATATCTCAGAAGAAAAGATTGTAGCTGATGCATGGACATTGTATTTCTTCCCAATTATACTCCTGTGAAAGCTGCTCCAGCAATGCAGAGGGATGAGCTATGTTCAGGGAGGGATACCACTTCTATTGAAGCTGAAGGTAAGGAGATGGGGGTAGTGATAAGGTTTATATATCATAAAAAGGAGCCCTTGGTTCTAGGGCTGTCATACATGATGGTTTTCATTTCCTATGATATAAGGGGACAGAAGAGATGGGGAGGGTAGCGGGAAGAGAGTAGTGAAATTCTGGCCCTAGCGGAGAATGCAAAAGGGCTTAGAGTATGGAAACTCTTTTAAAGGACACAGAGGTCGCCAAGAAGCTGTGAGTTTGAAGACTCTGGGGAGGGCAGCAATAGGCAGTGGAGTGACAGATAAAAATAGGAGATAGCAGGGACCTCCCTGGCAGTCCCCATACTTCCACTGCAGGGACTATGGGTTCTATCCTGAGTTGGGGAACTAAGATCCCACATGCCACGTGGTGTGGCCAAAAAGTTTAAAAGAAAAATAGGAGATAGCAGATAATTTGGCTGATCCAGGTTTGGAGTTTGGGGAGACAGGTACAGCATAAAGTGGTGAAAGTGATGCATTTGTGTGTCTGGTTTGGATAAGGAAGGAAGCGATGCCATATGTAGGGATAATCAATGTGGATAGAAAGGAATATTGAAGAGCTGGTGTACTGACAGTAGTGGGGGGGACGAATAATCAGATAAGAAGCAAAAAGGGAATATGGAAGAATAGAAGTTGGCCCAAGACTGATAAATTGGAGCTTAAGGGAAAGTTCCAGGTGGTAAAATCCAGGGTATATCCATCAATGGGAATAGGTGGCTGAGATGGGAAAAACAGGAAGTGTTAAAGACACAAGACTCTTGAGGCCAATTCGTGGAAAGAGTGGACCAGAAGGATTTGAAGACATTCGTGATGGTGGCCATGCTTTTTTTCTAGTACTAGTTGTTATCACTGTTTTCTTGTATGCTTTCTTGTTACAGGCTGCTTCTAATACTTGTAAAAAAGGAAGAAAACAAAAAGGTAGAGAGCCAGTGAGAAGGACATCTTTGGATATAATAAGTGGCCTAAATGACAGGGATTATGTATCTCAGGGACCTTAATCTCTCCTCATGTTATGGGGCTGTGTTTATATTTCTTACCTGCTCTCCTCAACTGTTGGTTTCTTGGAAGGAGACCTGTAGCTCATCATATGAGCATCCTCCTCAGTTCTGAGCATGCAGAGCACTTCTTCAGGAAAACTTCATTAATAGCTTGTGGATGGTTCTAATAAATCTTTAGATGTCTGTAGACAGTTTCTACAAATGCTTATATTAATGCTCGAATGGTCACATGATGTTTTCTGTATGCGCAGCTTTGGCCCACTTGCATAAGTTGGGAGATTCAGGATGACCATGAGAGTAGATCTGAACACTGCTGAGAAAAGGGAAGTTCCCAGAGGACAGGTACAAGCTCTCCTATAGCTTCTAGACTCCAGCCTCTAGCACAGGCCCCTGTACTTAATAAATGCCAGAGAGGCCCAGATTAGAACAATAACATCCCATTTTTCAAACTAATCTACTTCTGACCAATCAGACACTGAGAGGCAAGAAGCGTCAGTATTACCAGAAGCACAAGTCCGTCTGATCACCCACAGACTCAGGTTCATAAAATGTTTCTTGACCTTCAGATTAACACACTCTATATATCTTTTAATGAAGGCTAGTACTTGAACTATTTTACAAACATAAACTAAATAAAGAAGATCCCAGTTGGGCAGTGTTTACTGAACTGTAAGATAATGTGTTCTGAATGGGGGTGATTTCAAGTCCAGAAATAAGAAATAGGTAGTGTGGTTTTGATCCCAGGCCACTGACAGTTCTTAGCCAGTCTCTGAAATTCTTGGAGGCTTGGGCACGCTTCAACTCAGTGAAGGGACACCATGACAAAAAGGCAAACTTCTTGTAAACACTGGTGGCACAGGCCTGGGCTGGACCAGGCCAGACATGGTTCCCCTTGATGTGCTCTCTGTTTAGAACCAGAACCAGAGAAATTGGAGCAACAGGGCAGGGGCGAGCCTGGAAGTGGTGTGTCAAGATCTATGACTTGACAATACATATTTTTTGGTGACCATCTGGGGATTAAATTAACATATTTAAAGTTCAAAAGGGAATAGAAATTCATTACTAGAATGGGAGAGGTCATTTTTTTCCTGGATCCCTCCCAAAGAGAAAATTGAGAACAGGATTTGTTGCAGGAAAAACCCAGAGGGATTTTTTTCCTTCAAAGAAGCCAGCAGATGTTTTCACTCTTTTTAGAGCCAACTCTCAGTTAACCAGCATTTGGATATTCAGTTTTTCAGTTATTCACTTTTGCTTTTCTCACTCATGTCACCAGACCTGACAAGAGCTCCTCTCTAGTAAGTATTTGAGAGATTCTACTGTTTGTTGGACCATAAAGAAAGCTGAGTGCTGAATAATTGATGCCTTTGAACTGTGGTGCTGGAGAAGGCTCTTGAGAGTCCCTTGGACTGCAAGGAGACCAAACCAGTCAATCCTAAAGGAAATCAACCCTGAAGATTCATTAGAAGGACTGATGCTGAAGCCGAAGCTCCAATACTTTGGTCATCTGATGCAAAGAGCTGACTCACTGGAAAAGACCCTGATGCTGGGAAAGGTTGAAGGCAGGAGGAGAGGGGACAACAAAGGATGAGATGGTTGGATGGCATCACTGACTCAATGGACATGAGTTTGAGCAAGCGCCAGAAGATGATGAAGGACAGGGAAGTCTATCATGCTCCAGTCCAGAGGGTTGAAAAGAGTCAAACTCGACTGAGCAACTGAACAGCAACAACTAATAGACTTGTTAGAAGATCTATTACCAGTGAGAGAGAACAAAAAGAACAGAAAATAAGATATTTCCCAATTTATTAGCATTTTGCCTTCTCTTCTTACCTTCTCCTTTTCCTCTCTACCATGGTACTCCCTCACCGTCTCCTTCATGCAGCGGGTGGGCAGACCCTCAGAGTTTTGTTATCCCTCCTAGTCCTCTCCTCAAGACATATGCCCTTCTCACAGCCACTCCCCCTTACACAGAACAGTTAGAAATTTAGGGCAGATAGCAGAATTTTAAAATGAGAATAACACTGCAATGAATTAACCTCTGGAGGTCTCATTCACTGAAGTACTATTTTTCCAATTAAAAAAAATATTTTTGTAAGTAGCATCAAAGATAGCATTGCTGTTCAGCTACAGTACTACATTCAGCATCCAAGATCATGGTCCACTGGGATAGGCATATCTGATAATCTCAACTTCCTATACAGAAGAGAAGGAATGCATACAGCACTGCTACATCATTATTTCATTTAATTTTCTCAGCAGCATGCTGCACTATACAGATGATGGTTCCTGACATGCAAAAGCCTTACCTGGTTGATCTCTAAATCCATGGTTGCTGCTGCATCACTTTCCATGTATCCCTCTTTGTACCTCCCTCTCTCTTCACATTGTCCTCAGTGGGTGGGGACAGGAAGGGATTCTGGACAAGAAATTTATGCAGCCTCCCTTTCCTCCCAAACTTATCCTGTCCCCCAGCCCACTGCCCCACACACACTTCTTTCTTTATTCAGGGACATCTAGCCTTAGGAGAAACATAAAGGAGTTCTCCACCTAAAACTTTTTTTTTTTAAGTTATCCTATCAAAATAAATTTAACTTCTTCAAAATTGTTGTTGCTATTCAGTCACCCAGTCATGTCCAATTCTCTATGACCCCATGGACTACAGCATGCCAGGCTTCCCTCTCCTTCCCCATCTCCCAGAGCTTGCTCAAACTCATGTCCATTGAGTCAGTGATGCCATCCAACCATCTCATCCTCTGTCATTCCCTTCTCCTCCTGCCTTCAATCTTTCCTGGCATGAGGGTCTTTTCCAATGAGTTGGTTCTTTGCATCAGGTGGCGGAAGTATCGGAGCTTCAGCTTCAGCATCAGTCCTTCCAATGAATAGTCAGAGTTGATTTCCTCTAGGCTTGACTGGTTTGATCTCCTTGCTATTTAAGAAACTCTCAAGAGTCTTCTCCAGCACCAGAGTTTGAGGACATCAATTCTTTGGTGCTCAGCTTTTTTTATTGTCCACCTCTCACATCCATACGTAGTTAATTGCAAGGTTGTGTCAGGTTTCGGGTGTCCACCAAAAGAGTAAAACTAACTTTTAATGTTAAAAATTGGAGAATAAAACAAAAAACAAGTCTATGTCCCAAATTGAAAAATTCTTTCGTAAACAACCCTTGGAATGAAAAGGAAATCGAATCAAAAACTGAAAAATGACTAAGAAATGCTGATTCTAGAACTATGTAGCAGAATTGCTTGGTGGGAGAAAATACGATTAGCTGGTTTCAGAACAATATAAGACATCTCTAGATGTTTTGGAAAATAAGAATTACAACAGCCAGCCTCTGTTACCCTCAGCTACATTAATAGCCAACCAGGACCCAGCCCAACTTACCAGCAGGCCAACAGTACATATAGAAACTTTGGCCCCCCAATCACCCAGAACCAATGCTTTGCCTGACAGTGAGCCAGGACTAGCACTGGGGCCCCTGGAATTCCATAACCAGACACATCATGACCCAGCCCTGCCAGCCAGTGGTCAGCCTCCACACAAGTTAGGGCCTGGAAACCAACCAGACCGGGCCCCAGCCTGTCTCACCCTAAAAGACCACCACTGGTAATCAGCCTACCCACAGAAGGACTCCACATGCAGCCCACACAAAGACACCCCTAGAGCATATAATTCTGGTGACCAGACATGAGCATGCTGCTGGGATGCATAAGATGTCTCCTACAAAAGGCCACTTCTCCAAGGCTGGGAAACAACCTACCAGATACATCAAAACAAAACTGGCAAGTTAGGCAAAATGAGGCAACAGAGGGATATGTTGCAGATGAAGGAACAAGATAAAGGCCCCAGAAGAAGAATTAAGTGGAGACGGGGAAAAGAAAAAGTTCAGTTCAAGCTAATAATTGTAAAGATGATAGGAGAAGAAGAGATGAACAGAGCAAACAGATGTAACAGACGCAGGCTGTTGTAATTCTCATTTTTCCAAAACATCTAGATATGTATTATATTGTTCTGAAACCAGCTAATTGTATTTTCTCCCACCAAGCAATTCTGCTATGTAGCTCTATTACCAGCATTTCTTAGTCATTTTCCAGTTTTTGATTTGATTTTGTTTTCATTCCAAGGGTTGTTTACAAAGGATATTTTCAATTTGGGACATAGACCTTTTTATTTTTTGTTTTATTCCCCAATTTTTAACATTAAAAGTTATGTTTATTTTTTTGTTGGACACCTGAAACACCTGTAAGTTATTAACACCTGTAAGTTATTAACAAAGAGAAAATAAAAGAAAGACTTAAACAAAGATGAAGGATGCAGTAACTGAAATGAAAGATACACTAGAAGGAATCAATAGTAGATTAAATGATACTGGGAATTGGATCAGCAAACCAGAAGACAGAGTAGTAGAAATGACTGAAGTTGAATAGAAAAAAGAAATGAAGACAAATTAAGAGACCACTGGGAAAACATCAAGCATACTAACATTTGAATTAAAAGGGTCCCAAAAAGAGGAGGAAAAAAGAGGCAGAGAGCATATTTATTTGAAAACATAACAGTTGAAAACTTCACTAACTCAGACAGAAAAATAAACAGATCTAGATCCAGGAGCACAAAAAGCATCAAGCAAGACCAACCCAAGGAGGACCCTTAACAAGACATATTGTAATTAAAATAGTAAAAATTAAAGATAGAATATTTAAAAAAAAACAAACACGGAGAAAGCAGCATTCCTGGGCACATATTCAAAGAAAACAAACTAAAAGACTGACCTAGAAAGGTGCATGCACCCCAGTGTTCATAGCATCATTACTTACAATAATCAAGATATGGAGTCAATCTAAGTGTCCATCAGTGAATGAATGAATAAGGATATGGTATACATATATACAATGGAATACCATTAAAATGAAAATTTGCCATTTAAAACAACATGAGGACCTGGAGGATATTATGCTTAGTGAAGTAAGCCAGACAGAGAAAGACAAACACTGTATTTATCACTTATAAGTAGAATAAATAAAAACAAATAAAAGACATGAATGAATATAACAAAACTCTGTCCATAGGATAAGCTCCACAGTACATTGTTGAATGAAAAAGGTGAAGCAGGCAGGATGTGTAACATACTATACAAATACACAGCTAGCATATTGAAACAGCAAGACTCACGAGTGAAATCACACAGTGACTTTATGTCCCACTGACCCATTAAAATGTATTCACTGGGGAAGGTCTCCTACCCCTCGATTAAAATTCATTTCCATGATTTTTCTGATCACTTGTGAGTTATACAAAGTTTTATATCACTTCAGATCACCAGTATCAATTTAGATTTCTCAAGCTCAATTAAGAAATTAGAATGCCCAGTCCTATGCCATACTCAAAACTGTGAACCCAAAGTTAAGTTACCATTGCACTTCTCTCTCAAGGGAGACTTGCTTTCTCTAGCTCAGCTCTTCTGCTTCTTATTACTAGTTATTTCTGACCAGTCTAGGGTGGGATGATGCAAGGTAAAGACAGCATGAAAGTAAGAATTGTGCTGTACATTCTGAGGGGCTTCCCAGGTGCCTCAGCAGTAAAGAATCCACCTGCCAATGCAGGAGACACAAGTTTGATCCCTGAGTCAGGCAAATCTGGAGAAGAAAATGTCAACCCACTCTCGTATTCTTGCCTGGAAAACCCCATGGACAGAGGAGCCTAGAGGGCTATAGTCCATGGGATGGCAAAGAGAAGGACACAACTTAGTAGCTAAACAACAACAAATACTCTCTAGGTCTGACAAGTGATTGAAATGGACAATTTTTACTCACGTGTAGGGTGACCAACTTGTTCCAGGTTTCCAGGACCTTCCCAGTTTTAAAATCAAAGTCCCTGCCTTTGCAATTCCCTCAGTCCACATCAGTTGGGATGGCCATCATCCTACTCAGAGGATACTGTTGTGGCTATGTAGTGGCAATCCTCCCACCCCTGGAGGTATCTCACCTGTTTTTCCCTGATGCACTTGATGTGCTCTCATCGGGGGTACTGCCTACTCTTCCTCCTGGCAACCTTGCAGTCCACCTCCACATTATGAATGCTGAGCTCTCTTCCCCTTCTAGATAGACTGTTGTGTGTGACTTAACGTAACTCTTTCCCTCCCCTTCCCCATCCCTCTCTCTCTCTCTCCCCCCTGTGTGGTCCATCCTGGTACATGAAAATCACACATTTTTTGTGTGAAGCTCACACTATGAGCTTCAGGAGCCAACCCACGTGACCAAACTCCCACGGCTCCACCCATCTGTTTCTTTGGCTCTCCGGCAAGTGGGAGACACCACACCCTTAGTGTCTGTCACTTGGCAAGGCCCCATGTCAAAATGAGTCCCATGGAAGGTTCCCTCTACAACTGAGGGGGTGGGTCATGCACTGCTCTCTCCAAAGAAATCATTTGCAAAATCACAAATTTATCTCACTCTCCTTTTCCATCAGCAACCCACTATTTTATACCCACAAAGTGGGTACAAAATTGAAGGTCACAAAATTGGCTTCTGTTTCCATTGAGGATTTATATTTTGGTATGCTATTCACTTTAGTATCTGGCAATCTAATATCTGTCATCTTAGGCTCTTTACTGAAAGTGCCAATTTAACATCATATTTCTATTCTATATAAGCATAGAATAGCACTGGAAGAACGTATAAGAAATAGCAGTTAAAAAAAAAAAAGTAAAGAAATAGTGGTCGGCTCCAAAATGGGAAGTAACTGACAGAGAAGAAAAGAGAAGGAGATTTACTTTTCACTATTGACAAACCCACTCCAGTACTCTTGCCTGGAGAATCCCATGGACGGAGGAGCCTGGTGGGCTGCAGTCCATGGGGTCGCTAAGAGTCGGACACGACTGAGCGACTTCCCTTTCACTTTTCACTTTCATGCATTGGAGAAGGAAATGGCAACCCACTCCAGTGTTCTTGCCTGGAGAATCCCAGGGACGGGGGAACCTGGTGAGCTGCTGTCTATGGGGTCGCACAGAGTTGGACACTACTGAAGCGACTTAGCAGCAGCAGCAGCACATCATTTAAATGTATATACTGTACATATATTATTAAAACAAATTAGTATTTCTTGAAAGGTGATGGTAGAATGCCTATAATTAAACTTAAGCACAAGCCTTGTATAAATTGCCAAATTTAGCTTCTAGTTCAGTTCAGTTAAGTCGTTCAGTCATGTCTGACTCTTTATGACCCCATGAACTGCAGCACATCAGGCTTCCCTGTCCATCACCAACTCCCGGAGTTCACTCAGACTCACGTCCATCGAGTCAGTGATGCCATCCAGCCATCTCATCCTCTGTTGTCCCCTTCTCCTCCTGCCCCCAATCCCTCCCGGCCTCAGAGTCTTTTCCAATGAGTCAACTCTTCGCATGAGGTGGCCAAAGTATTGGAGTTTCAGCTTCAACATCAGTCCTTCCAATGAACACCCAGGACTGATCTCCCTTAGGAAGGACTGGTTGGATCTCCTCACAGTCCAAGGGACTCTCAAGAGTCTTCTCCAACACCACAGTTCAAAAGCATCAATTCTTCAGCACTCAGCTTTCTTTATAGTCCAACTCTCACATCCATACATGACCACTGGAAAAACCATAGCCTTGACTAGATGGAGCTTTGTTGACAGTAATTAATAAATGTGGTTCTATGCAGGAATATATGAATCAAAAAAAAAAAACGGAATGGAAAGTACAGAAACAAACCTGAGGCTATATATGAACTTACCATATGCTAAAAATATCTCAAATCAACAGGAGGGATCAATTATTTTAAAAGCCGTGTCTGAGCAATAGGCCAGACATTTAAAGAAACATAAAGTTAGTTTTCTTGCTCACTCCTAAACCAAATCAATTTCATGTAGACCAAAAAGATGAATTAAAGAAAGTTAACCATGCAATGATATGACATGGGGAAGGATATCAAGTACGATACAAATAGAGAAGTTGTGAAGGAGAAGTTGAATAATTAACTACATAAAAATTAAAGCCATCAAAAATTTCCCCAAATGTAAATAATGACAAAAATACATATATATGTACACACACAGAAAAATAATCCACAAAGCTATGCACCATAGCAGTCAAAGTAGTTTGATTTTATGAGCATATTACACAGGTGATTTTAATTGTCCTGTTCTTTTTCTTGAAAAAAAGAGTTGTCCTGTTTGTTTTTTCTTGAAATTAGCATGCATTACTTAGTAGTAGAAATATTTTAGATTACATCAGAAATGAACTGTGATCTGTTACAATAATAATTCCTTATTGAAACAACATTTTCCAGTAAAACATAAATATGTTTGCTCACGCAAAGGACGTGTTTTCATAGCAGGTATTTTATCCCCGCGGTCCTATTCCTAGAGTTACTGATCCTCATCAAGAAAAGGGCTGAAACTTGAATCCTTCCATGCACTTACTTACTTTGAGCGAATGTTAATAGTCCACTGTCCACAATGACACTTGAGACAGGTTCTATTGACGAACCTGAAATTGGAGACCTTGGTTATAAGCAACGCCCAACAGAATGCTATTGTGAAGGGTGTACATGCTCTAATTGATTTATTCTTTCACACCCAGGTTAAATTTTTCTAATTCCAGCTCCAGAGGACAGGGCAAGGCAGATATTTTTAGCCAGAAAGTTCAGAGAAGAAGAAATTATGGTTATACTGCTTCAAAAACCAACATTTGCAGTGTTCAAAAGCTGGGGAAAAAACTATGTGTAATCCACAAAAGAAAAGCTCACTATGGGATAAAGTACTAGTAAACCACAAAATAGATATGAAGATGTTCCATTAGGAGTAGTGACAGTGACTTTTATTGAATGTCTACCATGTGCCAGGCTCTGTGCTATATGCTTTATTATGTTCTCTCAAGCCAGAAGTAACTTCTTTAAAAACAGACTCCTTCATTGATTACTTTTCTAAAAAGATAATTTCATGAAAGTTGGATTTTTTGAGATTTTTCTAGCTCATTGCATTTTCTGAAAAATTGTTGCTGAGTACAGACATAAATAATAATAAAGGTCCTGATACCTATTAAAAGTTCTCCAGGAAGTTTTAAAGTATAAATGAAGATCTTTGGACCCTTTCATTTTCCACATTGAAAAGCAGAGTTTATAGCGTTGTCAAACACTAAAATTTCTGCAAGGAGTTAGAAGATGCTGCTGCTGAAGGTGTTAGCCAGCACTTAATGAGCCTTACTCTAGGTCTGGTGCTGTTCCAAGTGCTTTCCACGTGTGAATTACCTTAATCTACCCAGCAACTCTATGAGGACTTACAAGTATTATCTCTGTTTTAAGAGAATGAAACTGAAGCATAAAGAAATGTTAAAACTTCTCCAAGATCTCACAGCTAATGAGTAATGAGGCTGCTAATTGGACCCAGATAGTCTGGTTCTAGGGCTCTTATACAACACACCACGACTTGGAGACTGGCCTCCCTAGGCCAGATCCCTTTAGGGAGAGGTGGGAGGGGGTGGGAGGGGGTGTCAAGTTATCAGACTTGTAGAAATAGGTCCGCATCCTTTAACTAGCATTTCAAAATGAAAAACTGAAACATTATTTGGGCCAAATCAGTCCCACATTCTTGTATGAAATTAAACAAATATCAGGGTGCTTAAGTTGCCAAGATAATTGCCTCAGGGTTTTATTATCCTCTGCTACAAGACAGCTACATAGAAGGGAATATTTTGCTAGATACCCACTTCCTCTGTGAATCTGAAGGATCAGATTTTCACTTACTGTCCTTGTTCCTCCCTGGGCAAGCTAGTTACCTTTTATCCAGTGAAGTGAAGTGAATGAAAGTCACTCAGTCATGTCCTACTCTTTGCGACCCCATGGACTATACAGTCTGTGGAATTCACCAGGCCAGAATACTGAAGTGGATATTCTTTCCCTTCTCCCGGGATCCTCCCAACCCAGAGATCGAACCCAGGTCTCCTGCATTGCAGGCAGATTCTTTACCAACTGAGCTATCAGAGAAACCTGGAGTAGTAACACTGTGAAAATGTAGGCTATACATACTCATTATACATAGCAGAAATCAGAATTTCTACTATATAAACCATGTGGTGTCTCTGGAAACACAGTTGAGTCTAAGTAATGCAGTAACTTTACAAGTCAAAGCTGAGTTCAGTGCTGAAAGTGAAAGTGTTAGTCACTCAGTCATATCCAACTCTTTGCAACCCCATGGACTATAGCCCACTAGCCTCCTCTGCCCATGGAATTCTCTAGGCAAGAACACTGGAGTGGGTAGCTATTCCCTTCACCAGGGGGTCTTCCTGACCCAGGGATTGAACCCAGGTCTCCTGCATTGCAGGCCCCTAGCTTATTAGCTCTGAGACCTTGAGAAAGTAGGCTTAACTTCCCTAAGCCTTAGTTTTCTCATCTCTAAGATGGAGATAAAATGTACTTACTTTACTGAGTTGTTGAGAGGGTAAAATGAGATACTATGTCTGGCACAGTGACTGGTAAGCACTCCGTAATTGTTAGTTTTTAACTGTTTTCACCTTCTTTTTCTTCTTCAATATCTCATCATAATTAACCAATACCTGCTCTGATGTTATCATTCTTCAACATTAAAAGTGATTTCAATGTGCCTGTCATCTTGATTTTAGTTTTTAAGTGTGAACAATGAGATGTTGAGACATGAGGCTATCAAGGTTTCCATCTGAAGCATCTTGTAACCTGGAACCAACAGGAAGGAAGGACAGGACAAGATGATAATGAGGAAAGCCCAGCCCACAGAGCATCCTGTGGCCAAAGCTCTTGCAAAAAAATGCAAAGCACATAAGACAAAATGTCCCCTTATGTCACAGCTGAAAACTGTAACATAAATATTTTTGTCAGTTGGCTTTATTCTACAGATGTTTTTGAGGATTTGTTGTTGAAACAGCCAATCCACTCCTGAATAAAAAAAAAAAAAAAACCTTTGGCTGTACTCAAAGTGTCAACTAATTAGATCCAAATTGCAGCTGAACATTTTGAAATGTATGCATCGCCCACGTGAATACTGAGCAAATTTATTATAAATAGAATTTCAATTGCTGTGAAAGAAGGACCCTCAATGGGTCAGGAGTAAACTAACTGGTGAGTGTTTATTAAACACCTTATTAATATCTCACCTCACAAGGGACAGTACACAATGGACTAAATGATGAGTATTCCAACTGTGTACTTGGGGAAGGCGTTCTGCAAGGGAGTCAGAAAGCCACTAGAAGTTTTGTGTAACAAACTAAATCCATTTCTTCTACTAATTTTGTGAAGGTTAAAAAGTCACTTACCCTTTCTGTTTTAAACTGGACTCCTACCCTGTGGGCCTAATTCTCCCAGCAAACTTATTTATAAGTGAATTTGAATGCTTGAGAATGGTGTCACCCATTCTCATTTGCAAGACCCACAGCTTCTTAGAAACTCACACACTTATGCTACTTTCTACTCTGAAGATGAGTTGATGCAGGCTTTGAGGATCTGTTTCTGCCTTTGGATGAGTTACACTTTGAGTGACCCATTTGCCAAAGTACATCATGATAGGTGATATAGATGACAGAATTCTAGATGGGGTGGTTGATAAAAATAAAATAATGTAAGCAACCAACTTGTTCATTATGTAAAGAACTCGATATCTTTTAGAACCACCCAACATTGAACCTATTTTTTAAGTAGTGTGTGATTTGTCATTGGAACTTCAGACGTCAGTGCCACAAAATAATCTCCAAAAGGTTTGAAGAAGAGACTTTGATGTAAATAGGTAGGTGTATTGGTTTCCTTAGGCTGCCCTAACAAAGCATCACAAACCGTGCTTTGAAAGAGCAGAAATGTATTGTGTCATGGTTCTTAAAAATCCAAAATCAAGATAGCAGTAGGGCCATGCTCCCTCTGAATGCCCTAACGAAGGATCATCTTTTCTTGCCCCTTCCTAGTTTCTAGCAGTTGCCGGAAATCCTTACTGCTCCTTGGCATGTAGCTGCATTGCTCCCATCTCTACTCCTGTCCACAAAGGGACTTCTTCCCCCTGTGCGTGTTTCTAAACCTCTCTCCCCTTAGAAGGGTACCAATCATTGTGTTTGCTGCTGCTGCTGCTGCTAAGTTACTTCAGTCATGTCCGACTGTGTGCGACCCTGTAGATGGCAGTCCGCCAGGCTCCCCCGTCCCTGGGATTCTCCAGGCAAGAACACTGGAGAGGGTTGCCATTTCCTCCTCCAATGCATGAAAGTGAAAGTGAAGTCACTCAGTTGTGTCCAACTCTTAGTGACCCCATGGACTTCAGCCCACCAGGCTCCTCCATCCATGGGATTTTCCAGGCAAGAGTACTGGAGTGGGGTGCCATCGCCTTCTCCCATTGTGTTTAGGACCCACCCAAATCTAACATGACCTCCTATTAACTTGACTACCTCTGTGCAGACCCTATTTCCAAATAAGATCACATTCTCAAGTATAGAGGATTAGAACTTCAACCCGGGTTTTGGGGATAGGAGAGCACATAATTCAACTGACAACAGTTGATTAATGGATTCCAAGAGTTTGTAATCAATTGATTATTGATTGATCCTAGGAGCTTATAATTCCTTTCTATCAAAATGATGCCATTATTTGGCCCAGCAGTTACTAACTAGCTCCCTCAGTACTAAACAGAATACTACTATTGTGAGGGGTTTTTGCTTTTATTGTTGTGATGTCTTGCTAGTTCTAAAAGTCGTGTATTCTGTGAAGGATTAGGGAACCTTCAGTTGTTGTCTTGAGTCAGAGCACAAGATGTTATTTACAGTGTGTTTTTAACTCATATTCAGGCTTACCCACCTCACATTTGCTTATGTTCAGAAATACACAGATGCACACTACCGGAGTTGACTTACGGCATATAAG